>NC_142482.1:12825951-13128981 GCF_049115385.1 Moschus berezovskii | reverse complement strand
GTGGCCACTGTTGAGTTTTCCAAAATTGATAACATATTGAATGCAGCACTTTCACAGCATCATCTTTTCGAATTTGAAATAGCTCACCTGGAATTCCATCACTTCCACTAGTTTGTTCAGAGTGATGCATCCTAATGCCCACTTGACTTTGCATTCCAGGATGTCTGTCTCGAGGTGAGTGATCACACCACCGTGATTATCAGTGTCATCAAGACATTTATTGTACAGTTCTTCTGTGTATCCTTGCCAACTCTTCTTAATATCTTCTGCTTCTGCTAGGTTCATGCCATTTCTGTCCTTTATTGAGCCCATCTTCACATGAAATGTTTCCTTGGTATCTCTAATTTTCTTGAAGAGATCTCCGGTCCTTCCCACTCTATTGCTTCCTTCTATTTCATTACACTGATCACTGAGGAAGGCTTTCTTATCTCTCCTTGCTATTCTTTGGAACTCTGCATTCAAATGGGTACATCTTTCCTTTTCTTATTTTCTTTATGCTTCTCTTCTTTTCACAGCTATTTGTAAGGTCTCCTTAGACAGGCATTTTGCTTTTTTTGCATTTCTTTTTCTTGGGGTGCTTTTGATCCCTATCTCCTGTTCAATGTCACAAACCCCAGTTCATAGTTCTTCAAGCACTCTGTCTATAAGATCTAATCCCTTAATTATATTTCTCACTTCCACTGTATAAATTAGGTCATACTTGAATGGCCTCGTGGTTTTCCATACTTTCTTCAATTTAAGTCTGAATTTGGCAATAAGGAGTTCATGATCTGTGCCACAGTTAGCTTCTGGTCTTGTTTTTGCTGCCTGTATCAATCTGATTTCGGTGTTGACCATCTGGTGATGTCCATGTGTAGAGTCTCCTCTTGTGTTCTTGGAAGAGGGTGTTTGCTATGACCAGTGCAGTCTCTTGGCAAAACTCTATTAGCCTTTTCCCTGCTTCATGCTGTACTCCAAGGCCAAATTTGCCTGTTACTCCAGGTGTTTCTTGACTTCCTAGTTTTGCATTCCAGTTCCCTAATATGAAAAAGACATCTTTTTTGGGTGTTAGTTCTAGAAGGTCTTATAGTGCCGGGAGCCAGCGAGGGAAATCCTACCCGTGGCAAAGGTCAATTGGGGAAGAGGCCTGACGGGCAAAGGCTAATCAGGACTCGAGGAACCCCCTGGACTTACCTGAGTATCTACCCCAGAGAAAACCGGAGTCTGACTGCCTTACCATCTTACGCCTCTTACCAAGTCCTCTAATACTTACGGGGGCTTCCCCCCAACCACCTTTCTCTGAAAACATTAACTCAGAGCTGTAGTTCAAAAGTTCTCCTCGGCTTAATAGGAGTGTTCCAGTCCAAGCCCCTCTGATAGCTTTCTAAATTGCATGACAAGTTTGTCCGGGCTCTTACAACTATGAATGTGACTGTTTACAGCCTCCCAGCCATGCAAGGACAGAAAGCCTAATATTCTAAAATACAGGAATTTGTTGAAGAAGTTAAAATCATTAGAATAGTACTAAAAAAGATTTCATTGTTGAATCAATGCTTGCTGCAAAGTTTCCTCTATCTATTGTATCCTTGGAAATATATTAATCACATATAGAGAAAATAAGTAGTAGCCTTTGATTTAACCACATCAGATCTTAAGTTAATAAATTCCTTTCTTGTAGCTCACTACACCCTTGCCTTATAGGAATGTAACTTTGTCATGTGTCTTTGGAGAATAGCACCTGACTTTAGGAAAATCAACTTAAAAGAATATAAGCCTTTTTCCAGCTAACTAACCTTTGTTAGGAGAGAGGGCCATAAACTGTTAGCAGGTCTCCTGGCCAGAAGATGATGTAAACCACCTAAAACTTTTGTATATCATGAGACATACAAAAATGAGCCCTGATCCTGATAAGGGTCAAGACTGCTGACCTCGTGTGATTTTGGCGTGACTCTATACATCTCTTTCTCTATTTTTTATGTGCACAACTTAGGGTATAAAAGCAGCACTGGAAAATAAAGTTTTGGGCCTTGCTCACTGAAGCTTGGTCTCCCTGTGTCGTTCTTTCTCTTTTTCCGTCCTTTTCTGTATTCTCCTTTTTCTGGTTGAGATCCTTGGAGCGCTGGGCCCTCTGCGTTTACTTATCTGCCTGGGCTTTTAAGACCCACTCGAGGGGGTGCCCTGGTGGGGTACCTCCAGTGATTCGAGAGGGCGCCTGCGGCCTACGTAAACAGAGCAAACCCCGTGCTGGGGTTTTATTGGTTTCCTGCGTAAACCAAGGAATCATCAGCCCCTGACTCTCTCTCTCTCTCTCTCTCTGACACTGACGCTGTTCATCCCAAGGATACCCTGGGCCATATTGAGGCTGGTCCCCGATATTATAGGTCTTCATAGAACCATTCATCTTCAGCGTCTTCAGTATTACTGATCGGGACATAGGTTTGGATTACCGTGGTATTGAATGGTTTGCTTCATATACGAACAGAGATCATTCTATCGTTTTTGAGTGTCCCTCCAAGTACTGCATTTTGGACCTTTTTGTTGACTATAATGGCTACTCTATTTCTTCTAAGGTATTCTTGCCCACAGTAGTAGATATAATCGTCATCTGAGTTAAATTTACCCATTCCAGTC
This sequence comes from Moschus berezovskii, assembly GCF_049115385.1. Lineage (NCBI taxonomy): Eukaryota > Metazoa > Chordata > Mammalia > Artiodactyla > Moschidae > Moschus > Moschus berezovskii. The sequence goes on along the minus strand of NC_142482.1, from coordinate 13,126,371 downwards.
CATTTTAGTTCGCTGATTCCTAAAATGTTGACATTCACTCTTGCCGTGTCCTGTTTGAGCATTTCCACCTTGCCTTGATTCACGGACCTAGCATTCTAGGTTCCTATACAATATTGCTCTTTACAGCATAGGACTTTGCTTCCATCACTAGTCCCATCCACAACTGGGCATTGTCTTTACTTTGGCTTTGTCTGTTCATTAATCTCCAGTAGCATATTGGGCACCTACAGACCTGGAGAGTTAATCTTTCAGTGTCCTATCTTTTTGTCTTTTCATATTGTTCATGGGGTTCTCAAGGCAAGAATATTGGTGTGGTTTGCCAGTCCCTTCTCCAGTGGACCACACTGTGTCAGAACTCTCCACCATCACCTGCCATCTTGGATGGCCCTACACAGCATGGCTCATAGTTTCACTGAGTTAGACAAGCCGTGGTTCATGTGATTAGATTCATTAGTTTTCTGTGATTATGGTTTTCAGTATATCTTTCCTCTGATGGAGAAGGACAAGAGGCTTTTGGAAACTTCCTGATGGGAGCGACTGACTGAGAGGGAAAGTGGGCCTTGTTCTGATGGGCGAGGCCATGCTCCGTAAATTATTAATCCAATTTTCTGTTGATGGGTGGAGCTCTGTTACCTTCCTGATGTTTACCTGGGGCCAAACTACGGTGGAGATAATGAAGATAATGGTGATCTCCCTCAAAGATTCCATGCATGTACTGCTACACTCAGTGTCCCCAGTCCTGCAGCAGGCCACCACTGACCCATGCCTCCACCGGAGACTCCCAGACATCCACAGGCAAGTCCAGGACAGTCTCCTGTAGGGTCACTGCTCTTTTATCCTGGGTTCCTGGTGCACAAGTTTCTGTTGTGCCCTCCAAAATTCTACTTCCAGGTCCTGTGTAAGTTCTGGGAGCTCTACGGTGTGGCTAATGGTGACCTCCTCCAAGAGGACTTATGCCATACCCAAGTCTGCTGCACCCAGAGCCCCTGTCCCTGTTGCCGACAAACGCCAACCCATACCCCCACAGGAGACACTCATAATTCTGTCTCAGTCTCTGTAGGGTCCCTGGGTCCTGGTGTGCAGAAGGTGTGTTTGAGCCCTCTGAGTGTCTCTGGCGGGAATGGGGTTTGATTCTAAACGTAAATTCACCCCTCCTACCATCTTTCTGGGGCTTCTCCTTTGCCCTTGGATGTGGGGTATCTCCTCACAGCTGCTTCAGTGCCTACTGTCTTACTGGGGTTTCTCTGACCTTGTATGTGGGATATCTCCACACGGCCAGTCCAGCGAAGCACAGCCATCATTCCTGACCTTGGATGTGGGATGTCTCTTCACGGGCTGCTCCAGCAAAGCGTAGCTGCCATCCTGACCTTGGGCTATAATGGCTACTCTCTCCTCTCCTCAGTCGCTCCAGTGCTGCACAGCTACTGCTCACAGCATAGCGAGGGGGAAAAGAAACCCCCTACAATGCAGAAAATACAGGAGATGCAGGTTCCATTTCTTGGTCAGGAATAGCCCCTGGAGTGGGAAATGACAACACACTCCAACATTCTTACCTGGGAAATCCCATGAAGAGAGGGCCTGGTGGACAGTTTAGAGGGTCACAAGGAGTCAGACACGACTGACTATGGATGAACACAGTGATGTATGAACCTGTTATGTTTTAAAATGTTTTGGGTTCTTTTGACAAAACTCCAAAGTCAAATTATTATAAAGTTCTTTTGAGTTCTACCTAACTTTGGGGTGCTTCAAAAAGTCCCTGAAACACCCCAAAGGGAGATATTAAACTTATTAGGTTCACTTGGTAATAAATTTTAAATTATATGGAATTTAATACAGATATTCTAGAAATTATATGGAGTTCCTAAAATTGGATATGTCCTGGTAGGATATTATCAGTCATAATTCTATTTATTTTCTGAAAATGTTGTATGTAACAGCAGTAACTGGGTTGCTTTGTCAAATGCAGTGACTTTAATCAGATTTAAACATGCTTTCTTAAGTCTTTTGTTATTATAGACAGTTATGGTTTCACTCTGATGCCTTTGCAAAAATGCCTCCTCTTCAAGATTTACAAAAATAATTTCTAGATAAATATGAGTTTCTGATTTTCAGACCATAATGCTGAAGTCAATAAGAAATTGAAGAATTCCATTCAGTTACTGATAACTTCATAAAGCTGTTAACAAAAATATTAGCTACATAGGACTGAGCAAACTGGAAAACACAGTTGTAATTTTTATGGTTTCTAACTAAAAAATTATTGGTTTAAATCTGTGTTTTCAGGTATAAGGAAACCCTTCTCCTTAAACTAATTATGACTTAAGATAACTTGGTAAATTATACCTTTTGTGAGCAAAATTGAAATATTCATCTTTTTCTCTCTACCTGGTTGATCTTTCAGTAGCATATGCTTGCCTCAAAGATTAAGCCATGCACAAGTGTGCATGGCAGGGACAATGAAACTGAAGAAGGCTCATTAAGTCAATTATGACTTCTTCGGTCACTTGATTATTACAACTGGATTACAACTAGTTATGATAATCATTATTTCAATTGTTGTTTATTTTCAAATCATGTTTTGTTGTCTCCCTGCTGCACTGTACCATTATCAGTGTTACTAACTCCATTAGTTATATCCTGTCTAATTTATAAGATTTTATCTCTTGCAATGTGTAATCAGGCCCCCAAGAAAACTTTAACCGTAGGCTAAACATTTTGAGAAAATCACATTTATAACATAAAATAATTGTACTCATGTGATTCTAGGTATGGGAAGAACCACAAAGGAAAATGTCTCTGGGATTATAGTTAAACAGAGTCCAGAGAATTTAAAATATTGATGAGGACTGGTCCAAAACTTAACACCTAGAGTGGCATATCAAGAATTTTCACCCAGCACCAGGAGACAAAAACTGATCATGAAACATCTCTCAAATATTAGTCAAATTCCTGACCAAGACGGGTAGACCTGAGGAAAATAATCAGCAATTGCAGACCTCAAACATGAGGTGGTGAGCCTCAAGGAAGGAGAATATCTGCCATCTGGCAGTCATCAGACTGTGGCCATACCTTATGATAAACCCTGAGGAAATGGCAGGCCCCAGATAGCTGAGGTACTAACAAATAAATTATTTTAGTGAGCTCTAACTCTTGCAAATTTACATACATAGAAAAGTGCTAAATTCCTTAATTTCAAATGCTGCCTTCCAGGTTTGAAGCTCAATATTTCCAAATCTATGTGTATAAAATAGACACTTTTCCAAGAAGAACAAATAAAGACAAATCTGAACACTTGGAACACTGGCAATGATGGTGAACACTCCCAGAAAGACCCACCTGACATAGCAGTTGGAAGGGTTATTGCCTCCTTTTCCACAAGATTGTGGAAGGAACTGACAGTGGGGGGTTGTTGTAGGGAAAAGTCAATTCTGACTCTATATTGGAACTGGTTCTTTGACTTGCTTTCCTTTGCTTTTGTTATTATAATCATACATAATGGGCTGCCTCAGAGAATCCTGCCCCTCTGTCTGACTGCTAAACTAACATGCCTTTGTTCAGAACGCTGTCTACCTGTAAATGGTGAGTAAGTGATAAAGTTGCTCAGCCGTGTCCAACTTTTTGCGACCGCATGGACTATATAGTCCATGGAATTCTACCCAAGGGAATGGGTAGCCTTTCCCTTCTCCAGGGGGTCTTTCCAACCCAGAAACTGAACCGGGGTCTCCTGCATTGCACCTTTGTGGCTCTGCTGGTAAAGAATATGCCTGCAATGTGGGAGACTTGGATTCGATCCCTGGGTTGGGAAGATCCCCTGGAGAAGGGAAAGGCTACCCACTCCAGTATTCTGGCCTGGAGAATTCCATGGACTATACAGTCCATGGGGTTGCAAAGAGTCAGATACGACTGAGCGACTTTTACTTCACTTCACTTCTCCTGCATTGCAAGCAGATTTTTTACCAACTGAGTTGTCAGCAAAGTCTACCTGTAGATGGTAGGAAGGAAGACATTAACACATTCCCCTGCCTGAGGCTTGCCATTCTGTGAAATATTTGCAAGATTAATGGTCTTTGTACTTTGTTTCCTTACCTCACCCTACACCCCCACCCATCTCTGATCTATAAAAGAACCTGGCATCCAGACCCTTGTAAGATAGTTATTTTGAAATGTTAGTCTACCTTATTCTTGGCCGTCTGGCTCTCCAAATGCAGTCGTATTCTTTGCCTCACCACCTCTTCTCTCAGATTGATTGGCCTCTCATGCAGCAAGCAGAGCAAGCTTGGATTCAGTAATAGTAACAATCTGATCTGCCTGCAACCATCACTGCTTTGGCCATGGCCAGAGCCCAGGGACCCTGCCCTGTAGAGGTCCTTCTGGCACTCCTGCAGCCCCTGTGACTAGAACTCCAGTGCTGGAGAATGACCCTGAAATCCAGATTTGCCCATTGCTTTTGCTGCTATTGGAAGCACTCCAGAAACAGAAAAAAATCATTTCCCTTCAAAGCTTTTGCACTCAGACCTGGACTTCCATTAGCAGACAGTGACTGGGGTTTGGGAATCTGGGTACGTAGTTTGCTGCCTTTCAGCCTCCTGTTCATCAAAAAGCATGGAAGGATGGGAATGAATCTGAGATCTAATATGGGCCTGATGATTTATCTCTATAGTTCCTGAGCATTTATTCTTACCATTGCACCCATATTAATCTCTCATACACAGTATTCAGAAGCACTTCATAATTTTAACCTAATAAGCAAGTATTTTTTGTACAAATTAAATTGTTCTCAGATTAAGGGGAAATATAAGGATCTGGAATTTTCCATAATTATTTCTGTATGATGTTAATTTCCTTTCTAGTTCATTCACTATCTATCCCTTGTATTCAGCAAACTAAAGCCTCTGTGAAATACAACCAACACTACTTACATAAAAGAATAGGTAAGCCTATTAAACAGAGTGAAGTAAGTCAGAAAGAAAAACACCAATTCAGTATATTAACACATATATATGGAATTTAGAAAGATGGTAACAATGACCCTATATGTGAGACAGCAAAAGAGACACAAATGTAAAGAACAGACTTTTGGACTCTGTGGGGAAAAGACAAGGGTGGGATGATTTGAGAGAATAGCATTGAAATATATATATTATCATATGTGAAATAGATTGCCAGTCCAGGTTCAATGCATGAGACAGGGTGCTCAGGGCTAGTGCATTGGGACGACCCTGAGGGATGGGATGGGGAGGGAGGTTGGAGGGGGTTCAGGATGGGGAACACATGTATACCCATGGCTGATTCATGTCAATGTATGGCAAAAACCACTACAATATAGTAAAGTCATTAGCTTCCAATTAAAATAAATAAATTAGTTAAAAATAGGTAAAAGGGAGAAAGTGAAAGAAAATTAAATCAGTTAATGAATATACATGGATCATACATAAAATGTATTAAAATCACAAATACATAAATAACATGTAAGCAGGCAGATGCTACTATTCTCTCACTCTCTCTCTCTTTTTTTTTAAACAATGATTTCTTTGCCATACTTGACATTAGTAACTATAAAGGTGCAGAGGGAGAGAGACAGACAGAAATGAAAATGGGTACAAATGAAGACCAGAATGGCAAAAACACTTCAACACCAAGAGGTATTTACTAATCAGTGGCTTGAAAGCCATTGAACTTTTTTTTTTTTTTTCCCTCCACAAACCAGTTTAAGAATCTTTAAGAATATGGGCCAAACCAATGCACATGAGCAGGTACATGTAGTATTTCTCACACCGTTTCAGAAGATTCACTGACCCTCTGACATCCATCAACTCAAGATACATGTTCTATAATGATTAGCTATTATTTTTCTAACAAGAGAAAAGTATGCAAGATGCTCTTAAGGAAACACAGCTTATTTGATAATAAAGAAATTTTCAATACTTCTAGGAAAAGAAAACAACAAAATCTTTTTTTAGGTTAAAATGGCCACATAATCTTCAAATTATTTAATTCTAAAATCTCAGAATATTTTAAAAATGAGCTGATAGTCATTTGCTTTAAGCAAGTTCAGAGAATCTAGGATGTTCCTGAATGCTTTATCATCTTTATAATGTTATGAATTTTGTTTCTTAGATAACACAAAGCTAAACTCAAATAATTCACTGAAAATAGTGTATAATAACTATTATACTCCATAAAGATATCATATCTTAGTTTATTTTCATATTGGTTCCTTTGGGAAACCATCTTGCATAGAAAATTTACAAGTACATGGAGACAGGTGTGGGAAGAAAATTAAAAAAAAGATTTTCTTACTTATAATAACATTTTAGTGATTAATATCCAATATACATAGAGGTATAGCTTCAATTTTCTTTGAAAATGCAGATGAAGTTTTTTGCCAAAGTATTCAATTCAATATTTCACTTTTTTTCAGATTCTGTAGAAGACTTTATCAGCATGTATCTTCCTAGTATTTCATCAACTATGCTCCTTTAATATCAAATAGGGATTGAATTTGTTCTAACACATAATAAATAATGTATGTCATTCAATTGATTGGTGATGATATTAATACTACTTAAGAATATTCTATGTCACCAAAGTAAGAGAGAAAAGAATTGACCCGAAAGAGAGTATCCATGGAAAAATTAATTGTACATTATTTATTTGATTTAATAAACAATCTTGAATATGTTAATTGCCTTGACTTTTTACAATTTTCAAAGTTATTTCACAAGGTAGAAAGGAAGATGGAGGGAACCTCCAAGTGGTGTCCTCTCAGCCTCTGCGACCTCTCTGTGTGCGAGCAGGTCGGGTTTGGAAGAAGTTCATCCTGAGTGTTCTCCTGCCTGGATACCCAGCTCCACAAGGCTCAGGAAGGCGCCCTCCTCACCACCATCCCTTGTCATGAGCCACCAAAAAGCTGCTAGGAAGTCGAACAGGGGTCAGCCCGCAGCTGTAACAGTTCAAACGGGGCCCAGCACCCCTATCGTGCGGCGTTTCACAATTGATGATTTTGAAATCGGGAGTCCTCTCGGAGAGGGAAAATTTGGGAATGTGTACCTGGCTTGCCTCAAGGAAACCATTTCATTGTGGCCCTGAAAGTCCTCTTCAAGTCCCAGATAGAGAAGGAAGGACTGGAACACCAGTTGCGCAGGGAAATTGAAATCCAGGTGCACTTACAACTCTGCAATATCCTTTGCCTGTACAACTACTTCCATGATGCACGCCGGGTGTACCTGATTCTAGAATATGCTCCAAGTGGTGAGCTCTACAAGGAGTTACAATAGAGTCACACGTTTGATGAACAGTGTACAGCCACGGTAATGGAGGAGTTGGCAGATGCTCTGACCTACTGACATGAAAAGAAGGTGATTCACAGGGATATTAAGCCAGAGAACCTGCTGCTGGGGCTCATGGGTGAGGGAAGATGGCAGACTTTGGATGGTCTGTGCACACGCCATCTCTAAGGAGAAAGACGATGTGTGGGATGCTGGACTACTTGCCCCCAGAAATGATTGAGGGGAGAACATACAATGAGAAGGTAGATCTATGGTGCCTAGGGGTGCTCTGCTACGAGCCGCTGGTGGGAAATCCGCCCTTTGAGAGTGCCTCCCATAATGAAACCTACAGACGCATCCTCAAGGTAGATGTAAGATTTCCTGCATCAATACCTTTGGGGGCTCAGGACCCGATCTCCAGGCTTCTCAGATACCAGCCCTCAGAGCAGCTGTCCTTGGCTCAGGTATTGAAGCACCCATGGGTCCGGCTCACTCTCGGAGGGTGCTGCCCCAGCTGCTCAAATGGCTTCCTTAGCCCTGTCCACCCATATTCTTTTGTGATTGATTGTGGAACACCCTGGCTCTGGTATCTCATCTGTCTTTTGTTTCTTTGCTTGTAAGATGCATCATGCTAGTTAATAAGGGCTCCCCTTGTGGCTCATCTGGTAAAGAATCTGCCTGCAGTGCGGGAGACCTGGGTTCAATCCCTGGGTTGGGAATATTCCCTGGAAAGGGGAAAGGCTACCCACTCCAGTATTCTGACCTGGAGAATTCCATGGACTATACAGTCCATGGGATCACAGAGTCAGACACAACTAAGCGACTTTTAGCATTAATAAAGGTCAAATCATTTTATTTATTTAAAAAAAAAAGAAAGGAAGGAAGATGGAGTGAAGTAAAACTAAAATTTAATTGATGTAGATTTATAATAATTTTCGGTCAGTTCAGTTTAGTTCAGTCGCTCAGTCGTGTCTGACTCTTTGCGACCCCATGAATCACAGCCCGCCAGGCCTCAAATATCAATAACCTCAGATATGCAGATGACACTACCCTTATGGCAGAAAGTGAAGAGGAAGTAAGAAGTCTCTTGATAAAAGTAAAAGAGGAGAGTGAAAAAGTTGGCTTGAAGCTCAACATTCAGAAAACTAAGATCATGACATCTGGTCCCATCACTTCATGGCAAATATTGGGCTCCAAAATCACTGTGGATGCTGATTGCAGCCATGAAATTAAAAGACGCTTACTCCTTGGAAGGAAAATTATGACCAACCAAATAGCATATTAAAAAGCAGAGACATTACTTTGCCAACCAAGGTCCGTCTAGTCAAGGCTATGGTTTTTCCAGTGTTCATGTATGGATGTGAGAGTTGGACTGTGAAGAAAGTTGATCGCCGAAGAATTGATGCTCTTGAACTGTGGTGATGGAGAAGACTCTTGAGAGTCCTAGTCAAATATCTAAAATTCAAATAAGAAAAAATATCTAATTCAGATAATGCAATTAATTTCTTATAAACCTAGCTTGATAATTTTGTCATTATTAATGTTTAGACTTTTTCCACCTGGAGTCCTATCTCATTTTCTTTTTTTTTTTTGTCTATTACTTGTTTTTCAGGTGAATGCTGTTAAGCAAGGACTGCTGTTTCCTCAGGTGTCAGGAAAGGAGCTGTTTGTGTTTGTAATAACTCAGTCCTCTTCTGGGGGTCACTCAGGCACATGCATAATTCATGAGCAGAGCTTCACAGAAACAAATTCTGCAATAGTTTCAGGGTCTCCGGGATTTCCAATTTTACTTCCTCATTTTTATCACTGAGATTTCTGGAAGGTTACTTTCTGTAAGTTGAGAGCCAGTGTTACAATGTTTTGGTATTAGTTATGAAACCATCATGCTATCTTCCCCAATGGGTGACAACCAACGTGTGTAAAATTTGAGAAATCTCCAGTTTGATCAGTTACCTCAATGGACTACTTCATACAGAAATAATTTTATCATTTATCTGCACACATATCTGTTACTGTCTGTCCTTTTGAGTTATCTTAGTTGCTATACTGAAGTTCTGAATCCATCACATAGATTAGATTGTACCAGTGAACCAGTGAAGTTGCTCAGTCATGTTGGACTCTTTGTGATCCCATGGACTCCATCCATGGAATTTTCCAGGCAATAATACTGAAGTGGTTTGCCACTTCCTTCTCCAGGGGATCTTCCCAACCCAGGGATAGAATCCAGGTCTCCTGCGTTGCAGGCAGACACTTTACCATCTGAGCCACCAGGGAAGCCAAGTCATAGATTGTACAGCCTTATTTTTTTATAGAAATTTCTTTATGGTATTTCAGATTTTTTCTCCAACACAAATACAGGCAGGAATATTAGCCATGCTGTTTAGTAATCTCCTATAGTACCTAAAGCATATTTTTGTATTGAAGAAAACATAACATGAGAAACTGAATAAATAAGCCAAAGACATAAGTGGTCACAGGTAGTCATTCAGCCTATTTTTGTTGAGCACTTACTTGATGCGAGACACTATGCTTTTGATGTTGGGATTCAAAGCAGAATAAAACAGAAACACTGACCTCATAGAGCAGTCTACAGATGTAGACAGGAATTCACACCAAAAGTCTACATTCCAGACAACCAACAACAGAAGAAAACCCAAGATGCAATAGAAAGAGCGGGGAATTGTGTAAAAGGCAGAGTTAGTAAGAGCTTGACAGAGATAATGAGGCTGAGTCTAGATTTCAGTTCAATAGAGAGTTTACATGATTAACTTTTTTATGCAAAATCATCCCTTGCTCTTGGTAATAAGTTCCAGCTATGTGCACTATTTTACCAAAGTCAAGCAATGTTCATTTATAAAACTCTATGCTAAATACAACAACACAGCTGAGAACAATTAGAGGGCTTTTGCATATTAGTTTTCTCATGAAAAGAAAAGCTAATAATATAGCTGCAATAGACCAATTTTTTATTTCAAACGGAATTTTATTTATCAATTTGTTTTTAATCCTGCCCACAAAGCAGCACAATCCCATAGGCTCACACTTTCACCCTAGCAACACCTGTGAGTGACACATAGATGGAACTCAGAGCAGCTTCATCATCCGTGTTCATAATTTATGCCAAGTGCTACACTTAGAAGATGATCAAGTGTTGTCTAATTTTAAAATTACATAATTTAAAATTACCTCTCAGAGCTAAGCAAAATTATGCCATTTCGTTTCAATACTTGCTTGACATAACAACTGCTTTATAGTTTAAAATCCTTATAATAAAGACATAAAATTTCCTTAATATTTGGAATGGATTTTAAAATGTTTCTAAGCAAAATCACTGCAGATGCTGATTGCAGCCATGAAATTAAAAGACGCTTGCTCCTTGGCAGGAAAGTTATGACCAACCTTGATGGTATATTAAAAAGCAGAGACATTACTTTGCCGACCAAGGTCCGTCTAGTCAAGGCAATGGTTTTTCCCGTGGTCATGTATGGATGTGAGAGTTGGACTGTGAAGAAAGCTGATCGCCGAAGAATCGATGCTTTTGAACTGTGGTGTTGGAGAAGACTCTTGAGAGTCCCTTATACTGCAAGGAGATCCAACCAGTCCATTCTAAAGGAGATCAATCCTGGATGTTCATTGGAGGGACTGATGCTAAAGCTGAAACTCCAATACTTTGGCCACCTCATGAGACGAGTTGACTCACTGGAAAAGACTCTGATGCTGGGAAAGGTTGGGGGCGGGAGGAGAAGGGGACGACGGAGAATGAGATGGCTGGATGGCATCACCGACTCTGTGGACATGAGTTTGAGTGTACTCCGGGAGTTGGTGATGGACAGGGAGGCCTGGCGTGCTGTGATTCATGGGGTCGCGGAGAGTCGGACACGACTGAGCGACTGAACTGAACTGAAGCTTTCATTTATAGCCCTATTTGGTTTAGGCTTTAGAGTTCTAGAATAGATTTTATTACATCTTCATTGAGAGCTGTTGAAGTTTGAGCTCACATTTCCTTTTAGTTGGGCTTCCCTTGTGGCTTAGCTGGTAAAGAATACGCCTGCAATGCGGGAGATCTGCATTTGATCCCTGGGTTGGGAAGATCCCCTGGAGAAGGGAAAGGCTACCCACACCAGTATTCTGGCCTGGAGAATTCCATTGACTATATAGTCTATGGGGTCACAAAGAGTCGACACGACTGAGCGACTTTCGCACTCACTTCTTTTAAGTATAGGTAAGTATAGGAACTGTACGGTACCCCATACATCCGAAGTCAACAATCTATAAAAACAACAACAACAACAAAAAAAAACTATTAATATTCCCTTCATATAAACAAGCTGTTAGAGCAAGCGTTTTACACTTGCTCAGTTGAAGACAACGACCCAGAATCCTATCTCCAGCCCTCCACTCCTTCGTCCCGCCCCCTGCTTCTCCCTGGGACACCTGCCCCTCCCCAAGTTTGCAGTTTGCTGGTGGCCCTTGTGCTGCAGCTCCTGGCTACCTGGCCCTGGGGGGTTGGGGGGCAGAGGAGCAGCAGCTATAGATGTTCGTGTGTGTATCTGATTATCACGCACATTCCTGGCAGATGTGGTGAACAACTGCTACCCTGACTGCCAAAGTGTGGCCACCTGGCGGTTCCCGCAACAGGGTTCTGGGGTTCCCAGTAGCAGGGTTCTGGCCGCCAGCTTTGGAGTTGATGAGACGTAGGTACCTTCGTGGGATGTCATTTCATCAGTGAGTGCCTGAGCTCGACAGTGTGGGGACAAACTCCAGACAGCCCCATCCTTCCCGTGACACTGGTAGCAGCTCTTCTAAAGGGATGTTTGGGGGATTCATTCCTGAACACTGGGCATACAGTTCTTGTGACAACTTCCTCTTGGAAATCCCTTTCTCCTTGAAATAGCTAGAATGGTTGCTGTTTCCTGCTATTGAATATGACAGAGATTAATTGTGAGTCTCTCTCATGGGTGCCCAAACCTTGCTGCCTTAGAAACTGCTTCTTTTCACTAGTTTGCAGCTGTTGGCATCATTGATGAACTGTATACTCACTTGAAATAGCTCAACTGGAATTCCATCACCTCCACTAGCTTTGTTTGTAGTGATGCTTTCTAAGGCCCACTTGACTTCACATTCCAAGATGTCTGGCTCTAGGTCAGTGATCACATTATCGTGACTATCTTGGTCGTGAAGATCTTTTTTGTACAGTTCTTCTGTGTATTCCTGCCACCTCTTCTTAATATCTTCTGCTTCTGTTAGGTCCATACCATTTCTGTCCTTTATCGAGCCCATCTTTGCATGAAATGTTCCCTTAGAATCTCTAATTTTCTTGAAGAGATCTCTTGTTTTTCCTATTCTGTTGTTTTCCTCTATTTCTTTGCATTGATCACTGAGGAAGGCTTTCTTATCTCTCCTTGCTATTCTTTGGAACTCTTGCACTCATCTCACACGCTAGTAAAGTCATGCTCAAAATTCTCCAAGCCAGGCTTCAGCAGTATGTAAACCGTGAACTCCCAGATGTTCAAGCAGGTTTTAGAAAAGGCAGAGGCACCAGAGATCAAATTGCCAACATCCGCTGGATCATGGAGAAAGCAAGAGAGTTCCAGAAAAACATCTATTTCTGCTTCATTGACTATGCCAAAGCCTTTGACTGTGTGGATCACAATAAACTGTGGAACATTCTGAAAGAGATGGGAATCCCAGACCACCTGACCTGCCTCTTGAGAAACCTGTATGCAGGTCAGGAAGCAACAGTTAGAACTGGACATGGAACAACAGACTGGTTCCAAATAGGAAAAGGTGTACGTCAAGGTTGTATATTGTCACCTTGCTTATTTAACTTATATGCAGAGTACATCATGAGGAACGCTGGGCTGGAAGAAGCACAAGCTGGAATCAAGATTGCTGGGAGAAATATCAATAACCTCAGATATGCAGATGACACTACCCTTATGGCAGAAAGTGAAGAGGAACTCAAAAGCCTCTTGATGAAAGTGAAAGAGGAGAGTGAAAAGGTTGGCTTGAAACTCAACATTCAGAAAACAAAGATCATGGCATCTGGTCCCATCACTTCATGGGAAATAGATGGAAAAACAGTGGAAACAGTGTCAGACTTTGTTTTTTTGGGCTCCAAAATCACTGCAGATGCTGATTGCAGCCATGAAATTAAAAGACGCCTGCTCCTTGGAAGGAAAGTTATGACCAACCTTGATAGTATATTAAAAAGCAGAGACATTACTTTGCCGACCAAGGTCCGTCTAGTCAAGGCAATGGTTTTTCCCGTGGTCATGTATGGATGTGAGAGTTGGACTGTGAAGAAAGCTGATCGCCGAAGAATCGATGCTTTTGAACTGTGGTGTTGGAGAAGACTCTTGAGAGTCCCTTATACTGCAAGGAGATCCAACCAGTTCATTCTAAAGGAGATCAATCCTGGATGTTCATTGGAGGGACTGATGCTGAAGCTGAAACTCCAATACTTTGGCCACCTCATGAGACGAGTTGACTCACTGGAAAAGACTCTGATGCTGGGAAAGGTTGGGGGCGGGAGGAGAAGGGGACGACGGAGAATGAGATGGCTGGATGGCATCACCAACTCTGTGGACATGAGTTTGGGTGTACTCCGGGAGTTGGTGATGGACAGGGAGGCCTGGCGTGCTGTGATTCATGGGGTCGCGGAGAGTCGGACACGACTGAGCGACTGAACTGAACTGAACTGAACTGATACTCACTTGGGCTTTCCTGGTGGCTCAGCGATAAAGAATCTGCCTGCAATGCAGGAGATGCAGGAGACCCAGGTTCCACCGCTGGGTCCGGAATATCCCCTGGAGGAGGCCATGGAAACCCACTCCAGTGCTCTTGCTTGGAGAATCCCGTGGACAAAGGAGCCTGAAGCGGTATAACAAACAGGTGCACATACTCACTTGGTGAGTGACCTTATTCCCAAACTGCTTTCAGGTGGTGAGGAACAGCTGAATTGCATCCCTGAAATAATTCTGGGACATGTAAAATCTTATAATCAGGGACCCATTCCATATTATAGAAAGAAAAGGAAGCCCCTTACTTCACTCTACCACTGTTGCAAAGCCTGTTTCAATAATTGTCCTAGAAATAATATCCTGCATAACTCTCACGGCAGCACCAGTTCCCTTCAGTTGAAACCCAACTGCCTATTCACAAGTTTTCCTATGTCCTCAAGATACACATAACAGAAATTGACATGCTCAGACTTCCTAGATGAAAAGTATCCATTCTCTTTATTCTCCGCTTCCTTTATAATACTCCTAACTGTCATGTCTGACAATCTGGAGTTATGAACTTATACCTGTTGGTTGGCAAAATACTAAGCCCCCCAAAATTTAGTTCCTGCACATCCAGCAAAGTGGTCATTTCTTATATACACACTTATGTTTCTATATTTCCAAGATTTAAGAAGCTACCTATTTTCTTTAAAAGAGCTAAACCCATTAACTAATGTTAAAATATTTTTTGTTTGTTTGTTTCTATGAACATTTCACTTTGGTCTTTCACTAGGCTTATTTTAGATAAAATAATATACTCTCTTTGAATGTTGACTGGGATTATTATTCACTTACATAGCCACTTTCAGGTTTTGACTCCTCAAACCCACAGATCATTTAGTTTTTCTAAAGTAACATAGTACCTGGTACACTTGAATGTTGACTATTTTAATTTCCTATTGGAATTGTTTTAAGATTTTATTTTTTGATATATTAGCTACTCAGATCTTGATGCTGTACTTGGAGTAAACCAAGGATATCCATTTATTTATTGTGATAGATAGGAGCTGCTGACAGACAGATTCTAATTGTCCATCCTTTGAAACCAGGCTGCTTTGTGACTTCCTTGTTAATAGAATGCCGAGGAAATGATGTCATAGGAATCTGGGGCCACATCACAAATAGCCTCACAGATTCTACCCAGACTTTTAGGGACACTTGTATTTTGTGTGCCTCTTCTTGGAAGCCAGCTGTCGTGGAATGCAATGACCCTGAACTGGAGTGATATGAGAAGAACAAATGGAGATTCTCTGAAGGATGAGACGCCAGTGCAGAAGGGTTGAGAGAGAGAGAGCGTGGCTGAGAGACACAAATATACACATATGCATACACACACACACACACACAGACCAGAGAGCTCTGAGACCCTGAGATGCAAGTGAAGCAGCCATCTTGAGAGAGGACACTGTTGCCTCAGTTGATTGCTTCAGGATCAAAGGTCAACAGTGCAACCAATCCCATCACAAGCTTCTGATCCCTGAAAACTATAAATGAAATAAAATAGATGTTTCAAGTCACTAAATGCTGGGATGATTTGTTATTCAACAGAGAGGAATAATATATTCATTCATTAATGCATTCAAAGAATTATTGAATGCATGCTGGGTAGTACAAAAATGACCATGTTAAAATACAGCAAAATTCCTAGACTTAAGTGAAAACACACCATCGTACTGACAATAATAACAGGTGAATGAATGGTTACACAAATGTTTGTTAAGAGCAATATTAGAAATATGTACAGAGTGGGACAGGAGAAGAAAGAAAAACACATCTCATCATATATGGGAGGCGGTGGTGAGGTGAAAAATCAGAGAAAGAGACAGTCAAATTAGCCCTCATGTGTTTTTTCCTGGTATGTTTCTGTTTTAATTCCTTCCAGTTTTATTGAGATATAATTGACATCCAACATTGTATAACTTTAAGGTGTTCAGCATGACGATCTGACCTACACACATCTTGAAATGATGACCACAATAAGTTTAGTGAACATACTTCATCTCATATAGATTCAAAAGTAAAGAAGTAGAAAAATGTATTTTTCTTGTGATGAGAATTCTTAGGATTCCCTCTCTTAACAGCTTTCACATATAAAGTACAGCAATGGTAATTACATTTATCATGTGGTACATTACATCGTTACATCCCTAGTGTTTATTTATCTTATCACTAGGAGAGTTTACCTTTCAATGACCTGCATCCAATTCCTCTGCTCCCCACCTCTCCTCTGGTGACCAAAAATCTTGGTCTCTTTATCTATCTGTATTTTTTTATATAATTGACCTACAAATACTCTTTTAGTTCATAGTATACAATATAGTGATTCAATACTTCTATATATTTCAAAATGATCACAATGATAAGTCTAGCTGTAATCTGTCACCACACATAAATATTATGTAACTATTGATTATATTCCCCACATTGTACATTTCACACTATGACTCTTATTTTGTAACTTAAACTTTGTACCTTTTAATTTCCCTCACATTTTTTTCACCCTCTATCTTCCTCCCCTCGGTCCATCACTTGTTTGTTCTCTGTATCTATAATTCTGTTTCTGTTTAGTCATGTTAATTTTTTTTTCAGATTTCATGAGTAAGTGAGTTCATGCAGTGTTTGTCTTTCTCTGTTTGACTTAATTTCACTCATCAGAATACTCTATATGTACATTCATGTTGATTTCAAGATTCATTACTTTTTTTTTTTTATTGCTGAAAAGCATTCTATTGTGTATATCTTCTTTATACATTCATCTGTTGACAGGCGCTTAGGTTGCTTCCATACCTTGGCTGTTGTAAATAATGTTACAATGAATATAAAGGTACATGTATCTACATATTCATTGCAACACTAATACTTCTAGTTAACTTTTTTTTTCTTTGAATAAATGCTTAGGAGTTGAATTGCTGGAGGTATTCTAATTTTTTGAATTTTCATATTTTCCCCCATAGTGGTTGTTGCATCAGTTTATATCCCCACTAATGGTACATGAGGGTCCCCACATTCTCATCAACATTTGTTATTTGTTGTCTTTTTGATGCTGACTATTCTGACAGGTGTGAGGTGATATCTCACTGTGGTTTTGGTTTGGGTTTGCATTCCCCTGATGATTAGTGATGTTGAGCATGTTTTACACACCTGCTGTCCATTTATATGTCTTCTTTGGAAAAAGGTCTATTCAGATCCTCTGCCCATTTTTTAATTGGGGTGTGTTTTGTTATTTTGTTTTGCTGTTGAGTGGTATGGGTTCTTGTATATTTTGGATATTAACACCTTATCATGTTTGTTGTTTGCAAGTATCTTTTCCCATTCAGTAGGTGGCCTTCTTGTTTTGTGAATAGTTTCCATCCTTGTGCAAAAGCATTTTAGCTTGATGTCTTCCCTGCTTATTTTTGCCTTTGTTTCCCTAGCCTGAAGAGACAGATCCAAAAATCATTGCTAAGACAAATGTCAAAGAGCTACTGCTCATGTCTTATTTTAGGAATTTTATGCTTTCCAGTCTTACATTTACATCTTTAATCTATTTTGAGTGTACTTTTGTATACGTTGTGAGAAAGTAGCCCAGTTTTGTTCCTTCATATGTAACTGTCCAGTTTTCCCAACAACATTTATTGAAGAGGCTGTGTTTTCTCATTGTATATGCTAGTTTCCCTTGTTATAGATTAACCATAAGTATGTGTGTTTATTTCTGGGCTCTCTATCTGTTCCATTTATCTATGTGTCTGTTTTTTGAGCCAGTGCCAAACTGTTTTGATCACTGTAGCTTTTCAATATACTCTAAAATAAGGTTTATGATACCTCTTGATGTGTTTGTTTTCCTTAAGATTGTTTTGGCTATTCAGACTTTTGTGTTTTAACACCAATTTAGAATTATTTGTTCTATTTCTGTGAAAAATATGCCACTGGTATTTTGCAAGGGATTTCATTGAATCTGTAGCTTGCCTTGAGTAGAATGTCCATGTTAACAATATTAATTCTTCCAGTCTATGAACATGGTTTATCATTCCATCTGTTTCTGTAGTCTTCAATTTCTTTCATCAGTGTCTTGTAATTTTCTGAGTACCGGTCTTTTACCTCTTCCTCTTCAGGAAGTTTTATTTCTAGGTATTTTATTATTTTTGATGATATTGTACATGGAATTGTTTTCTTAATTTCTTTTTGATGTTTGTTTTAGTATATAGAAATGCAATAAATTTATGTATGTTAATTTTGTGTCCTGCTACTTTACCAAAGTTATTGATTAGTTCCAGTACTGTTTTGTTGGTTTCTGGGCTATTGTCTATTAATCAGAATCTTTTATGTAGATAAAGGAGTCAGGGATATTTTAAGTACAGAAAATAGCCTACAGAGTACATGCTTCACTGAATCAGCAAGATGGTTTACTATAGATACACAACATGAGGTGCACGGAGGGGATAGGAATGGTTGGAGAAGAGCTTGAAGGAAGAGAAAATGTGATAATTATGAAGGACCTTGTGGACCGTAAATAGAATCCTGTAGGCAACATAACGCTCCCTATATAGTACAGGGAACTATATTCAACTTCCTGAGATAAGACATAATGGAAAAAAATATGAAAAAGAATGTCTATATGTATATAACTGAATCACTTTGCAGCACAGCACAAATTAATACATCGTAAACCAACTATTTTTTTTTTTTTAATTTGGCCTTTGAAAGCTGAGAGACGAGTCAGAGGAGTCTCTAAAATGGGAAACCTAATGCTATCACTTCTAACCAGGGACCATGGCAAGTGGGAGGCTAACACTCTCCATAACTGTAACTCTCAAATCCCCAGGTTAGAGTGTGAGTGAATTCATGATCAATCACACATCATGGAAAACAGAGAACCCGACAATTTCCACCAAGATCATTCCTGTCCTAGCAAAGCATGTTCACTGAGCACATGCCCATAAAATCTCTGTCTTATTGCCACCTCTTCCATCAGGTTAACTACCAGACAATATCGTGTTTGTCTTGTAAACTCCCCCCACCTTTTCTTTTTGGGTATGACAGAGATTACTCTCTGTTCACAAAGCCTGCATCCTCTCCTCCTCAGCCACAGTGTGGCTGTGTCCCCATATTCCATGTGTGTGGTCGAGTGCCCTGTGAGCCAATGAGATACAAGGTATCTTCAGGCCTGGCTCATAAACCCTTCTTTCCTTGTGTGTGCTGTCTCCCTCCATGCTCTTCCTTGATTCAGTAACCTCACATGACTGATTCTAAGGCTCTATGTCAGGGTCCCAACATGAAAAATTTATGTAAATAAATATACTAAAATATAAACAAGAAATACAGTCTTAGGCAGTTAATGACTTTGGGGGTTGTCTGTTACAACAGCAAATGTTACCTTAATTATTCATAGAAAAGTTGGTGGAAATTCCTACAGCACAGATATGCAGGCAGATGGGATTTTAAAATAAGATTGGGCATGTCACATTGTAAAGTCTGTGGGTTTCAACTATTTATTATGTTCCCTATGTGAGCATCTGCCCTTATGATCTGCCCTTCTAGCCCAACCAACTCTGTAGAAAACACTGAAATGGAAAGCAGGGGAGCCAAAGGCACGGATAACATAAAAGAATATGAGAAGTAAGAAGAAAAGGGAGCAACAGGAGCACAAAAGCCAAAGAAGAGTAGGACTTGCAGAAGACAAGAGTAACCCTCAGAGCTGGATGCCACAGTATAACAGGCAGGTCATAAAACTCGATGTTATCAGTTGAGGTCATGAGGGTCAAATAATCAATGCAGCAAACATTTAGTATATAGAGTGTTCCAGGCAGCTAATCATCAGCCAGATAGGGAATAAGAGCAAAGGGAGACAAGGACTGAACTTAGAGATTGTGTTCTGGAGGAGTGGCTACTCCAGAGTGAGAACATAGTCGAGGTAGATTACTGTTGATGGTGGACTTATTGAACACAAAAGATATAAAACACAGCAGGATAAAGGGAGATAGGGTGGACAGAGTGTATAAAGTGATTTTTTATGAAGTTAGATATCCAGAGCACACTTCAAAAAGAAGAATGAGATGAGCTGAGATCAGAGGTAAGAGACCGCTCAGATCACACAGAACTGTAAATCAGGATAAGGATTGGGGGCATGTAAAAGAGTGATAAGAAACCATTAAAGGGCTTAAATTACTCTGTTTTCTTTAAATATTAATAATTGTCTTCTTGGACTTTCATACTTTTAAGGAATATTGGTCAGTTATTTTTAAGTCTCTTGATTTGGGTTTATTCCATGCTTCCTCATGGTTAAATTCAGATTACCCATTTTGGGCAAGAACACTACAAAGTAATATAATTCCTTGAGAGGAGAGAGGTAACAAACAGGAAGTCCATTTGGTCATTATGTTTTAGGGCTGAGTGATGCCAGATTTGATTACCTGTTTAGGTGGTGTTTCAGTCTAATCTGATTAAGAGACATTTACAAAGATCTTATCAGAGAGTTCATTATGCAGAATGACTGTTGCTCAGTCGCTGAGTCACGTCTGGCTCTTCCGCCCCGTGGATTGCAGCATCCAGGCTTCCCTGTTCTTTATCTCCTGATGGTGGTTTAGTTGCTAAGTCGTGCCCGACTGTTGCGACCTCGTGGACTGTAGCAAACCAGGATACTCTGCCCATGGGATTTCCCAGGCATAAATATTGGAGTGGCTTGTCATTTCTTTCTCTAGGGGATCTTCCCAACCCAGGGATCAAAACTGGGTCTCCTAACATTGTATGTGGTCTCTTGATTACAAGCAGATTCTTTAACCAACTGAACCACCCCTAGAGTTTGCTGAAATTCATGCACATTTGAATCAGTGATGCTATCCAACAATCTCAGCTTCTGCATCCGCCTTCTCTTTTTCCTTCAGTCTTTACCAGCATCAGGGTCTTTTCCAAAGAGTCAGCTATTCGCATCAAGTGGTCACAATATTGGAGATTTAGATTCAGCTTCAGCATCAGTCTTTCCAATGACTATTAAGATTTGATTTCCTTTAGGATTGACTGATTTGATCTCCTTGCAGTCCAAGGGACTCTCAAGAGTCTTCTCCAGCATCACAATTTGAAAGCATCAGTTCTTTGGCACTCAGTATTCTTCATGGTCCGACTCTCACATTCATGCATGACTACTATAAAAAAACATTGCTTTGACTATGTAGACTTTTGTCAGCAAAGTATTATCTCTGCTTTATAATATGCTATCTAGGTTTGCCATAATTTTCCTTTCAAGGAGCAAGCATCTTTTAATTTCATGGCTGCAGTTCCCACCTGCAGTGATTTTGAAGTCCAAGAAAATAAAATCTGTCACTGCTTTCATTTTTTGCCTTCTATTTTCCACAAAGTGATGGATCTGGATGCCATGATCTTAGTTTTTTTCATGTCAAGTTTCAAACTAATGGCAAATTGGAGTAACTGTAAGGTGCTAATAAGAGAGAATGCTAAAGAATAAAGGAACCACAGGCATGGGGGCAGCCACCACTGTTGGTACTTATGAAATGCTCAGGGTTCAGTGTGATACAGAGCACCCAAGGGAGGAACAGATCTGATTAGGACCCGCCCCTGGGCTGAGACAGAGGCTGGTTTGAAGATCATATGGTTGTACCCCTACTGTCATCTGCTCTGAGGGAGCACGCTGGAATAATGCCTTTTGGAGCTACAGGGGAAGCTGTCCACAGGGAGGTGCCACGTGGTGGAACCCACTGCCGAAAGACCTGAGAAGGTTTGTAGACCCTGTATGGGGGTGAGGCCAGGCCAGTGACACTCACTGAGAAACCATGTGAGGGAGTAGCGGTGATGCAATAACTGTGCAGGGACATGCCAGAGGAAGAGCACCAGAGAGTAAAGGCAGAGAGAGCAGGCTCCCCCTCCTGCCAGCCACCAAGAAGAAACACAACAGCACTCATCTAGGATCTCAGAGGAGCTGATGAAGGACAGGTTTGGAGCTGAGATGTGATATATGCACTGGAAGAGGTTTCAGCTTACAATTTCTTCACTATACATAACTAGTTTTCTCTTTGTTATTAATAAGTACCTTGTGGAAAGATATGTTGAAATTATACAAATATGCATCTATTGCTGATTCTTGCCTGAATAATTATTACTGTGCTATTTCCCAAATGTTTTTGTTATCTAATACTATTTCCATAGTCTTTTCTACATTTATTCTTTTTTAAATTGTCAGCCTCCTCTGTTTGTTTGAATATGAAGTCTTAAATAATTCTTTACTATATGTTACAATATATTACTCTCGTCACTTATTTAGTTGCTCAGGTTCTCTCAGACTTGACCACTGGGAGCTCCTTCCAAAAGGCTCTGATTCCCACTGACATTCTTCCTTTTTCTGTTCTGACCCTCTCTTACCACAGGTGTTCTGCATCATCTGTGACTTCTGTACCACAACTCTGGCAGCAGCCATATCCTCAAAGAAACTTGGATTATTTTTAGTAGAAAATTTTGTTTAACAACTAAAATCAGTGTGGCACTATGGAAATGACATTTCCCAATAAGCATACAAGTCTAAAATGCTTTTATGTATCAATAAATGTACCTGCCTCTATGTTAATTTATAGGACACGACTGAGCGACTTCACTTTCACTTTTCACTTTTGTGCATTGGAGAAGGAAATGGCAATCCACTCCAGTGTTCCTGCCTGGAGAATCCCAGGGACGGGGGAGTCTGGTGGGCTGCCGTCTATGGGGTCACACAGAGTCGGACACGACTGAAGTGACTTGGCAGAAGCAGCAGCATATATATGTGTGTGTGTGTGTGTGTGTGTGTGTATGTTGTATGTGTGTATTCATGGCCTTCCCAGGTAGTATGAGTGGTAAAGTATCTGCCTGCCAATGCAGGAGATATAAGAGATGTGGGTTCAGTCCCTGGGCTGGGAAGATCCCCAGGAGGAGGGCATGGCAAACCATTTCAGTATTCTTGCCTGGAGAATCCCATGGACAGAGAAGCCTGGTGGACTACAGTCCATAGGGTCACACAGAGTCAGACACAACTGAAGCGACTTAGTATGCATGCATGCAAGCACATGTGTATATATACAAATATGTATATATCAAATACATATGTATTTTGTTTGTTTAAATATTGGAAAGATATATGCAATTTTAAAGACAAAGGGGAATGTCATTTTAAGAGCTGTAAAAGCACTTATATTGTGGGCATCGATTTTTAACCTTTCATGAGTGTGCCTCTTATTTTTAAAATGTTTCTTGAGAATTAATGGACCAATATCTAGAAAGGCAGCAAAAATCTGAGGATTTGGTTATAGTTGATGGTGAGTTTGTGTTATTCCCATGCATTCTCAATTATTTGGCTCTTTCTGGAGGAAAATCTGTGCCACTTGGTCTAACCTGTTTCCAGGTGAAGTCTAATTGTTTGTAATAGGTTGTAAAGCACTCATGGATATTCCAAAAAGCTCCCCATGACAGAAACTACTTGTTGCCTTCAAGAATTTCATGCAGGAAAAACCCGTAAACTAAATGGCAACAACAACATAAACCATAGTGCAGGGATGCCCATGGGTAGTAGTGCCACTCAGTTCTCCTCCACCAGGGCCCCATCACTGACACAACACCACACTTTCTCACCCTGAATAGAGCTGTGACAGCAGACTCATTCTTGGTTCTATTAAAAGTACCACTTGGCAGCCACTTGGCAGTTACTTCTATTGTCTTTGCCCACAACAACCAAATTGAATTAAATAATTTAAAGGAAAGTAAAGTGAAAATTGAAAGTGAAGTCCCTCAGTTGTGTCTGACTGTTTGTGACTCCACGGACTGTAGCCCACCGGGCTTCTCTGTCCATGGGGATTCTTCAGGAAAGAATACTGGAGTGGGTTTCAATTTCCTTCTCCAGGGGATCTTCCTGACCCAGGGATCGAACCGAGATCACTCACATTACAGGCAGATTATTTACCCTCTAAGCCACCAGGGAAACCCTTGGTGCAGCCACTTCTATTGTCTTTGCCCACAACAACTGGTTTGAGTAAGTAGTTTAAAGGAAAGTAAATTTGGACCATAAAGAAGGCTGATTATTGAAGAATTGATGCTTTCAAATTGTGGTTCTGGGGAAGACTCTTGAGGGTCCCTTGAACTGCAAGAAGATCAAACCAGTCAATCCTAAAGGAAATCAACCCTGAATATTCATTGGAAGGACTGATGCTGAAGCTGGAGGTGATTTTGGTCTCCTGATGCAAAGAGCTGACTTACTGGAAAAGACCCTGATGCCAGGAAAGATTGAGGGCAGGAGGATCAGGGGGTAGCAGAGGATGAGATTGTTGGAAGGCATCACTGATTCAATGAACATGAGTTTGATCACACTCTGAGAAATAGTGAAGGACAGGAAAGCCTCATTTGCTATAGTTGCAAAGAATTGGACATGACTTAGTGACGGAACAACAACAAATTTCCCAATCATTCTTGAGATCAGTGGTTCTCAGCCTTGTCTATGTGCTAGAAGTCAAACTTCATTCAGGGAACTTAGTCTCACTACCGCCACTTCATCTGCCCCTGCAATGTATGAACTCCTACCTCAAGGTTACAGGTGCAAGGTCTTGCACCAAGACCACAGAATGAAGCCCAGAAGCAAGGTCACCTGCAGAACTGAGACCCTTTATAACTGTTGCCAAAGGCCCCTGATCATCGCCAGCAAGTTGCCTGACCCCAAATTAGGCAAAAATGTCCACACTAGTGCTCACCCTTCAGTGCCCCAATAAATTACCTAATGCCAACCTTCCAGCAGGAATTTTCTTTGTCTTGAGGCTATAAAAATTGGCTAGTAACCCACAAAAAGCATTGACTCTCCCTAACCTATCAGGAGGTATCAGCCTGCTGAACTTTCAGTGCACACATTATTTCTGCTCTCTGTTCTTAATAAGCTCACTACTTTCTGCAATACTCTGTGTCTTGAAATTCTTTCCAACCCACATTTGGACTGCCACAACACAATGCAGTGGCTGCTTGTCCTACAGGACATGGTTCCTGCCAGCAATCATGACACTGCCCCACTCAGCTGTGGAGGTCCTCATGGAGGTGGGTGATCCAGTGAAAACATCCTGGCCTTTGCATACCCTGCTCCTAAAATTATTTATTTTTACATTAATGCTTCCCTGGTGACTCAGATAGTAAAGAATCTGCCTGCAATGCAGGAAACCTGGCTTTAATCCCTGGGTCAGGAAGATTGCATGGAGAAAGGAATGGAAACCCACTCCAGTATTCTTGCCTAGAGAATTCTGTGGACAGAGAAGCCTGGTGGGCTACAGTCTATGGGGTCCCAAAGAATCGGACACAATTGAGCCACTAACACTTTCACTTTTTCAGTGTCTCTTTACATACATGCAAGTCTGAGTCCTTATTAACAGAAAGTAGAGATACCACCTAGTCTGTTCCCTTCATTTTACCAAACAAAATATATTAAATTCCAGAGTAATGGATGATTTGTCAAAGTTAACAAACTTGATAGTGGCAAAGCTTCATTAAGGATTCAGTCCCCTTCTCCTAACTTCCAAGGTATTAGATTTCTGGGTTAAATATTTCTTTTTTTTTCCTTCTCATTCTTTTAATTGATATATTGATGATGTAAAATATTACATATTAAGTTACCAGGGTACAATATAGTGGTGCACAGTTTTTAAAGGTTATACATCATTTACAGCTATAAAATATTGGCTATGTTACCTGTGTTGGACAATAAATCCTTGTAGCTTATCTTATACCTAGTAGTTTGTACCTCTTAATCCTCTATCCTTATACCGTTTCTTCTCCCCACTGGTAACCACTGGTTTGTTCTCTGTGTCAGTGAGTGTGTTTCTTTGTTGTTATTCTCATTAGCTTGTTGTATGTTTTAGATTCTACATATAAATGATATCATACAGTGTTTGTCTTTCTCTGACATATTTCACTTAGCATAATACCTTCCAATTCCACCCATTTTGTAGCAAAATTCAAATAGCCAAAACAATCTTGAGAAAGGAAAACAGAACTGGAGGAAACAGACTTCCTGACTTCAGACTATACTACAAAACTATAGTCATCAAAACAGTATGGCACTGGCATAGAAAAATAGACCCATAGATCAATACAACAGAATAGAAAGACCAGAAATAAACCCACCCTCTTATGGTCAATTAATCTACGGCAAAGGGGGCAAGAATGTACAGTTGAGAAAAGACAGTATTTTCAATAATTGGTGCTGGAAAAACTGGACTGCTACATGTAATAGAATGACATTAGAACATTCTCTAACACCAACATAAAAAGAAAAAATAGGCATAACTGTCTTTGACATAAATCCTAGCAATATTTTGGGGGCTTCTCTCCTAAAGCAAAGGAAATAAAAGCAAAAATAAACAAACAGGACCTAATTAAACTTAAAGGCTTTTGCACAGCAGAAGTTAAATATTTCTTAAAACTGCAGTAGCCATCATTGTTTATTGCAAGTAGTAAAAACAAAAGCATAGATCACTTTTATTATAGTCTGGTACAATATTTCAAAAGAAAAAAATAGTAAAAAGGAAAAATGAAAGTCATTTGTTAATTTAACAGGAAGGATTCTAAGTAAGAAAGTGCTCTAGTCAGCAGGTATTTTTTTCTTTCCCCAAAATACTAACATACTTGCTGTACTAATGAGAATAGAAAAGTGATACCATTACCCTAGTTGTTAATTTCCCACGTCTCTCTAAGCCTATTTCTTTTTATTTAACTTTTTAAATTAATTTATTTTTTATTGAAGGATAATTGCTTTAGAGAATTTTGCTGTTTTCTGTCAAACCTCAACATGAATCAGTCATAGGTATTCATACATGTGTATGTATATATATACATATATATATTTCTTTTGAACTTTGATAAATTACTCCAAATTTATAAATTTATTCAGACAAGTCTTCACCTCCAGAATACATTGTGACACACTACTAAATAATTTACCCTGGAAAATAATGATACTTTTGCTAATAACTGGCTGCATGAGTTCAGTGAAGACTGGAGTTGTGACAGATATGAAAACAAACATAAGAATAAACCCAAACTTAGAGAACTAATGGGGATAGCACAATTTAACTTTGTGTTTTACTAGTATTTAAATTAGAAATGTCTTTTTATATAAAACCAAAACCACTGAAACAAATACCAAAACATAATGAATTTATTTTAAAAAGATATCATTAGGAGAATTTAGTAAGACTTCCACGATGACATAACTTACAACCATATAGAATCACATTACCAAGTAAAAATTATATTCATATATTGATATCAATATACAATAAAAGCTTGACATGAGACAGTGCACAAGACACTAATAAGCATGAAACGTCTCTAAGACCATCATTAAAATTATCATTATGATTGTAAATAAGTGTTCTGTAATAAGTGCTTTCTGTGCAAGGTTAGAATTCTTGTTTAAAAGTGTTAAAAATAACTTTACAGTAAAAATATTAATGCTGAAATAAAAATCAATTATTTTTCAGATGTTTTTAACCAGACTTAGGCCTATTCATCCAGCATTATTGATGCACAGACAAAATATAAAAACATTTACAAAGGATGACAATGATATATAATAATAACAATAATGTATGATGTCAAAGCACCCGCCTTGGATATTTATTTTTAATGAAAATCTGTAGATAAATAGATGGAGAGGAAGTAAAGTGATCAAAATTAGATATAAAAGAATAATGGTTTCAATAAAATTTAATGTTTAGTGTAGTCTAATCAAAGTAGAGACTCAGCTCTTTCATTACCTATCACTATAGTCTCAAGCAAATCTTAGTATTTGGGAAATATGTGTACTTCATCAAAGATTAAAAATAAGAGCCTAATGTAAACTGAATTGCAGGATGAATAGAATGACTTCCTGTCCTTTCAAATAATGAAATATTAAGTTGTTTAGTAGTGTCTGCTCTTTAAAAATGTTGTTAAACTTTTTCTTTTGTGTTCAAATTTCCTTATCCTTGGCAATTCTTTTTGGAAAAAAAAAAGAAAGTTTTCTGCATAATTCAGAAATTCAGCAGATTCATACTTCCAGACAGGAAGTGATTCCTGGGTGGAAAGTTCCTTCAAGGAGTACAGAATGAGAATACCATGCATCCAGAGAAGGAAGGAACATTTAAAAATGGAAAACACGGTGAAATGATGATGAAGAACGTGTAAGACATGTGTCGCAAATTTGTCCAGGACATACTTATTCATTAGAGAACAATGTTGCTTGAGATGGAGAACGTGTTCTTTACTGTGGTTTCTGAACATATGTGATATTCAACTCTATTAATTTCATTAAAGTGCATTGATTTAAAATTAAAACAACTGTTTTTCATGTAAAGACATATTTTAAGAAGGACATAAAGCATGAAAATATAGATGGACAGATTAAAAAATAGTTAACAATAGGGTCAAAAGACTTCTATACTTTAAGCATTTTCTAACTATTTAAAAACCTCTTTTTTTGCCATATTTCTGAGATGATAGACCTCCTCAGAATAGGATTTCAAAGAGACAAAAGGTCATAACCCCATTCATTATAACACTGTAAAACTTACTGTAACACATATCCTCATTTTAAATGAACTTGGCCCTATAGTTAGTATAAAGTTCACACCAAATCATATAAAAGTCAGAATGACTTCCACATACCTCAGTATGTGAAAACTTCTTTCATCAACTCAATTACCTGAAGACATTCTAATTTAATACAGTTCTCATCACTGGAAAAAATAAGGATTTTGACCACAGTTTTACTGATTAGGAGTGTTGCAATCATTTAAAAGGAGTTACATTACCTATACATCTAGCCCAGGAAAAGCCAAAGATGGAAAGTTTCCCAGGATTTTGTGCAAGCTACAGAATTAAAACATTAAATAATATTTTGTGTATGGCTTAAATAACTACAAATTTGATAAGACCCACCCTGATCATGTCCTGGAAAAGAGACAACTAGGATTTTATGATGCCATATGAAGGAATGGAAATGAAGTAGATCTTAGTACATCAAAAGTGACCCCAGAGATGATGAAACTTGGAAGTGAGTGTCCTGGGTTGGGAAGGTGGGATGGAGGCTAGACAGCAGAAGATACAAAACACTGAGTGAAGGGAAGACAGCTCTTAGTTGCATCCAGACATGTGTTTTCTCTTTATTCTCAACATTAATATATATTTTTTAAATCTAACCTAATCATATGCTTCAGGAAAAAAAAAATTGAAAAAGTTCCAAAACTCTAACATGAAAAGATTGATTAAAATAACACTGATGCATATGCAAAGAAATTGTGTCGCTATTAAATGTGCTGTAGAATAATACTTTAGTATGAAAATATATTCATGATATATTCATTAATCCAAAAATGCAAGTTTTGTAAAAGTAAATATAGAGTAATCTTTTGGAAAATATGGAAAATATTTTTAGGTATACACAAATTATAATTGTATAAAAAGATTTTAGGATGTGAGGAAAATAGTAATTTTTTTCATTGTAGGATATAGAAGGAAATGGCAACCCACTCCAGTGTTCTTGCCTGGAGAATCCCAGGGACAGGGCAGCCTGGTGGGCTGCTGTCTATGGGGTCGCACAGAGTCGGACACGACTGAAGTGACTTAGCAGCAGCAGCAGCAGGATTATACCTACTTGCTGCTGCTGCTGCTAAGTCACTTCAGTCGTGTCCGACTCTGTGCGACCCCATAGACGGAAGCCCACCAGGCTCGCCCGTCCCTGGGATTCTCCAGGCAAGAACACTGGAGTGGGTTGCCATTTCCTTCTCCAGTGTGTGAAAGTGAAAAGTGAAAGTGAAGTCGCTCAGTCGTGTCTTACCCTTAGCGACCCCACGGACTGCAGCCCACCAGGCTCCTCCATCCATGGGATTTTCTAGGCAAGAGTACTGGAGTGGCTTGCCATTGCCTTCTCCGATACAAACTTCTAAGATAAGACAAAAGATGCACACACTGGTTGCTTATTTATCTTTAGACTTGAAGAACTTTTGGTTTAAGGGAATAAACTCTTAGACAACTTGTTTTTGCTGTAAGAGGCATATCAATTTTCCTATGGGAGCTCATGGTATTCTAAGGGTGTGTGTCAAATAACAGGATTGACATAGACTATAATCAGAGTGCAAAGGAAACAATAGAACCAAGACAGTTTGCCCTACTGAGGGGAGAACTATCCTGGCTGGGAGAGTCAGAAATGCATTTATCAAAGAAGTGACTTCAAACTGAGACAAAAATAGAGGTGCTTTGCAGAAGATGTTTATACTATTTATAAAAGAAAAGGCTTTCTGGTGGTTCTTTCAACAAGACACAATTAATAGATGATTAAAAGAACTGACTCTTGTGTAAGGTTAGTGCTACAATTCATTAAATAAATCCATTTGTCACAACCACATTGATACTATATTTAAATGCTACGATGAATTCTTAAACATCAATGATATGCTTGTTGGAACATAAAATGTAATATAACTTCAGTAAATTAGATGGTGAAATATATCATTTTGAGTTAGTAAACAATACGTTCATCCAAATGTAAACTGACAGACAAATTGGCTGATGAAAAGCTTATTAAGTGTTAAAACCAGAGTCAAGAAAAACCTGAAAACCTACAATCAAATTCAGAAGGGACTGTTTCAAGATTGTATTTCTTAGTTCTACATATAATTTTACATATACTAACATATACATGGGCTTCCCTTGTGGCTTAGCTGGTAAAGAATCTGTCTGCAATGCAGGAGACCTGGGTTCGATCCCTGGGTTGGGAAGATCCCCTGGAGAAGGGAAAGGCTACCTACTCCAGTATTCTGGCCTAGAGAATTCCATGGACAGTCCATGGGGTCACAAAGAGTCGGACACGACTGTGTGACTTTCACTTCACTTCACTTCACTTCAACATATACATAAATATAAACATATAAACTTTAAAATTACTATTTTAAAATTGCCCTTCTTAAAATAAGGATGTGTATGAAATGTGTGGGTATAAGATGAAAACTCAAAGGCCTCTGATATCTATAATAAGTCTTAGCCCTTGGAAATACCATTGCTGTCAACTTTGGGAGATATTTTTATAAGTTTTCTATGGATATACATACAAAACAAAAACACAGACTTAGTTGCACGAATTCATGTAAACAAATAGGATTCTGTACTACATGCCATTCTGTCACATTTGTCAATAATTAACAACTTCTTAGGAAGACAGATTATAAAACACATCTGTGGGACAAGAGCAAAAGATGGTGTGTTCAGGCTCTCTCGCCCCATGTTTTGTAAATCATGACTATGTAACAACTGAAGTCATTTGTAGCACTGCACATGTGCATCACAATGTGCTCGCTTGGTCATGGGTTGTGTGTGGTATGCAGATATGAACCTAATAACCTAAAGAACCGTCTTTGAACAGAACCTAAAGAACCGATTGGATTATTGCTGTGTCATGGCTGTGTCCATTGGGTCAGCCATGAGAGGAGAGACTATAGCGTATCTACTGCTACCGCTGCTGCGTTAGCCAGCAGAAAATAAAAGTGTCTGTAATTCCTATGGCTCCTCGAGTCTTCTTCCAGCCTCTTAGCTTGTGCCTTGCCTACCCTGCATTCAACAACCAGTGTGAACAATGAGATAATTGGCATCACAAACAGGATGATTAGCATTACAACATCCTATGAGAATCCATCTAGATCTCTTAACTTACTTTTTAATAAATAATTTATTTCATATAGTTCTGAAGATAGTTCTCACAGTTTATAACATTTTGCCCTTGACTCAAAACATGTATTTGTCACATGCAAAGTATATTCATTCCTTCCTATCAGCCCTAGAAGTCTTAATTCACTCTAGTTCAATTCAAAATCTCATCAAAGTATCACTGAACTAGATATGAGTGGAACTCAAGGTGCAGATCATCCTGAGAGAAATACCTCTTGTTTATCTTAAATAGTTTGACAGATATTTTGCCAGCAAAAAGGCATTTATTCAGGATCAACTGAGAATTCCATTTCAAGGTCTGCAACAATAGGGGTTATGTGCAAGTTCCCACACAGCAAAGACAAGAGAATGCTTCTATAGAGGTTCTCCCTAATTTTAATGGCAGCTTTGCATGAATGTGTCATACCCTCTTCCCCTTGTCACCACAGGGCCTATATCCTGCTTCCCCTGTTACATCTCAAATATCTCCTCCTCAGAATCCTTTCTTGGCCACCCTGTCTAATACAAGTCACCAGTTTCCCCTGTCGTGGTCCTAAATTTTGTTTTCTTCATAGCATATATTACAATCTGATGTGTACATAAATGTATTTACTTGTTACTCATTTGTTTTCCATGACCCCCAATAATGTATGTTTTTATCTTGTTCACTTTGAATTAGAAAGTTTGGCTGTAATAATTAAACTTGGCTTATTTTTGTTGTTGTTCAGTCACTAAGTCATGTCTGACTCTTTGCAACCTCATGGGCTGCAGCACACCAGGCTCCACTGTCCTTCATTATCTCCCAGAGTTTGTTCACATTCATGTCCATTGAGTCTGTGAGGCTATCTAACCATCTCATCCTCTGCC
Organism: Moschus berezovskii; assembly: GCF_049115385.1. NCBI lineage: Eukaryota > Metazoa > Chordata > Mammalia > Artiodactyla > Moschidae > Moschus > Moschus berezovskii. The sequence continues at coordinate 13,093,787 of NC_142482.1, read as the reverse complement.
ATCCTCTTCTCCTTTTGCCTTCTTATTTTTTTTTTTTTTTAATTTAATTCCCAGAATAAGGGTCTGTTCCAGTGAGTCAGCTCTTCTCATCAGGTGGCCTGGCATATGAGGCAATAATTGCTTACTGAGTAAGTGACCAAATGGGATTACACTTAATACTTGAATTAGCATTTTTATTATTTCTATAAATCAAATATATGTGTAAAAAATCCCCAGGAATTAACTGGCTGGATTAAAGAACATGCACATTTTTAAATAGTGATAAATGTTGCCATTTGAAATTCATGTTAATATGCACTTTCACCAACAGCAAATGAGAGGGATTATTTCTCAGTACCTTGGATAAAACTCATTATCAAACAATATGATCTCCGCCTGTTTGATAAATAAAAAAATAGTATCACATTGTTATTCATATTTAGTTTCCATTTCCTTACACATTTTTCCATATATTTATTTATTTTTCTGTGACTTCCAAGTAAACATACTTTTACCATTTATATTTTGAGTTCTTAGTCTTTTTCTTTTCTCAGAAATTTGCAAAAGGTGCTCATACACTGAAGAAATTCTCCCTTAGTTAACCATGCAAATTAATTTTACCAGATTTTTTCTTTTCTTTTGAATGTTCCTATGTGATTCTTTACTCATGCATCTATTTAAAATTTATATATGCAAACATATCAATAGCTCTAAGATATTTTCTGTGTTTTGTTTTAAATTATTTTATTAGGGTCAAACCAGATCTTAAGATTATAAAATTAAAATGATACATATTTTTATGTATATGAACAAATCCAGTCATATCTAGGAATAAAATAGAATTTATAAATGTGAAGATTCAAATTAAAAGAAAAATGAGATGTGAATAATAAGCCCTTGAAGGAATAATTCAAAATAACACTTAAAACAGTCTTGGGTTTTTTGAGAGTGGTTTAGAATTAAGAGAATGGAATTTAGTAGTGTTTAAAATTTAAGTTTTTTTTTTTTTTTACAAGTAAAGTTAGTACTTTACTAACTTTAAAATTTGTACAGGTACAAATTTTTTAAGTTTACTATTTCCTGGAGAGAAAGTTAGGAAGAAAAATAGAACTTAAAACCTGAGAGAAAAAGAAAAAAAAAAAATCTGAGAAGTCATGGGGCTTAGAAGTGGCACAGATATTGTACTCAGTATAATTTTGAGCAAGGAGCATATTCATATCCTTAAATAAAATAAAATTAAAAAGTCCCTCAGTCATGTCTGACTCTTTGCAAACCCATGGACTGTAGCCCTCCAGGCTCGATGGAATTCCTCTGTCCATGGAATTCTCCAGGCAAGAACACTGGACAGTAGCCATTCCCTTCTCCAGAAGATCTTCCCAACCTAGGAATCTAACCTGTGTCTTCTGACTTGCAGGCAGATTGTTTACAATTTAAGCCACTGGTGAAGCCTAACTATATCCTTAGTTAATCCATAAAGGATTCACATGGCTTATAAAAACATAACTGACAAAATATTGAACCATAAATAAAACATTAGAACCAGGGAATTATAAATTAGAATATGAGAAACAGATCAAGGTGGAAAAGGGAACACAGATGACCAGACATAAAGTCGAAAATGGTTCCACAGTTGAAACATAAATTTTTATCTAGTATCCCAAAATGTAAAAACAAAAAAAAGGAAATGTTAGTTTCACAGTTTTCATTATCTACAAAGAGAAAATGTCCAGACCTTTAGAAGTAAAACTATCCCTAAACTGAATTTTGAAAACTACAGTAATAAAACAGTACGCTACTGGCACAAAAACTGACACATGTATCAGTGGAACAGGATAAAAAGTCCAGAAATAAGTCCATACACTTACGGTCAATCAATCTATGACTCAAAAAACCAAGAATAGTCAGACTTTATTTTTTTAGGATCCAAAATCACTGCGGATTCTGATTGCAGCCATGAAATTAAAAGACACTTACTCCTTGGAAGGAAAGTTATGACCAACCTAGATAGCATATGAAAAGACAGAGACATTACTTTGACAACAAAGGTCCGTCTAGTCAAGGCTATGGTTTTTCCAGTGGTCATGTATGGATGTGAGAGTTGGACTGTGAAGAAAGCTGATCGCCGAAGATTTGATGATTTTGAACTGTGGTGTTGGAAAAGACTCTTGAGAGTCCCTTGGACTGCAAGGAGATCCAACCAGTCCATTCTAAAGGAGATCAGTTTTGGGTGTTCATTGGAAGGACTGATGCTCAAGCTGAAACTCCAATACTTTGGCCACCCTCATGTGACGTGTTGACTCACTGGAAAAGACTCTGGTGCTGGGAGGGATTGGGGGCGGGAGGAGAAGGGGACGACAGAGAATGAGATGGCTGGATGGCATCACCGACTCAATAGATGTGAGTTTGAGTGAACTCCAGGAGTTGGTGATGGACAGGGAGGCCTGGCATGCTGCGATTCTTGGGGTAGCAAAGAGTCGGACATGACTGAGCAACTGAACTGAACTGAGACAATGTAAAAAATCCAGTCTTTTCAATACATGGTGTTGGGAAAGCTGGACAGCTACATGTAAAAGAATAAAGGAAACGTATTCTCATATCATATGCAAAAATAAATTCAAAATGGATTAGATAATTAAACATAAGATTTGAAACCATAAAACTCAGAAGAAAGCTCAGGCAGTAAGTTCTTTGATATTAGTTTTAGCAATATTTTTTTGGACCTGTCTCTTCAGGCAAGGGAAACTAGCATAAATAAACAAATGGGATATAATTAAACTTAAAAAAATATTTTGCACAGTGAAGGAAACCAACAACTCAGTGAAAAGACAACCTAATGAATGGGAGTATATACCTGTCAAAACATGGTTTATATCTGCAATTTATAAAGAGCACACACAATTCAACATCAAAAAGAAACACACAATCCATTTTTTTTAAATGGGCAAAGGACTTAGATATATATATATATATATATATATATATATATATATAAAGACATGCAGATAGCCAGTCAGCACAGGAATGGATACTCAACATCACTAATCATCAGGGAACTTCAAATCAAAACCACACTGAGGTATCACTTTAAACCCATCGGACTGACTGTAGTAAAAAAGACAAATAATAGTAAGTGTTGGTGAGGATGTGGATAAAAAGAAACCCTAGTGTGCTGTTGGTCGGAACATAAACTGTTGTAGTCAATATTAGAAACAATATGAAGGGTTCTCAAAAATTTAAAATAGAGCTACCAGATGATCTAGCAATTCCACTGCTGGGCATTTAACTGGAGAAAGTGAAAACACTGATCCTAAAAGATATGCAATGTCCGTTGTAGCATTATTCACAATAGAAAAAACACAGAAATAATCTAAGTGTCCATCAACAGATGAATGGATAAAGAAGATGTGGTAAATATACACAATGGAATACTACTCAGAACAGAGAAGCCTGGCGTGCTGTAGTCCATGGGGTTGCAAAGAGCTGGACACAACTGAGTGACTGAACAACAACTCAGCCATAAAAAATAGTGATACCTTACCACTTTAAACAACACAGATGGACCTAGAGGTTATTGTGCTATATGAAATAAGGCAGACAGAGAAAGACAAATACCATATGATTTTTCTTACATGGGGAATCTATAAAGCAAAACAAATGAAGAAACATAACAAAACAGAAACAGACTCATAGATACAGAGAACAAACAGATGGTTTTATGTGGGGAAAGGGAGATGGATGGATGAAAGAAATGAAAAAGATTAAGAAGTTCAAAGTGAATCCGAAAGTGTTAGTGGCTCTGTTGTGTCTGACTCTTTGTTACATCATGTACTATAGCTTACCAGTCTACTCTGTCCACGGAATTCTCCAGGCAGGGGTAGTGGAGTGGATAGCCATTCCCTTCTCCAGTGGATCTTCCTAACCCAGGGATCAAACTCAGGTCTCTGGTGTTGCAGGCAGATTCTTTACCATTTCAGCCACCAGGGAAGCCCAAGAAGTAAAAACTTCCAGTTGTAAAATAAATAGGTCATGAAAATGTAATATGCAGCACAAAGAATATAGTCAATAATGTTGTAATACCTTTGTATGGTGATAGATGCTATCTAGCCTCAGAGCGGTGAATATTTTTAATGTATAAAAATATTGAATCAATATGCTATACATATGAATTTACATAAGATTGTAAGCCAGTTGTACTTTAATTTTAAAATAAGTATTTTTAATTAAAATAATTAAAACATTTCTAGTAAATATGAAACATGCAGATTTTGACTTGAAGCGTAAATTTGTAAGGTGAGTCGCACATGAGGATGCCACCAGCACTGGTTTAAGAATTTAGCTCTATAACTGTGAGATGGCATGTCACCTCCCACATTGCTCAGCTGATCATTAGTTCATGTTTTCCTTTACTCCTGACAGGTAACTGACCGTGGCTGCCCGCTTGGAGTTTAGACAGAACTGGAAGAACAAGAAAGTCTTGTTTGAAAAATGGAATTTAAACTGACTCTGAAAAATGTGTAAAACCTGTCAAGGTTAAATAATGGGAAAGATAATTATTGCTCTGTAAAATTATAAAATAACAATTTCAATACACATTCAGTTCAGTTAAGTTGCTCAGTCATGTCCAACTCTTTGTGGCCTCTTGGACTGCAGAATGTCGGGCTTCCCTGTCCATCACCAACTCCCAGAGCTTGCTCAAACTCATGTCCATTGAGTCGGTGATGCTATCCAACCATCTCATCCTCTTTCTTCCCCTTATTCTCCTGCCTTCAATTTTTCCCAGGATCAGAGTCTTATCAAATGAGTCAGCTCTTCGCATCAGGTGGCCAAAGTATTGGAGTTTCAGCTTGAGCATCAGTCCTTCCAACGAATGTTCTGGACTGATTTCCTTTACAGCTCACTGGTTTGAACAATACAATATATTAACACATATATATGGAACTTAGAAAGATGGTAACAATGACCTTATATGCAAGACAGCAAAAGAGACACAGATGTAGACTTTTGGACTCTGTGGGAGAAAACAAGAGTGGGATGATTTGAGAGAATACCATTGAAACATGTATATTATCATATGTGAAATAGATCAACAGTCTAGGTTCAATGCATAAGATACGGTGCTCACGGCTGCTGCACTGGGATGAACCTGAGGAATGGGATGTGGAGAGAGATGGGAGGGGTTTCAGGATGGAGAACACATGTATACCCATGACTGATTCCTATCAATGTATGGCAAAAACCACTACAATATTGTAAAGTAATTAGCCTCCAGTTGAAATAAATAAACTAATTTAAGAAAAAACAAACAAAAATAGAATTGACTGGTTTGATCTCCTTACAGTCCAAGGGTCTTCTCCAACATAACAGTTCAAAAGCATCAGTTCTTCAACTCTCAGCTTTCTTTATACTCCAACTCTTACATCCATACATGACTACTGGAAAAACCATAGCTTTGACTAGATGGACCTTTGTTGGCAAAGTAATCTCTCTGCTTTTTTACATGCTGTCTAGGTTGGCCCTCTCTTTTCTTCAAAGGAACAAGTTTCTTTGCTGCAGTCATCAACTGCAATGATTTTGGAGCCCAAGAAAGTAAATTCAATACAGATTGAAAGAACACAAACTCAAATAGGTCCTTGTTTGGATCCAATAAGTACAATTAGGGTTTTCTATAAGTTTTCTTATACTCAATAGATCCATAATATTTCCTAGATATCTTGGATAAATTGAATTTATATATTTAGAAATAAACTTGCAACATATACAATTCTACTTATACAGAAGTCTCTTTATTTTGATTGTTCTTCCTGTGAAGATATTTAGTTGGAGATAGTGAAGATCCTCGGAGAAGGCAATGGCAACCCACTCCAGTACTCTTGCCTGGAAAATCTTATGGGTGGAGGAGCCTGGTAGGCTGCAGTCCATGGGGTTGCTAAGAGTTAGACGCTAGTGAGCAATTTAATTTTCATTTTCACTTTCATGCACTGGAGAAGGAAATGGCAACCCACTCCACTCTTCTTGCCTGGAGAATCCCATGGACGGGGGAGCCTGGTAGGCTGCCGTCTACGGGGTCTCACAGAGTCGGACATGATTGAAACGACTTAGAAGCAGCAGCAGCAGTGAAGATCCTGAACCAGAGACACAGGAGGCCTTGTGGAACTCTGCCAGGTCACTGATTTAATTTCCTTCACTGCATTTGTGAATTCTTAAAATTATCTTTAAGAATAAAAAAGATACACCCAAAAAAGATGTCCTTTTCATTATAGGGGACTAGAATGCAAAAGTAGGAAGTCAAGAAACACCTGGAGTAACAGGCAAATTTGGCCTTGGAGCACGGAATGAAGCAGGGCAAAGGCTAATAGAGTTTTGTCAAGAGAAAGCACTGGTCATAACAAACACCCTCTTCCAACAACACAAGAGAGGACTCTACACATGGACATCACCAGATGGTTAACACCGAAATCAGATTGATTATATTCTTTGCAACCAAAGATGGAGAAGCTGTATACAGTTAGCAAAAACAAGACCAGGAGCTGACTGTGGCTCAGATCATGAACTCCTTATTGCCAAATTCAGACTTAAATTGAAGAAAGTAGGGAAAACCACTAGACCATTCAGAAATGACCTAAATCAAATCCCTTATGATTATACAGTGGAAGTGAGAAATAGATTAAAGGGTCTAGATCTGATAGAGTGCCTGATGAACTCTGGACAGAGGTTCGTGACATTGTACAGGAGACAGGGACCAAGACCATCCCCATGGAAAAGAAATGCAAAAGAGGGAAATGGCTGTCTGAGGAGGCATTACAAATAAGTGTGAAAAGAAGAGAAGCGAAAAGCAAAGGAGGAAAGGAAAGATATAAACATTTGAATGCAGAGTTCCACAGAATAGCAAGGAGAGATAAGAAAGCCTCCCTCAGCGATCAATGCAAAAAAATAGAGGAAAACAACAGAGTAGGAAAAACAAGAGATCTCTTCAAGAAAATTCGAGATTCCAAGGGAAAATATCATGGAAAGATGGTCTCGATAAAGGACAGAAATGGTATGGACCTAACAGAAACAGAAGATATTAAGAAGAGGTGGCAAGAATACACAGAAGAACTGTACAAAAAAGGTCTTCAGGACCAAGATAGTCACGATAATGTGATCACTGACCTAGAGCCAGACATCTTGCAATGTGAAGTCAAGTGGGCCTTAGAGAGCATCACTACGAGCAAAGCTAGTGGAGGTGATGGAATTCCAGTTGAGCTATTTCAAATCCTAAAAGATGATGCTATGAAAGTGCTGTACTCAATATGCCAGCAAATCTGGAAAACTCAGCAGTGGCCACAAGACTGGAAGAGGTCAGTCTTCATCCCAATCCCAAAGAAAGGCAATGTCAAAGAATGCTCAAACTATCGCACAATTGCACTTATCTCACATGCTAGTAAAGTCATGCTCAAAATTCTCCATGCCGGGCTTCAGCAGTATGTGAACCGTGAACTCCCAGATGTTCAAGCAGGTTTTAGAAAAGGCAGAGGCACCAGAGATCAAATTGCCAACATCCGCTGGATCATGGAGAAAGCAAGAGAGTTCCAGAAAAACATCTATTTCTGCTTCATTGACTATGCCTAAGCCTTTGACTGTGTGGATCACAATGAACTGTGGACAATTCTGAAAGAGATGGGAATACCAGACCACCTGACCTGCCTCTTGAGAAACCTGTATGCAGGTCAGGAAGCCACAATCAGAACTGGACATGGAACAACAGACTGGTTCCAAATATGAAAAGAATACGTCAAGGTTGTATATTGTCACCCTGCTTATTTAACTTATATGCAGAGTACATCATGAGGAACGCTGGGCTGGAAGAAGCACAAGCTGGAATCAAGATTGCTGGGAGAAATATCAATAACCTCAGATATGCAGATGACACTACCCTTATGGCAGAAAGTGAAGAGGAATTAAAAGTCCTCTTGATGAAAGTGAAAGAGGAGAGTGAAAATGTTGGCTTGAAGCTCAACATTCAGAAAACAAAGATCATGGCATCTGGTCCCATCACTTCATGGGAAATAGATGGAAAAACAGTGGAAACAGTGTCAGACTTAATTTTTTTAGGCTCCAAAGTCACTGCAGATGCTGACTACAGCCATGAAATTAAAGGATGCTTACTCCTTGGAAGGAAAGTTATGACAAAACTTGATAGTATATTAAAAAGCAGAGACATTACTTTGCCAACCAAGGTCCGTCTAGTCAAGGTTATGGTTTTTCCCATGGCCAAGTATGGATGTGAGAGTTGGACTGTGAAAAAAGCTGATTGCTGAAGAATTGATACTTTTGAACTGTGGTTTGGAGAGGACTCTTGAGAGTCCCTTGGACTGCAAGGAGATCAAACCAGTTCATTCTAAAGGAGATCAATCCTGGGTGTTCATTGGAAGGACTGATGCTAAAGCTGAAACTGCGATACTTTGGCCACTTCATGCGACGAGTTGACTCACTGGAAAAGACTGATGCTGGGAAACGTTGGGGGTGGGAGGAGAAGGGGATGACAGAGAATGAGATGGCTGTATGGCATCACGGACTCTGTGGACATGAGTTTGAGTGAACTCTGGGAGTTGGTGATGGACATGGAGGCCTTGTGTGCTGTGATTCATGGGGTCATGAAGAGTCGGACACTTCTGAGCGACTGAACTGAACTGAACTGAAAATTATCTTTATTAAATTGTTGATTGTCTCCCATAAAGCACAGTTATTAAAGGCAGAAATTAACAATGGTGCCCAGCATTACTTAATATATGTATGCTGACTAAACAGATGGATTCAGAGTTTTGTGATATAAATTTAAGTAGAAAAAGTGTCAACATGACTTAGTGTTTTGCCGAAAGTTTTCACATTTGTCTCAGGTTCAAAGGATTTGTTAACAAAATAAGCCACTGAGCTCAGTTCAGTCGCACAGTGGTGTCCAACTCTTTCTGACCCCATGAACCACAGATGCGAGGCCTGTCTGTACATCACCAATTCCCGGAGTTTACCCAAACTCATGTCCATTGATTTGGTTATGCCATCAAACCATATCATCCTCTGTCATCCCCTTCTCCTGCTGCCTTCAATCTTTCCCAACATCAAGGTCTTTTCAAATGAGTCAGCTTTTAGCATCAGGTTGCCAAAATATTGGAGTTTCAACTTCAATATCAGACCTTCCAATGAACACTCAAGACTAAATTATTTTAGGATGGACTGGTGAGATCTCCTTGCAGTCCAAGGGACTCTCAAGAGTCTTCTCCAACACCACACTTGAAAATCATCAATTCTTCGCTTCTCAGCTTTCTTTATAGTCCAACTCTCACATCCATACATGACTACTGAAAACACCATAGCCTTAACTAGATGGACCTTTGTTGGCAAAGTAATGTCTCAACTTTCTAATATACTGTCTAGGTTGTTCATAACTTTCCTTCCAAGGAGTAAGTGTCTTTTAATTTCATAGCTGCAATAACCATCTGCAATGATTTTGAAGCCCAGAAAAAAAAAGTCAGCCACTGTTTCCCCATCTATTTCCCATGAAGTGATGGGACCAGATGCCATGATCTTTGTTTGCTGAATGTTGAGCTTCAAGCCAACCTTTTCACTCTCCTCTTTCACTTTCATCAAGAGGCTCTTTAGTTCCTCTTCACTTTCTGCCATAAGGGTGGTGTCATCTGCATATCTGAGGTTATTGATATTTCTCCCGGCAAACTTGATTCCAGCTTGTGCTTCTTCCAGCCCAGGGTTCTTCATGATGTACTCTGCATATAAGTTAAATAAGCAGGGTGACAATATACAATCTTGACGTATTCTTTTCGTATTTGGAACCAGTCTGTTGTTCCATGTCCAGTTCTGATTGTGGCTTCCTGACCTGCATACAGGTTTCTCAAGAGGCAGGTCAGGTGGTCTGGTATTCCCATCTCTTTCAGAATTGTCCACAGTTCATTGTGATCCACACAGTCAAAGGCTTAGGCATAGTCAATGAAGCAGAAATAGATGTTTTTCTGGAACTCTCTTGCTTTTTTGATGATACAGCGGATGTTGGCAATTTGATCTCTTGTGCCTCTGCCTTTTCTAAAACCAGCTTGAACATCTAGAAGTTCACGGTTCACGTATGGCTGAAGCCCGGCTTGAAGAATTTTGAGCATGACTTTACTAGCGTGTGAGATGAGTGGAACTGTGCAGTAGTTTGAGAATTTTTTGACATTGGCTTTCTTTGGGTTTGGAGTGAAAACTGACCTTTTCCAGTCTTGTGGCAACTGCTGAGTTTTCCAAATGTGGTGTCATATTGACTGCTGCACTTTCACAACATAATCTGTCAGGATTTGAAATAGCTCAACTGGAATTCCATAACCTCCACTAGCTTTGTTCCTAGTGATACTTTGTACAGCCCACTTGACTTAACATTCCAGGATGTCTGGCTCTCTGTGAGTGATCACACCATCGTGATTATCTTGGTCTGAAGATCTTTTTTGTACAGTTCTTCTGTGTATTCTTGCCACCTCTTCTTAATATCTTCCTCTGATAGGTCCATATTGTTTCTGTCCTTTATTCTGCCCATCTTTGCATGAAATATTCCCTTGGTGTCTCTAATTTTCTTGAATAGATCTCTAGTCTTTCCCATTCTATTGCTTCCCTTATTTCTTTGCACTGATCGCTGAGGAAGACTTTCTTATCTCTCCTTGCTTTTCTTTGGAACTCATTATAAAAAAAAGAAATATTACCAATATTCATTAGAAAATCATCCAGCTTACTTTCATTATACTAGCATTAGAAGAGAGGTGAATGCTTTTGAACTGTGGTGTTGGAGAAGACTCTTGAGAGTTCCTTGTACTGCAAGGAGATCCAACCAGTCCATTCTAAAGGAGATCAATCCTGGGTGTTCATTGGAAGAACTGATGCTAAAGCTGAAACTGCAATACTTTGGCCACCTCATGCGATGAGTTGACTCACTGGAAAAGTCTCTGATGCTGGGAAAGTTTGGGGGTGGGAGGAGAAGGGGACGACAGAAAATGAGATGGCTGGATGGCATCACCGACTCTGTGGACATGAGTTTGAGTGAACTCCGGGAGTTGGTGATGGACAGGGAGGCCTGGCGTGCTGTGATTCATGGGGTTGCGGAGAGTCGGACACGACTGAGCGACTGAACTGAACTGAACTGAAATAGAAACAAAAGAGGATATATTACCAAATTGGGTTTTGACCTGCATTCATATTCAAAACAGCAGTGGGAATTCCCTTGCGAGAGAGCAACTCAAGTCCCAGTTGGGAGACGATCCCAGGCAGTATGTTCTCTCTATGGGTGAGACTTCAGAGACTGTAGTTCTGTTTCCCAGGTATCATCCCTGGATGGACTAAAACTGATATCATCATCAATCTGAGGGCACTCACAGTCAGGGCAGTGTTCAGGCAAATTAGAAGCAAGATTAGATTTCTGCTCTGCTTTGTCTCTGAAGCCTAAGTAAGACTATTTATTTAACTTTTGTAACACTTAGCAACTAAACAAAAATGATAAAATAATTGTAAGAAAAGAAAAGATCAGAACTTGGTATAGGAAAGGAAGATGCCATCCCCTGACAGGTGGATAAAAACATTTTAGTGAATAAATGTTATTTTTATGATTGCTTCCAATAGTTGCAATATCATTGACATGCACTTTTTAAAATTTAAGTATAATTAACTTCCAATGTTATATTTGCTTTACGTATGAAGGAAAGCGAAAGTGAACGTCCCTCAATCATGTCCGACTCCTTGCGACCCCTTGGACTATACAGTCCTTGGAATTCTCTAGGCCAGAATACTGGAGTGGGCAGCCTTTCCCTTCTCCAGGGGGTCCTCCCAACCCAGGGATCAAACCCATGTCTCCTGCATTGCAGGTGGATTCTTTACCAGCTGAGCCACAAGAGAAGCCCAAGAATACTGGAGGGGTTAGCCTATCCATTCTCCAGGGTAACTTCCCGACCCAGGAATTGAACTGGGGTCTCCTACTTTGCAGGCAGATTCTTATCCAACTGAGCTATCAGGGAAGCCCACTGTTTTTGGTTTGCAGATAGTAATTTTATATATTTATGGATTTTACTCCATATAAAATTATTATAAAATATTGGCTGCATTCCCTGTGCTACATATTTTTTTTCTATGTACATCATTGTAATGTTACACCTAGTAGGTTATACTGCTTAATTTCCTTTACTTATTTTTCTCCTTGCCTTCCTACTCTTCCCTCTGATAATCAATTTGTTCTTTTTGTCTATGGGTCAGTTTTTTTTTTTTTTTGTTATTATTTGTTTGTATGCTTTATTTTCCAAATTCCACATGTAAGTGAAAACATGCCATATTTGTCTTTCTCTGACTTATTTCACAAACATAAAACCCTCCGGGTTCATCCATGTTGTTCCAAATGGCAAAATTTTATTTTCTATGGCTGAGTAATATTCCATTGTTATGTGCATGTGTATGCGTGTGTGTGTGCACGTGTGTGCAGCATCTTCTTTATTTTTTGTTCTGTTGATGCACACTAAAGTTATTTCCATTTCTTAGCTATTGTAAATAATGATGCAATGAACATTTGGGTACATATATCTTGTCAAATGAATGTTTTTATTCTTCCAACAGTGGCATTTTTGTTTGTTGTAACTGGGACTTCTAATATTTTGTTAAATATCAATGGTGTGAATTGGATATCCTTGTCTTTTTTCTCATCTTAGAGGAGAAGCTTTCAGCTTTTCACCACTGAATATTATGCTAACTATGGGTTTTTCATAAATTCCCTTTATTATGCTGAATATGCTAAATATGCCCCCTCTACAAAAACTGTGTTTAGAATTTTTGTTACAAATGGATATCTAATGCTGTCAAATGCTTTTCAACGTCTATTGAGATGATAGTGTGATTTTTATACTTTGTTTTGTCAATATAGCGCGTGTTTCATGTTGATTGATTTGTAGCTATAGGAACATATTTCCTTCCCTATAATAAATGTCACTTTATCAAGATGTATGATCTTTCTTTTATATTGTTGACTTTGGTTCTAATATTTCGTTGAGGATTTCTGCATCTTTGTTCATTAGGGATGTTGGTATGTAATTTTTTTCCTTTCTTTTTCTTTTTTTAGTGTCTTTACCTCATTTCGGTATCAGTGTAATTCTGACCTCATAGAATGAGCTAGGAAAGTTACCTCTTTTTTGATTCTTTGGACTAATTTGAGAAGGATAAGTATTAACTCTCGTTTAAACGTTTGTTAGAATTCCTTTGTGAACCTATCTGGTCTAGAACTTTTGTTGGGAATCTTTAAGTTATTGATTCAAGTTCAGTACTAACAAAGGTCTGAACTTTTTTGCATTTGTTCCTGATTTAGTCTTGGAAGACTGCATCTTTCTAGTGATTTATCCATTTCTTCTAAGTGGTCCAGTTTGTTGACATATAACAACTTGCAAGATTCTCTTATGACTGTATTTTTGAGATATTTGTTGTAATTTCTATTCCATGTCTAATATCATTTGGGCATTTTTTCTTTTTTTCTTACTGAGTCTGCCTAAAAGTTTATCAATTTTATTTATCTCATCATGAAACCATCTCTTAGTTTCATTAATCTTTTCTTTTTTTTTTTGTCTCATTTATTTCTGCTCTGATCTTTGTTATTTCTAAGCTTCTGCTGACTTGGGGCTTTGTTTGTTCTTCTAAATCCTTTCTATGGAAAATTAGATTTTTTTTTTCAAATATAAAAACATGAAAAAGAGAATTTATCTTATTTTATTATTTTTTTTAAGGGGACAAGTCTAACTCTCTGGTTTTTAATTTGTCAAATTGGTTATTTTTTTTTCTTACATTAATATATTGGTTGGTTTTGCCATACATTGACATGAATCCGCCCCGGGGGTACATGTGTTCCTCCTCCTGAACCCCCCTCCCACCTCCCTCTTCCCCATATCTTCCCTCCAGGTCATCCCCGTGCACCAGCCCCAACCATCCTGTATCATGCATCGAACCTGGACTGGTGATTCATTTCACATATGATAATATACATGCTACAATGCCGTTCTCCCCAATCATCCCACCTTCATCCTCTCCCACAGAGACCCAAAGACTTTTCTATATGCCTATGTCTCTTTGGCAGTCTCGTATACAGGGTTCAGGTTACCATCTTTCTAAATTCCATATATATGCGTTAGTATACTGTATTGACGTTTTTCTTTCTGGCTTATTTCACTCTGTATAATTCTCTCCAATTTCATCCACCTCATCAAAACTGATTCAAATGCATTCCTTTTGATGGCTGAAAAATACCCCATTGTGTATATGTACCAAAGCTTTCTTATCCATTCATCTACAGATGGACATCTAGGTTGCTTCCATGTCCTGGCTATTATAAACAGTGCTGCGATGAACATTGGACTACATGTGTCTCTTTCAATTCTGGTTCCTCGGTGTGTATGCCCAGGAGTGCGATTGCTGGATCATATGGCAGTTTTATTTTCAGTTTTTTTGAGGAATCTCCACAATGTTCTCCACAGTGGCTGTACTAGTTTGCATTCCCACCAACAGTGTAAAAGGGTTCCCTTTTCTTCACCCCTCTCCAGAATTTATTGCATGTAGACTTTTGGATAGTAGCCATTCTGACTGGTGTGAAATGGTATCTCATTGTGGTTTTGATTTGCATTTCTCTGATTATGAGGTATGTTGAACATTTTTTCATGTGTTTGTTAGCCATCTTTATGTCTTCTTTGGAGAAATGTCTGTTTAGTTATTTGGCCCATTTTTTGATTGGGTCACTTATTTTTCTGGAATTGAGCTGCAGGAGCTGCTTGTATATTTTGGAGATTAATCCTTTATCAGTTGCTTCATTTGCTATTATTTTCTCCCATTCTGAAAGCTGTCTTTTGACCTTGCTTATAGTTTCCTTTGCTGTGCAGAAGCTTTTGATTTTAATTAGGTCCCATTCGTTTATTTTTGCTTTTATTTCCAATATTCTGGGAGGTGGGTCTTGGAGGATCCTGCTGTGATTTATGTCGGAGAGAGTTTTCCCTACGTTCTCCTCTAGGAGTTGTATAGTATCTGGTCTTACATTTAGCTCTCTAATCCATTTTGAGTTTATTTTGGTGTATGGTGTTAGGAAGTGTTCTAGTTTCATTCTTTTTTTTTTTTTATTTTACAGTTAAAAGTATTTTTATTAAAAAAAGCACAAATGCAAAGAAATGAACAGAGGAAAATTTATGCGTCGAATCTGGACTGGTCACTTATGATAATATACATGCTACAATTCCATTCTTTCTTTTACAAGTGGCTGACCAGTTTTCCCAGCACCATTTGTTAAAGAGACTGTCTTTTCTCCATTTTATATTCTTGCCTCCTTTGTCAAAGATGAGGTGTCCATAGGTGCGTGGATTTATCTCTGGGCTTTCTATTTTGTTCCAATGATTTATATTTCTGTCTTTATGCCAGTACCATACTGTCTTGATGACTGTGGTTTTGTAGTAGAGCCTGAAGTCTGGCAGGTTAATTCCTCCAATTCCATTCTTCTTCCTCAAGATTGCTTTGGCTATTCGAGGTTTTTTGTATTTCCATACAAATTGTGAGATTATTTGTTCTAGTTCTGTGAAAAATATCGTTGGTACCTTGATAAGGATTGCATTGAACGTATGAATTACTTTGGGTAGTATACTCATTTTCACAATATTTATTCTTCCAGTTCACGAACACGGTATGTTTCTCCATCTATTAGTGTCCTCTTTGATTACTTTCACTAGTGTTTTATAGTTTTCTATGTGCAAGTCTTTTGTTTCCTTTGGTAGATATATTCCTAAGTATTTAATTCTTTTCATTGCAACAGTGAATGGAATAATTTCCTTAATTTTTCTTTCTATTTTCTCATTATTAGTGTATAGGAATGCAAGGGATTTCTGTGTGTTGATTTTATATCCTAGTTTTCTGGTAGTCTTTAGGGTTTTCTGTGTAGAGGATCATGTCATCAGAGAACAGTGGAAGTTTTACTTCTTCTCTTCCAAATTGTATTCCTTTTATGTATTTTTCTGCTTTGATTGCTGTAGCCAAAACTTCCAGCACTATGTTGAATAGTAGTGGTGAGAGTGGGCACCCTTGTCTTGTTCCTGACATTAGGGGAATTGCTTTCAGTTTTTCACGATTGAGGATAATGTTTGCTGCATGTTTGTCATATATAGCTTTTATTATGTTGAGATATGTCCCTTCTATTCCCACTTTCTGGAGAGTTTTTATCATAAATGGATGTTGTGTTTTGTCAAAGGCTTTCTCTGCATCTATTGAGATAATCATATGATTTTTATTTTTCAGTTTGTTAATGTGGTGTATTGCGTTGATTGATTTGCAGATATTGAAGAATCCTTGCATTCCTGGGATAAAGCCCACTTGGTCATGATGTATGATCTTCTTAATGTATTGTTGGATTCTGATTACTAAAATTTTGTTAAGGATTTTTGCATCTATGTTCATCAGTGATATTGGCCTGTAGTTTTCTTTTTTTCTGGGATCTTTACCAGGTTTTGGGATTAGGGTGATGGTGGCCTCATAGAATGAGTTTGGAAGTTTTCCTTCCTCAGCAATTTTCTGGAAGAGTTTGAGTAGAATAGGTGTTAGCTCTTCTCTAAATTTTTGATAGAATTCATCTGTGAAGCCATCTGGACCTGGGCTTTTGTTTGCTGGAAGATTTCTGATTACTTCCTCTATTTCCGTGCTTGTGATGGGCCTGTTCAGATTTTCTATTTCTTCCTGGTTCAGTTTTGGCAAGGTGTACTTTTCTAGGAATTTGTCCATTTCTTCCAAGTTATTCATTTTATCGCCATATAATTGCTGATAGTATTCTCTAATAATCCTTTGTATTTCTGTGTTGTCAGTTGTGATCTCTCCATTTTCATTTCTAATTTTATCGATTTGGTTCTTCTCCCTTTGTTTCTTGATGAGTCTGGCTAGTGGTTTGTCAATTTTATTTACCTTCTCAAAGAACCAGCTTTTGGCTTTGTTGATTTTTGCTATGGTCTCTTTTGTTTCTTTTGCATTTATCTCTGACCTAATTTTTACGATTTCTTTCCTTCTACTAACCCTGGGGTTCTTCATTTCTTCCTTTTCTAGTTGCTTTAGATGTAGAGTTAGGTTATTTAGTTGACTTTTTTCTTGTTTCTTGACGTGTGCTGTATTGCTATGTACTTCCCCTTAGCACTGCTTTTACAGTGTCCCAGAGGTTTTGGGTTGTTGTGTTTTCATTTTCATTCATTTCTATGCATATTTTGATTTCTCTTTTGATTTCTTCTATGATTTGTTCATTATTCAGCAGCGTGTTGTTCAGCCTCCATATGTTGGCATTTTTAATAGTTTTTCTCCTGTAATTGAGATCTAATCTTACTGCATTGTGGTCAGAAAAAATGCTTGAAATGATTTCGTTTTTTTTGAATTTACCAAGGCTAGATTTATGACCCAGGATGTGATCTATCCTGGAAAAGGTTCTGTGTGCGCTTGAGAAAAAGGTGAAATTCATTGTTTTGGGGTGAAATGTCCTATAGAGATCTATTAGGTCTAACTGGTCTATTGTATCATTTAAAGTTTGTGTTTCCTTGTTAATTTTCTGTTAATTGATCTATCCATAGATGTAAGTGGGGTATTAAATTCTCCCACTATTATTGAGTTATTGTTAATTTCCCCTTTCATACTTGTTAGCAATTTTCTTACATATTGTGGTGCTCCTATGTTGGGTGCATAAATATTTATAATTGTTATATCTTCTTCTTGGATTGTCCTTTGATCATTATGTAGTTTCCTTCTTTGTCTCTTTTCACAGCCTTTGTTTTAAAATCTATTTTATCTGATATGAGTATTGCTACTCCTGCTTTCTTTTGCTCTCTTTTTGCGTGGAATATCTTTTTCCAGCCCTTCACTTTCAGTCTGTGTGTGTCCCTCGATTTGAGGTGGGTCTCTTGTAGACAACATATATGGGGGTCTTGTTTTTGTATCCATTCAGCCAGCCTTTGTCTTTTGGTTGGGGAATTCAACCCATTTACGTTTAAGGTGATTATTGTTAAGTATGATCCCGTTGCCATTTTCTTTATTGTTTTGGGTTCGAGTTTATATACCCTTTCTGTGTTTCCTGTCTAGAGAAGATCCTTTAGTATTTGTTAGAGAGCTGGTTTGGTGATGCTGAATTCTCTCAGCTTTTGCTTGTCTGTAAAGCTTTTGATTTCTCCTTCATATTTGAATGAGATCCTTACTGGGTACAGTAATCTGGGCTGTAGGTTATTTTCTTTCATCACTTTAAGTATGTATTGCCATTCCCTCCTGGCCTGTAGAGTTTCTGCTGAAAGATCAGCTGTTATCCTTATGGGGATCCCCTTGTGTGTTATTTGTTGTTTTTCCCTTGCTGCTTTTAATATTTGTTCTTTGTGCTTGATCTTTGTTAATTTGATTAATATGTGCCTTGGAGTATTTCTCCTTGGGTTTATCCTGTTAGGGACTCTCTGTGTTTCTTGGACTTATGTGATTATTTCCTTCCCCATTTTAGGGAATTTTTCAACTATTATCTCCTCAAGTATTCTCTCATGGTCTTTCTTTTTGTCTTCTTCTTCTGGGCCTCCTATGGTTCGAAAGTTGG
The DNA here is from genome assembly GCF_049115385.1 of Moschus berezovskii. Classification (NCBI taxonomy): domain Eukaryota; kingdom Metazoa; phylum Chordata; class Mammalia; order Artiodactyla; family Moschidae; genus Moschus; species Moschus berezovskii. Next base: position 13,075,198 of record NC_142482.1, on the reverse strand, counting down.
GGCGTTTAATATTGTCCCATATGTCTCTAATATTGTCCTCCTTTAATTCTTTTTTCTTTTTCCGTCTCTGTTTCGTTTATTTCTACAATTTTATCTTCTAGCTCGCTTATCCTGTCTTCTGCCTCCGTTATTTTACTCTTTGTGCCCTCGAGAGTGTTTCTGATCTCATCTTTTGTATTATTCATTATATAGTGACTCTTTTTTATTTCCTCTAATTCCTTATTGAACATTTCTTCCATCTTCTCAATCCTTTTCTCCAGTTTATTTATCTGTAACTCCATTTTGCTTTCCAGATTTTGAATCATTTTCACGATTAAAATTCGAAATTCTTTATCGGGTAGGTTCCCTATATCTTCCTCTTTTGTTTGTGCTGTTGGGTATTTATCCTGTTCCTTTACTTGTTGGGTATTTCTCTGCCTCTTCATCTTGCTTATATTGCTGTGTTCGGGGTGGCCTTTCCGTCTTCTGGCAGCTTGTGGAGTTCTCTTTATTATGTAGTTACCTCGTTGTGTGTGGGGTTGGATGGGTGACTTGTCAAGGTTCCCTGGTTAGGGAAGCTTGTGTCGATGTTCTGGTGGGTGGAGCTGGATTTCTTCTCTCTGGAGTGCAATGAAGTGTCCAGTAATGAGTTTGAGATGTCAGTGGGTTTGGGGTGGCTTTGGGAAGTCTGTATATTGAAGCTCAGTGCTATTCTCCTGTGTTGCTGGATAGTTTGCATAGTATGTCTTTCACTGAAACTTGTTGACCCTTGGGTGGTGCCTGGTTTCAGTGTCTGTATGGAGGAATTTGATGAGTACTTATCAATTAATGTTCTCTGGAACAGGAGATCTCTGGTGTTCTCAGGATTTGGCCTTAAGCCTCTGCCTCTGGTTTTCAGTCTTATTCTTTCAGGAGGCTCAAGGCTTCTCCCTCTGTTACTTCCAAGGCAGTTCCTTCTGTTGAAAAAGCTCTTCTGTTTTCTGGTCTCCTCAGTGTCTAATTCCCATCCTGACACCAGGATACGGTGGTGGACACTGTTTTTTTTTTTTTTTTCCCAGCTCACCTATTCCGTCCTGCTATGGGGAGGGAGGAACAGCTATCAAATTTCCCTGGTGTCTGTGGGGAGTGCTCGCAGTGTCTCGGCTACACTGGGAATGCTCCCGCTCGAGGCGTGTGTGCTTTCCCTGTTTATGCTGCTTAGGCTTTTGTTTGCTCTGCTGCGAGCTGTCCGCGGCTGGTGTTGGGTTGCATGCACTTCCCAGGTCTGAGCAGCTCAGGTTCAGGTTCTCGGGTACTCGACAAAGGCGCAGACTTGGCTGGGCCTGCGTTTTGTGCCTTCCCCTGTCCTAGCAGCTCAGGTGACCAGGCGTTTGACGAGCGTGGTCGCTGCGACTTATCGCCTTCCCGGTCCCTGCCGCTCGGTTTTCTGGGAGTACAAATGGCGCACTTTCTCAGGTGGATATCGACCAGCCCAAACCCAAGAAGTCCTGGCCAGCAAGGAAGCCTGCCTGCAGCTTGGCATGGGAAGCCTCTCTGGGGCCGCGGCTGCCCCCGCCCCAGTGCTGGCTGCCTTCCCCGGCCTGAGTTGGGGGATGGGCCACCTGCTGCCTCCTCGCTCTGCTCTGCACCCGCTTCTGTGGGGGGGGGGGGCTGGCAGAGTCCTGGCTTGGGGCTTTTCACAGGCTTTTCCTAGCCTTTTCGCCTTTTGGTATCTTAAGTTCGAGACCTCAGTTTCCCTTGGGGCGTTCGAGCCCGGTTTTCCCTCTAAGCGCCGCTGCCAGTTCTCCCTCTAAGCACCATTGCCGGCGCCTCCCTGCCCAGCCTCCGCCTGCTAGTGAGGGGCGGGGGCATCTGCTCCACTTCTCCGCTGAGAGTTTCCTCTGGGCACTTAGTCCGTGAGTTTTAATTATTTATGTCTTTTTTCTCCCAGTTATGCGGCCCTCTGAGATTCCACTCACCAGTGTTTCCAGGTGTTTGGAAACTTCTCTCTCTTTTTTTTTTTAAGCCTCCCTTCCCGGGATGGAGCTCAGTCCCTCCCTCTTTTTTCTCTCTTTTTATCTATTTCCTACCTCCTTTCGTCGACTATGGGCTGCTTTTCTGAGTGCCTGATATCCTCTGCCAGTATTCAGAAGATTTTTTGTGGGATTTACTCAGCGTTCAAATGTTCTTTTGTTGATTTTGTGGGGGAGAAAGTGGCCGCCCCATCCTATTCCTCCGCCATCTTCCCGAGGTCCCCCGAAAAAGACTAGATTGTTTATTTAAGATTTATTTAGTGATTCCGTTCCATTCCATTCCATTCAGTCCCTCAGTCGTGTCTGACTCTTTGCGACCCATGGACTGTAGCCTACCAGGCTTCTCCGTCCATGGGATTCTCCAGGCAAGAATACTGGAGTGGGTTACCATTTCCTTCTCCAATTGTATCACTATAAACTTTCCTCTTAGAACTGTTTTTGCTGTGTCCCATAAATTTTGGAAAGTTGTGTTTCTTCTTTCATTTACTTCCATGTATTTTCTGATTTCTCCTTTGCTTTCTTCATTGACCCATTGCCTATTTAGTAATTTTTTTTTTTTTTTTAGCTCCTATGTACTTCTGGGTTTTGCAGGTTTTTTTTTTTCCTCTTAATTGATGTGTAGCCTCAGAAAAAAATGTTTCATATGATTTCAATGGTCTTCGTAACTGAAACTTGTCTTGTGGCCTCGTGTGTGATCTATCCTGGAGAAAGTTTCATGTACACTTGAAAAGGATGTGTGTTCTACTGGATGGAATCTTCTGTAGTTGTCTGTTAGGTGCATCCAGTCTAATATGTCATTAGACAAAGTTTACTTTTTGATTTTCTGTCTAGATGACCTAACATTGATATAAGTGGGGTGTTAGCCCCTACTATTTTCATATTACTTTCAATTTCTCCCTTTATGTCTGTTTATATTTGGTTCATGTGATCTTCATTCCGTTCCGTTCCATCGCTCAGTCGTGTCCGACTCTTTGCGACCCCGTGGACTGTAGCCTACCAGGCTTCTCCGTCCATGGGATTCTCCAGGCAAGCATACTGGAGTGGGTTACCGTTTCCTTCTCCAGGGATCTTCATTACATACATATATTCTTACAAATGTTATATCCTCTCTGTGGATTAACCCTGTTATTATTATATAATGTCCTCTTGTTTTTTGCTTTATTTTAAGTACTATTTTGTCTGATGTAAGTATAGAAATTGAGCTTTCTGTTCATTTATATTTGCATGGAATATCTTTTTCTATCTCCTCACTTTCAGTCTGTGTGTGTCATTATATCTGAAGTGTCTTGTAGACAGTGTATGAACAGTCTTGTGATTTTTAAATATATTCAGCCAATCTTTTATCTTTTGATTGGAAAATTTTGTCCATTTACATTTTCCTTAATGTTGATTATTTTATTTTATTATTTTTAGTATATGTATTTTATCTTTTAACAGTTTTTATTTTTTTATTGGAGGCTAGTTACTTTACAATATTATATTGGCTGGTTTTGCCATACATTGACATGAATCTGCCCCGGGTGTACATGTGTTCCCCTTCTTGAATCTCCCTCCCACGTCTCTCCTCCTCATATCCTCCCTCCAGGTCACCCCCGTGCACCAGCCCCGAGCATCCTGTATCATGCGTCGAACCTGGACTGGTGATTCATTTCACATATGATAATATACATGCTTCAGTGCCATTCTTCCAAATCATCCCACCCTCACCCTCTCCCACAGAGTCCCAAAGACTGTTCTATACACCAATGTCTCTTTTGCTGTCTCGTATACAGGGTTATCGTTACCATCTTTCTAAATTCCATATATATGCGTTGCTGCTGCTGCTGCTGCTGCTGCTAAGTCACTTCAGTCGTGTCCGACTCTGTGTGACCCCATAGACGGAAGCCCATCAGGCTCCCCCCTCCCTGGGATTCTCCAGGCAAGAACACTGGAGTGGGTTGCCATTTCCTTCTCCTATGTGTGAAAGTGAAAAGTGGAAGTGAACTCGCTCAGTCGTGTCCGACCCTTAGCGACCCCACGGACTGCAGCCTACCAGGCTCCTCCATCCATGGGATTTTCTAGGCAAGAGTACTGGAGTGGCTTGCCATTGCCTTCTCCGATATATGCGTTAGTATACTGTATTGGTGTTTTTCTTTCTAGCTTACTTCACTCTGTATAATAGGCTCCAATTTCAACCACCTCATTAGAACTGATTCAAATGTATTCTTTTTGATGGCTGAAAAATACTCCATTGTGTATATGTACCAAAGCTTTCTTATCCATTCTTCTGCAGATGGACATCTAGGTTGCTTGAAGTAAAGTTAACTTAAACATTTTTTCAGGTACACAGCAAGGTGATTCAATTATACATATGAACATATGTTATTTTTCAGATTTTTCCAGTATACCTTATTATAAGATACTGACAAGATATAGTAGATAAGATACAGTAAACCTTTGTTGTTTGTGGCACATCTATTTTTTATTAGAAATCTAGAATTCTATCATACCAAGTCACACAAATGGAATAAAAAAAATGTTGCAAATGTTTTAGTAAGCCAAAAGTTCATAAGTTTTCTAAAATACATATATATATATGTATATAATACATGCCATTTATATATATGTATCCAAAAGTTTTTCTACCATGCTTGATAAAGGTTTGTGAGAACATAAAAAAAAAAAAAGAAGAAAAAGAGATGGAGAAATTGGAAAACATAATTTAAATGAAATGGAAACACTGAATATGAAATAGAAAAAGTGAAACAAACTAGATAAAAGTAAAGTATCATATAGTCCAGCTGTTTTTAAACACAGCTGCTCATTAGAAATCTATCTGTAGCTTTGAAGAAAAATAAGTAATAACTGGGCATTTATAGTTTTTAAAAAGTTTCAAGATAACATCATATGCAACCGGATTTTAAAAAAGTGACTACAAGGTTTTCTATTAAATTTAAGTTTTGATGATATAGAATTCTATTATTTTTATGTTGACCAATCATTTTATAATGTTATTAAGTAAGTAATAGTTACAAAATCACAATAGTGAAAGATGTTTATCAATTTTCACAATCAATAGCCAGACAAAAACCTAAGGATAATTGAAATTGAAAACCAAAATGCAAACATTATTAACCTAACAATATAAAATAATTAGATACAATTTACAGTGTCAGACAGAGTGATGTGGTAAGTGGAAGGGCATATAGGTACATGTTTTCATCTGCCCAGCCGGTCTATGTCTTTTGGTTGGTGCATTTAATCCATTTACATTTAAGGTAATTATTGCTATGTATGATCCTATTACCCTTTTTAAAATTATTTTGGGCTTATTTTCTGTAGGCTGTTCTTTTCTTTCACTTTTCTTTCCTATCTAAAGAAGTTTCTTTAGCATTTGAAGTTTCTTTAGCATTTTGCAGAATTTTCTTAACTTTTATTTGTCTGGAAATCTTTTGATTTCTCCATCAAATCTGAATGAGGACCTTCCTGGAGTAAGGTATTTTTGGTTGCAGTTTCTTTCATCACTTTAAATATATCATGCTATTTCCTTCTGGCTTGTAGATTCTGTTGAGAAATCAGCTGAGAGCTTATGGGAGTTCTCTTATATGTTATTTGTTGTTTTTCCCTTGTTGATTTTAATATTTTATTTTTATCTCTGTCTTTCATTTTTGTCAGATTGCTGTGTCTCAGTGTGTTCCTCAGTTGGTATATCCTGCCTGGGATATCCTGTTTGCTGTGCTTCCTGGGCTTGGCTGATTATTTCCTTTCCCATGTTAGGGAATTTTTCAGCTGTTATCCCTTTATATTTTCTCAGGTCCTTTCTTGATCTTTTCTCATTCTGGGTCTCCTATAAAGAGAATGTTGGAACATTTAGTGTTGTCCCAGATGTCTCTTAGTCTATCTTCATTTTTTTTTTTCATTGTTTTTTTCTATAGTCTGTTGTGTGGCTGTGATTTCCACCCTTCTGTCCTCCAGTTCATGTATTCATTCTTCTGTCTCAGTTATTATCCTATTGCTTCCTTCTAGTGTATTATTCATCTCTGTTTGTTCTTTAATTCTTCTCAGGTGACACTAGTGGTAAAGAACCCACCTGCCAATGCAGGTTAAATGTAAGAGATGTGGGTTCAATCCCTGAGTTGGGAAGGTCCCTTGGAGAAGGAAATGGAAATTCACTCCAGTATTCTTGCTTGGATAATCCCATGGACAGAGGAGCTTGAAGGGCCACAGTTAATAGAGTTGCACAGAGTTGGACATGACTGAAGCAACTTAGCACAGTGCAGTACTTCTAGGTCTTTGGAAAACATTTCTTGCATCTCCTTCATTGTTTTCCCAAGATCCTGGACCATCTCCACTATTATTATTCTGAATTCTTTTTCTGAAAAGATGACTATCTCCATTTCATTTAGTTGTCTTTCTGGGGTTTCATCTTATCCCTTCATCTGGGATGTAACTGTCTGCTTTTTCATCATGATTAACTTTCTATAGTATGGTTTTTTTTTACTTGCTGTGGGCCTGTGGTTCTTGCTTATTCTGTCTGCTCTCTGATGGATGAGGCTAAGAGGTTTGTGTAAGCTTCCTATTGGGAGGGAATTGTGGTGAAAACACTGGGTCTTGTTCTGATGGGTAGGGCCTTACTCAAAAAAGTTTTAATCCAATTATCTGCTGATGGGTGAATAGTCCGGTGTCCTTGGCTTTTCCTGGTGGTCAGCTGGTAAAGAATCTGCCTACAGTATGAGAGACCTGGGTTTGATCCTTGGGTTGAAAGGATCCCCTGAAGAGGGAATGACTAACTACTCCAGTATTCTGGCCTGGGGAATTCCATGGACTGTATAGTACATGGGGTTGCAAAGAGTCAGACATGACTGAGCAACTTTCACTTTCATTTTCCTGGTAGTTTTTTGGCCTGAGGTGACATAACCTTGGGTTCTACAGGCTCTGTGGTAGGGTTAACGGCAAACTCCAAGAGATTTTACATAAAGCGGGATTTTCCAGCACTGCTGCTGCCAGTGTTCCCATCCCTGTGGTGTGCTTCTGCCAACGCACAACTCCACAGGAGACCTTCCAACACTAGCAGGTAGCTTTGGTTCAGTCTTCTGTGGGATCACTTCTCCTTTCCCCTCCGTCTTGATGCACACAAGATTTTGTTTTTCTCCTCCAAGATTGGAGTTTCTGTTTCCCTCAGTTCTGTGGAAGTCCTATAATCAAATCCCGCTGGTCTTCAAGATCAGATTCCCTGGGGATTCCCAGTCCTTTTGTTGGATCCCCAAGCTGGGAAGACTGACGTGGTGTTCAAAACCTTAATGACAGTGGGATAATTTCTTTGATATTATTGTTCTCCTGTTTGTGGATCATCCACCAGTGGTTATGGGGTTTGTTTTATCATGATCATGCCTTTCCTACCATCTCACTGTGGCTTATTCTTTGTCTTTGGAAGTGGAGTTTCTTTTTGGTGGGTTCCAGTTTTCTCTTTTCAATGGTTGTTCAGCAGCTAGTTGCAATTTTGGTACTATCACAAGAAGAGATGACTGCCATTCCTTCTATGTTGCTATCTTGAACCAGAAGTCAGTCCACTTACATTTAAAGTGATTATTGATATGTATCTATCACTTCATGGCAAGTAGATGGGGGAGGGGAATGGAAACAGTAACAAATTTTATTTTTCTGGGCTCCTAAATCACTGTGGATGGTGACTGCAGCCATGAAATGAAAGGACACTTTCTCCTTGGAAGTAAAGCAAAAACAAACCTATACATAGTATTTAAAGCAAAGGCATCACTTTACCAACAAAGGTCCATATAGTCAAAGCTATGGTTTTTCCAGTAGTCAGGTACAGATGTGAGAGTTGGACCAGAAAGAAGTCTGAGAACTGAGGGACTGATGCTTTTGAATTGTGGTACTGGAGAAGAATCTTGAGAGCCCCTTGGACTGCAAGGACATCAAATCATTCGATCCTAAAAGAAATCAACCCCGTATGTTAATTGGAAGACTGAGGCTGAAGCTGAAGCTCCAATATTTTGGGCACCTGATGTGAAGAGCTGACTGACTGGAAAAGACCCTGATGCTGGGAAAGATTGAGTGCAAGAGGAGAAGGGAGTGACAGAGGATGAGATGGTTGGAAGACATCACTGATTCAATGGGCATGAGTTTGAGCAAAGTATGGGAGTAGATATAATGTAGATATACAATGTAGATATGATATCTACTCATCTTAAACTATTAATCATTTAAGATAAAACACTTTCTCAAAGTTCTACATTTTTTATTCCCCTTTCCCTATGTTTTATGTTTCACATAAGTGCTTTACATATTTAAGTTTATCCCTTAACTACTTTTTGTGGTTATAGTTGATTTTATAATTTTTTGTATATTAATCTTTCACTAGTTTATTTAAGTGCTTGAATAACTGCCTTTATGTTTAGTTTTACCAGTGAGATTTTCTTCATATATTTTATTATTTCTTGTTATAGTCTTTTATTTCCCACTTAAAGAATACCCTTTAACATTTCAAGTAAGACTGGTTTAGTGGTGTTGTACTTCCAGTTTTGATATTTGGGAAATTATCTATCTTTCGATTATTTAACTTTCAAATAACTTTGCCATATAAGGTATTCTTGGTGGTGGATTTTTTAACCTTCAGTACTTTTATTATTTCATGCCACTCCCTTCTGGCCTATATAGTATCTCCAAAAAAATCAGCTTTTAACCTTAGGAGATTCACTTGTATGCAACTTTTTTTCCCTTTTGCTGCCTTTAAATCCTCTCTTTAAATTTGCTGTCTTAATTGTGATATATATTGATGTGATTCCCTTTGGGTTCATCTTCTTGGGGAGTTTCTGTGGTTTTTGAACATGGATATCTGTTTCTTTTTCAAGTTATGGAAATTTTCAGCCATGATTTTAATCAAATATATTTTCTGTGCCTTTGTCTCTCTCTCCTCCTTCTGGGACCCTTAAGTACAAATCTTTGTATGCTTTACGCTGTCCCAGATGTCCTTAAAATTGTTGTCATTTTTTTTCCTTTTGCTATTTTGATTGGGTGATTTACACTATTGATATTCCTGGTCACTTATGTATTCCTCTTTATTATGTAACCTGTCACTAATTCCTCCTAGTGCAGTTTTCATTTCAGTTATATTCTTCACTTTGATTATTTTTTATATTTTCTAGTTTCTTGTTGAAGTTCTCACTTGTTGATCTATACTGTTTCCTTGTCCAGTGACCATTTTTATTACTCTTACTTTCAGTTCAGTTTAGTCACTCAGTCATGTCTGACTCCTTGCAACCCTGTGGCTGCAGCACGCCAGGCTTCCCAGTACATCACCAACTCCCAGAACTTGCTCAAACTCATGTCCATCGAGTCGGTGATGACATCCACCCATCTCATCCTCTGTCATCCCTGTCCTCCTGCCTTCAATCTTTCCCAGCATTAGGATCTTTTCCAGTGAGTCATTTCTTCTCATCGGGTGGCCAAAGAATTGGAATTTCAGCTTCAGCATCCGTCCTTTCAATGAATATTCAGGACCGATTTCCTTTAGAATTGACTGGTTGGATCTCCTTGCAGTACAAGAGACTCTCAAGAGTCTTCTCCAACACCACAGTTCAAAAGCATCAATTCTTCAGCACTCAGCATTGTTTATAGTCCAACTCTCACATCCATACATGACTACTGGAAAGTCCACGGCTTTGACTAGATGGACCTTTGTTGGCAAAGTAATGTCCCTGTTTTTTAATATGCTGTCTAGATTGGTCATAGTTTTTCTTTCAAGGAGCAAGTGTCTTTAACCACCATGTGGTTCTTTATAACCTTGGTTGTAGAAGAGCCATCTCCTCATCTTTAGATTGTCCTCTGAGAAAATTGCTCTGTAGGTAGTTGTTGTTTTGATGTCTCCTTGGGGAAAGTGAGCTCAAGATCCTCATGCTCTGCCATCTTGATCCCACCTCAAGTTACCCTTTTTTATTTTTACCTTTTTTAGATTCTCTGATATTGCCCTGGACTTAATTTTTGAAATTCAGAGCATCCAGTAGCTGTGCTGGAGAAAGCTGTCAACTCTGGAGCACTCTTTTCTATGACCCCCATATTTCAGGGAGATAATAATTAGAAAGTAAAGAGTTGTGTGCCCTAGTTTGTTGGGAATAACCATGTAGAAAATATAGCATCTTTATCCAGTGTTTTCCAGTAATGGGAAAAAAAAGAAAAAAGAAATGAAATAATCTTAGTATCTAGAGATAAGTTGAAAGTTGCAGAATTGGTCACAAACTAAGGGGCAATACCTTCCTGATCGTTAGAATTGTCTAACAATGGAAAGGAATCTTCTATGAAGTAGTGATTCAAAAGTTTTCAAGCAGAGATCAGATGTCTAGTGTAGACACAAGGACTTTTATACAGTCTGAGAGGCTGAGCTGCTCCCGAGGTATAATATATTCACTAGTTCAAGTTGAGTGACAAAAATAGATAGTTTACTAATCTATTTGCAAATTAATTGTGGCTTAGGGTCAACAGGGTTTGGTTACTAAGTAGCAACCCAGAGACTACATTAATTTGATTTAAAAAACATATGTTTCTTTTTGCAGTTTTCTTCACATGTTGTTCACTGGCATGTCAAAACATGCCAGTGTCATGATCAAAAATTCACTCACTTAGCACGCTCTCGTGTATTTGATTAAAAATTTTTTAAAAAGCCCTGTAGCTTTAAAAAATTTTTATACCTATCATCCCATGAGTCATTCTATGTAGAGGAACAGTATCACCATGTGCACTGACAATTTTCCATACGTCTACATACATACAGACTTTGCAGGCAAGGATGAATGACAGTCTAATCCACATCTTTGTGAAACACCCTGTGATTTCTATGGACAAATACAGATCAGGATGTTGGTGAGCCCTTGCCAAAGGATTGTTTCTCACCCACCCTCCTACCTCGGGGAAAGTGTGACAACATTATCTCTATTCAAGGTCCCTAATTTCAGTTGATCATAGGACTTTGTACCATGTCTTTTTTCAGGGTACAACTGAAGGCTTTAATTACCCTGGGATTAGAGTTTAGAGTTGATTTTTAGAGTTGGAGTAATCCCCTGCCCATTTTTTGGCCCCTTCTGTTTGGTATTTTCCTGTGGGACTTGGGAGGTGGGGAGATGTCCCCATGATGATCCTGCTGTTGCTATAAGTGATAAATGGTCCCAGCAGCTGGAGCAGTGGTCTTTGACACCCTGGTAGGTGTCATGTTGCTGCCTAGGAGCTGCTTTCTCACTTCATAGTTTATATTCAGGGAAAGACTTATCCTGGGTCCAACCCCTCATCTGTCTGCTTGGGCATGATAACCAGGCTGGAATTTAAATTACTCTGACAAACAATATCCACCTCTGATGTATTCCATTCCCACCTGTATATTACGGTATAACCTTCAGGTCTTGAGCTACACTTGGAGGGAAAGACAGCGGCTCCCTTGACAACTGAGTTACTGTCTGGTACTCAAGCATATACGTGTGGAAATGACTTATTTTTCCAATCTGAGCTCCATCTTGAGTGAAACAAACTTTTATATTGAATTTTGTGTCCATTGATTTTCTTGTCTCTTCTTTCCTGTTATAAGGGCATAATAGTTCTTATATGTCTTTAATATCATTGCATCATGAAGAGTTTAGCAGTATACCACAGAATTTAAATTATCTAACACTATAAACATTGAGAGTCCCTTGGACTGCAAGGAGATCCAACCAGTCCATTCTGGAGGAGACCAATCCTGGGTGTTCATTGGAAGGACTTATGCTAAAGCTGAAACTCCAATATTTTGGCCACCTCATGCGACGAGTTGACTCACTGGAAAACACTCTGATGCTGGGGGCGATTGGGGGTGGGAGGAGACGGGGACGACGGAGAATGAGGTGGCTGGATGGCATCACCGACTCGATGGACATGAGTTTGAGTGAACTCCGGGAGTTGGTGATGGACAGGGAGGCCTTTCGTGTTGTGGTTCATGGGGTCGCTAGGAGTCGGACACGACTGAGAGACTGAATTGAACTGAACTGAACACTATATCATATATGCAAATATTAGTCCTTTCAGATTCTATATTTTGATAAGACTAAAAGACTAACACATCTTCCTGGTAGTTATTCCATTGTTCTTTCTGAATCCATTGAGTGTGCAAAAAGTATTAAAGATGACCTTTTCACTACAATCATGACATATGTAGTTGACAGCAAAAGAAGAAAATGGACAGCATATCATGGCAGACAGGCTGTTCTGGAAACTCCTTGGCAGGTGTGAAAAAAGACTATAATAATACCCTAAAACTCTGTTTATACCTAACACAAAATCACTGTAGCAACTCCTTTAAGAATATTATCAGGTTTATTAAAAAATATATCTCTTCTGATTAAAAGTTATATATTATATATTTACTGTGTATATATATACATATATATACACATAAATACAAAATGTAAACATCATACCTAATCATTGTATCAATTATATAAAATGGTTAGCTAAATTAAATGATAGATGTTCAACCATTACATGATGTATGATGTGTACATAAAATATATTATAAAGAAAATACTTGTAAAATAATAAAGATACTAATTACAATATGATCCAAATATATATGTATAGATATAGATATACAAATATAGAGAAAAAGATGTCTAGAAATTTATCTAGAGGCTTCTTGCTATTAACTGTGCTATTTGAGGAAATAGTACTAAAAACAGTGCTTTTAAATTTTTTTTCTAATATTTATCTTTCTAAAGATTACTTTCTAAAACTTTTAAATACTTTCTAAAATTTACAAGCAATAAAATATTTCTCCCGTCCTCTTCATTCTCCTCTTTTTCTTCTTCTGATTTACTGCTGTATGAGTTTTAACAAATGTGTAGATGCTGATAACTCCATCTCCAAAAGAGTACAGAACAATTCCACACCCCAAATAACATTTTTTCTACTTCTGATCCTTGGTGACCACTAATCTGTCCTTTGTTCCTAAAGCTTTACCTTTTGCAGAATGTCAACTAAATGGGTAATATCATTTTTGTTGTTGTTCTTGTTTAGTTGCTAAGTTGTGTCTGACTCTTCATGAACTAGTGGACTATTGCCCACCAGGCTCTTTGGTCCACACAATTTCCCAGGCAAGAATACTGGAGTATGTTGCCATCTCTTTCTCCAGGGGATCTTCCCAACCCAAGGATCGAACCCATGTCTCCTGCACTGGCAGGCAGATTCTTTACTGCTGACCCACCGGGGAAGTCCAGCATCATTTTTACTTCTATCTTAATTGTTTTCTTATTATTTCATATTAAGAAATGAGGTTCCAACATAATTAATTATCTACAAAGTGATTAATTTCTAGGAAGTGATTACTAGATTCAGAACTGCTTATTCAATGTGTATGTCATTTGATTGTTTCATACATATTTCAAATTACTTTACAGGGATTTAGCAGTAACCTTTGCCTCTACTGTTAGTGTACAAGGGTGCTCATCTGAAAAACAAAACGCTTCGTTATCATGGATTGGAAACGTGACAGGTAAAAATTGCATTTTATTCACTTGATACTTTTGAACTGTGGTGCTGGAGAAGACACTTGAGAGTCGCTTGGACTGCAAGATCAAACCAGTCAATTCTAAAGGAAATCCACCCTGAATATTTATTGGAAGGGCTGATGCTGAAGCTCCAATAATTTGGCCACATGATGCAAAGAGTTGACTCATTGGAAAAGACCCCAATGCTGGGAAAGATTGAAGACAAGAGGACAAGGAAGGAAGCAACAGAGGATGAGATGGTTGGATGGCATCACTGATTCAATGGACATGAGTTTGAGCAAACTCTGGGAGATAGTAAAGGACAGGGAAGCCTTGCATGCTGCAGTTCATGGCCTCTCTTTATCTTGAAATATATATATATATATATATATATATTTTTTTTTTTTTCCAGACAGGCACTGTGACTGGGCCTAAATGATGAATCATAATTGGCTTAAGATAGTCGTGACTGTATCAACTAGTTTCCCAACTTCTCTTGGAACAGAGTAGTTGTGTGACACAGTTAGAACTGCCAGGTAAAGTATAGGATGTCCAGTTAAATTTGAATCTAAAATATATAATTACTAATTTTTATATCAGTCCCAAATATTACATTGGACATACTTATAGGATTAGTCATAATTTATCTGAAATTCCAATTTAACTGTGTGTCTTATCATTTTATTTGTAAAATCTTTTGCAGACCTACACCTATTTCTAGCCAATGAAACCCAACATAAAGTCTGTTGCAAGGATTTCTGGGAAAGTTTTGCTTTTGTTTAAAAGTTCATATAAAACAGGTCCTTCCTTTTGCCCCATTCTTCAATGTAGATCAAACAACATTTAATAGCCATCTCAAGAGGGATGTCACCACCACAAGATTTAGGAATGAAAGACACAAACTGAGAGACATTTTGAAAGCTGCCTGAAGCTGGATCTCTGGCATCAGATGCACTGGAGACTTGTTCTATTTTTTTTTTTTTTAATCACAAGATAAACAGCTCCTACTTAGTGAACCTAATGTAAATTATTATTATTTTTTTAAATTTTATGCTGAATGCAGTTCCAGTGGTCACATACTCTTTGGGGACTATTTATTTCTCTTTAGGAATTCCCCATGTCGGTAGGTGCCCAGTATGCTACTGGAGATGAGTGGAGAAGTAGCTCTAGAAGGAATAAAGGGATGGAGCAAAAGCAAAACCAATACCCAGTTGTGGATGTGACCGATGATAGAAGCAAGGTCTGGTGCTGTAAAAAGCAATATTGCATAGGAACCTGGAATGTTAGGTCCACAAATCAAGGCAAATTGGAAGTGGTCAAACAGGAGATGGCAAGAGTGAACATAGACATTCTAGGAATCAGTGAATTAAAATGGACTGGAATGAGCGAATTTAACTCAGATGACCATTATATCTACTACTGTGGGCAGGAATCCCTTAGAAGAAATGGAGTAGCCATCATGGTCAACAAAAGAGTCTGAAATGCAGTAATTGGATGCAATCTCACAAAAGACAGAATGATCTCTGTTCATTTCCAAGGCAAACCACTGATTATCACAGTAATCCAAGCCTATGCCCCAACCAGTAACTCTGAAGAAGCCATTGTTGAACAGTTCTATGAAGACCTACAAAACCTTTTAGAAATAATACACAAAAAAGATGTCTTTTTCATTATAGGGGACTGGAATGCAAAAGTAGGAAGTCAAGAAACACCTGGAATAACAGGCAAATTTGGCCTTGGAGCACGGAATGAAGCAGGACAAAGGCTAATAGAGTTTTGCCAAGAGAATGCACTGGTTATAGGAAACACCATCTTTCAACAACACAAGAGAAGACTCTACACATGGACATCACCCGATGGTCAACACCGAAATCAGATTGATTATATTCTTTGCAGCCAAAGATGGAGAAGCTGTACACAGTAAGCAAAAACAAGACCAGGAGCTGACTGTGGCTCAGATCATGAACTCCTTCTTGCCAAATTCAGACTGAAATTGAAGAAAGCAGGGAAAACCACTAGACCATTCAGATACGACCTCAATCAAATCCCTTATGATTATACAGTGGAAGTGAGAAATAGATTTAAGGGACTAGATCTGATAGATAGAGTGCCTGATGAACTCTGGACGGAGGTTCATGACATTGTACAGGAGACAGGGATCAAGACAATCCCCATGGAAAAGAAATGCAAAAAAGCAAAATGGCTGTCTGACGAGGCCTTACAAATAGCTGTGAAAAAGAAAGAAGCGAAAAGCAAAGGAGAAAAGGAAAGATATAAGCATCTGAATGCAGAGTTCCAAAGAATAGCAAGGAGAGATAAGAAAGCCTTCCTCAGTGATCAATGCAAAGAAATAGAGGAAAACAACAGAATAGGAAAAACAAGAGATCTCTTCAAGAACATTAGAGATTCCAAGGGAATATTTCATGCAAAGATGGGCTCGATAAAGGACAGAAATGGTATGGACCTAACAGAAGCAGAAGATATTAAGAAGAGGTGGCAAGAATACACAGAAGAACTGTACAAAAAAGGTCTTCACAACCAAGATAGTCACGATTATGTGATCACTGACCTAGAGCCAGATATCTTGGAATGTGAAGTCAAGTGGGCCTTAGAGAGCATCACTATGAACAAAGCTAGTGGAGGTGATGGAATTCCAGTTGAGCTATTTCAAATCCTGAATGATGATGCTGTGAAAGTGTTGCACTCAATATGCCAGCAAATTTGGAAAACTCAGTAGTGGTCACAGGACTGGAAAAGTTCAATCTTCATTCCAATCCCAAAGAAAGGCAATGCCAAAGAATGCTCGAACTACTGCACAATTGCACTCATCTCACACGCTAGTAAAGTCATGCTCAAAATTCTCCAAGCCAGGCTTCAGCAATATGTGAACCGTGAACTCCCAGATGTACAAGCAGGTTTTAGAAAAGGCAGAGGCACCAGAGATCAAATTGCCAACATCTGCTGGATCATGGAGAAAGCAAGAGAGTTCCAGAAAAGCATCTATTTCTGCTTCATTGACTATGCCAAAGCCTTTGACTGTGTGGATCACAATAAACTGTGGAACATTCTGAAAGAGATGGTAATACCAGACCACGTAACCTGCCTCTTGAGAAACCTGTATGCAGGTCAGGATGCAACAGTTAGAACTGTACATGGAACAAGAGACTGGTTCCAAATAGGAAAAGGAGTGCGTTGAGGCTGTATATTGTCACCTTGTTTATTTAACTTATATGCAGAGTACATCATGAGGAACACTAGGCTGGAAGAAGCACAAGCTGGAATCAAGATTGCCGGGAGGAATATCAATAACCTCAGATATGCAGATGACACTACCCTTATGGCAGAAAGTGAAGAGGAACTCAAAAGCCTCTTGATGAAAGTGAAAGAGGAGAGTGAAAAGGTTGGCTTGAAGCTCAACATTCAGAAGACAAAGATCATGGCATCTGGTCCCATCACTTCATGGGAAATAGATGGAAAAACAGTGGAAACAGTGTCAGACTTTGTTTTTTTGGGCTCCAACATCACTGCAGATGCTGATTGCAGCCAGGAAATTAAAAGACGCTTACTCCTTGGAAGGAAATTTATGACCAACCTTGATAATATATTAAAAAGCAGAGACATTATTTTGCCAACCAAGGTCAGTCTAGTCAAGGCTATGGTTTTTCCCATGGATGTGAGAGTTGAACTGTGAAGAAAGCTGATCGCCGAAGAACTGATGCTTTTGAACTGTGGTTTTGGAGAAGACTCTTGAGAGTCCCTTGTACTGCAAGGCGATCCAACCAGTCCATTCTAAGGGAGATCGATCCTGCGTGTTCATTGGAGGGACTGATGCTGAAGCTGAAACTGCAATACTTTGGCCACCTCATGCGTTGAGTTGACTCACTGGAATAGACTCTGTTGCTGGGAAAGGTTGGGGGCAGGAGGAGAAGGGGACGACTGAGAATGAGATGGCTGGATGGCATCAACGACTCTGTGGACATGAGTTTGAGTAAACTCCGGGAGTTGGTGATGGACAGGGAAGCCTGGCGTGCTGTGATTCATGGGGTCGCAGAGAGTTGGACACGACTGAGCAACTGAACTGAACTGGACTGATACACCAAAACTTATTTGCTTGTATGATAATAAATACATCCACTCATTCATTCAGTTTCCTTATTGTAAGCACCAACTTTATGTTTGGGAAGCATTGATTCAGTACAGCAGTTTCTGAATCTCTGCCAGTTATTTTCCAGAATGGTACAATGTACAGAAAATTTCAAGTTAAAAGCATGCATCAAATTCTTAAAAACAAAACAAAACACATTATCCACACACCACATGTGATATTTGGGTTAGGGATCAGAGAATAAGGAATTTATAATATATCTTCTTATCTTTGTTTATTTACCATGGCTCTTTGACATGAACTAAAAAACATGTAGTCTCTGGTAATGTTTTCAATCCAATATTTTGATCTTTTAATGGGTGAAAATTCTTCCTAAATTCCGGGGATAGGCCCTCAGCCATGGTGTTTGGAGGTGTGATTTTCTCATTCACCATTTTGAGTGCCAGCTCACA
This sequence comes from Moschus berezovskii, assembly GCF_049115385.1. Lineage (NCBI taxonomy): Eukaryota > Metazoa > Chordata > Mammalia > Artiodactyla > Moschidae > Moschus > Moschus berezovskii. The sequence continues at coordinate 13,057,149 of NC_142482.1, read as the reverse complement.
ATTTCAATGGGAATTCAAGATAAACTGTCTTGGGAGAAATTAGGCAATGTTATTTAAAAGTTGAATTTCCTATTCTTAGATAACTTGACACAGTATTATACTAGTCATTATTCTGTTTCTGATGAATTTTGCATCCACGTTTTAGTGAAAGTTAACTCTTTCTAGGAAGTTTTCTGAGTGTCATGGGTGTTGCACCCTGTTCTGTGCTGAGGGAAGAGTGCCGGAAATCATGAACCTAGCACAGTCAATTAGCCTCAATCCCACCAGATAATCTTCCAAAAAATAAATCTAGATAATAATTTAATTAATATTTTAAATACTATATTCAATATTCATTTTATATTTACCTTAAAAGTATATAAGAATGCCAACTACTTACAAGACAATCAATAAACTCTCTAGTAACTGAGAGACATTAATGTCGAATTAATATACTGATGTTTACACTATGTTGATCACATGAAGAATTGTTTCTGAGGAAATCTAATAATTATTTGTCACATATTTGGTGATTGCAAAGCTGTATTTAGTTTTTCAGTACCTACTCATTAAAAAGATACATCTTTTTCAAGTGAGGCTACTCAAGCTTTATTTTGTTAATGGTAGTACACATGGCTTAAAAGCACAAAGTGTGTGGTAGGCTGACTAACGGACATCCCCCACATATAACTGTGCTGAGGGAAGAATTTGCCAATCCTTGCAATCTGTGAGTGTTCCTTTTCATGGCAGCAGGGACTTGGCAGATATAGTCAAGATGAAAATCTTGAGAAGGGAGATGATACTGGCTTATCCAGGGAGATCTGATATAATCACAGGGATTCCTATAAAAAGAAAATGAGGGCTCAGAAGGACAGAGGTGGTGTGAAAACAGAGCAGAGCTTTGAGATGCTACACTTACTTATAGCTTTGAAGACAGAGGAAGGGGCAGCCAGGTAATGCAATGGATTATCCATAAAAGTTAGAAAGAAAATAATTTTGCAATGACAGAAAAAGATAGAAATCTGTTCCCATCAGGTTCAAACTATATGAATAATACTCGTAATTTTTATTTATTTTTTCATCCACTGATGGACACATAGGCTGTTTCCATGCCTTGGCTATTGTAAACAATGATGCAATGAACATGGAGGTGCAGATATCTCTGAGATAGTGATTCATTTTCTTCAGATATTTACCCAGAAGTGGAATTGCTGGATCATATAGTAGTAGTTCTATTTTTAATTTTTTTGGGGAAACTCTATACTGCTTTTTATAGTGGTTGTATCCATTTCCAATCCTACCAATAGTGCACAAATATTCCTTTTTCTTCATACCATCTAGCACTTTACTCTTCTCTTTCTGATAATAGTCACTCTGACAGGTATGAGGTAATTATGGTTTTTATCTGCATTTTCCTGATGATTAATGAAGTTTGGTGACTTTTTTTTTGTACCTGGTGATTTTCTTCAAACTTGGACCTTCAGAGTGATTCTGCGTTTCAATGCATCCTGTCTCCCAGAATCCATATCCTTTTTTTCAGGTACCTGATGGCCATTTGAGTATCTTCTTTGGAAAAATTATGTTTAGATCATTTACTTAAAAAAAAAAAATAGCTTGCTTGCTTGCTTTTGAGCTGTATAATTCTTTTTTTGATGTTAACCCCTTATCAGATATGTGCTTTGCAAATGTTTTTTAAGGCTGCTTTTTCATTTTGTAGATTGTGTCTTCTGCTGTGTGAAGCTTTTAAGTTTGATATAGTCCTGAATGTTGATTTTGCTTTTATTGTTTGTGTATTCGGTGTCATAGCCATAAAAATCATAGCCAAGACTAATATCAAGAAATTCTCCCCTATGTTTTAGTATACAGTTTAATGGTTTCAGTCTTTGATTCATTTTGAATTAATTTTTTTGTGTGATGTAAGATTGGGGTCCAATTTCTTTATTTTTCATGTAAATATTCAGTTTTCCCAACAGCATTTACTGAATAGATTATCTTTGCTTCATTGAGTATTCTTGGCTCACTTGTCAAATATTAGTTGACAATACATGTACAAGTTTATTTCTGGACTCTCAATTCTGTTCCATTGGTCTATGTGTTAGTTTTTATTCCAATACCATACTGTTTTGATTACTATCGTTCCGTTCCATTGCTCAGTCGTATCCGACTCTTTGCGACCCCGTGGACTGTAGCCTACCAGGCTTCTCCGTCCATGGGATTCTCCAGGCAAGAATACTGGAGTGGGTTACCGTTTCCTTCGCCAGGGGATCTTCCCGACCCAGGGATCGAACCCGGGTCTCCCGCATTGGAGGCAGACGCTTTAACCTCTGAGCCACCAGGGAAGCCCTTTGATTACTATAGCTTTGTGAATATAGTTTGAAATCAGAAAGTGTTATATTGCTGGCTTTATTCTTCTTTCTCAATATTGCTTTGGCTATTTGAGGTCTTTTATAGTTCCTTACACAGTTAGGAACTGTTTTTTTTTTTTTTCTTCTATTTCTGTAAAAACTGTTACTGAAATCTTGATAGGATATGCATTGAATCTACAGATCGTTTGGGGTAGTGTATTTTAATAACATTAATTGTTTCAACCCACAAAATTGTATATATTTCTATTTATTTGTGATTTATTCAATGTAATTTTATAATTTTCAGTATACAGATCTTTTATCTCTTGGCTAACTTTTTCCCAAATATTTTATTGTTTTGAATGATATTACAAATGAGATTACTTTCTTTATTTCTTTTTCAGATAGATCTTTGTTAGTGTGTAGGAATGCCACTATTTTGTATGCTTATTTTGCATTCTGCAACATTTCTGAATTTATTGATTAGTTCTAACAGATTTTTTGACAGAATATTTAGGATTTTTATTATATAAGATTATGTCATCGGAAAGCAGTGTCTCTGTATACCACTTTTTTTGCCTATTTACTCCTTTTTTTTTTTTTTCCAATTCAGATGCCTTTCACACCGTTTTCATGTCTGGTTGCTCTGGCTGGGACTTCCAGTTTCAAGTGAGTAGGAAGAGGGAGAGTGGGCGCCCCTCTCTTGTTCCTGATCTTACATGAAAAGCTTTCAACCTTTATTAACAAGTTTTATGTTAGTCACGGGCTTGTCATATGACCTTCCTGACTTTTAGATATAAGGGATGACACATCTCTTTTAAGACTAATTTTATTTAAATTGAATTCCTGTCACTTTCATCCAAAGTGTCTGACAAATGAACCCATCCATTTTTATACTGTTTTTAAGTCTACTCTGGTTAATCACTCATATTTTCAGTATTTCTGTGACTTAAAGAAGATTTCCCTGAGTCTAAAATTTACTTTCTTCAAATATGCCCCATTGCCCTAAAACATCTAAACATCTTATGATACAATTTTAATATCAAAATATCTCTTAAACTAATGTCACCAAAATCTCATAGCTGGTGATCCTTTCTAAATCTCAACTTGCAGAAATATATTCCATCCTGCATCTTTATATCTCATACTCCTCAGAATCTGTATCCTTCTTATTTTTATTCAATTCCCTCCCAAGAAAGAGTCTTGAAAGTTGTATTAATAGTAAGATGAAAGTTAATAATTGTCAGTTATTGTATTATTAGTAAAGTGGTGTTTTTAGATTTAAAATGATCCAAATAATAAGCATAGGCTATTAAATACTAAGAGCAGAAGTTTAGGTATTAGCTAAAAATGAAGTGCCACAGATTTCTAGGGTATCATACCTTACTTGGATTTCTTAAGTTATTTTTTATATGAAATACACAAATTACTGTATTTTTAGATGTCTACACAAATTACTGTATTTTAGGTGTCTTATACGATAAAAGACTAGATAAACTCAGAGATATCTGAAATGTTTGTAGATGTTTAAGAATCACAACTGAATCAATGTATGTGGCAATGATTTTATATTCTTATAGTTATCTTTCTAAAACACTCATGTTTATGACAATCCTAAACCTTACATTTTTAAATGGACTTCTGGCTTTGCGATGAAAAAATAAAGACATCTTTTTTTTTCCTGCCTGACTATAGCATATAACAAGAGGAATAAGAAAGAGAAATGGAAATTATCTTGATAACAAGAAATATATATATATATATATGTATATGTATATCTTTTTGTGGTAGAACAACATAAGGATGAGGATGCCTGCCTAACAAGTATGTGTGCTGGTGCAGAAGTACTAGGGCAGGCTTCTCAAAGGTAAAGGGCTATTCTGAGGGCGAAGTCAATATTCCCTTACTCTGAAAAGCACACTTATTTCAGTGGTGAGAACCGTGGTGGAAACTTCTCTCACATTTATTAATATTTAATGCTAGGAGATTGCAAGGGGGCTGAAGTGATTAAAGAAATCCACCATTGGTACACTGCATGCCAGGTTGTAAGGAACCTGTGAGTGGGAAGCAGTTTCAGCTACAGGAGACTATGTGGGGAAAAGGTGAATTACATACATTTTGAAAGTCAAGTAAGAGGTGTGAGTGTAACCAAATGCATGAAGGTACCTGTCGAAAAGCCCACGGTTATGTAATCAACGGTGTACTGTGGGACAATGGGGTCTGAGGTGGAAGGGAGCAGGTGCCTCCTGAGCACAGTAAAGATGGATTCCACTAAATGAGGCACAATTATGAAGAACCACAATAGCTCTTAAAAACTATAAGCCTTTTATATTTGCATCGTTTATATCTAAAATAAGTGTATATAAAATTATTTATACACAAATTACTTTATAGTATACATGCTATAAAATAATTGCAGTATGTGCACAAAAAATCTTGCTGGGAACTAAGACCCCACAAGTCATGTGACCGAAAACAAACAAACAAAAATAAAACAAAAATTCATTTGTATGGGTCGTTCTTAACCTATAATAGAATTAGAAAAAAAGTAAACTCTAAAACTAATCCTATTGTTTATATTGATCTAACTGACATAGTTCAACTAAGAATAGAACTTAAATTTCCAAGTATCCATAAAACAGTCACAGTATTTGACAAGAAATGACAAAATTTCAAAACGTTTAAAAAGCTACAAACATTATGTGTTGATTATAATATAAAAATACAACAAATTAGTCAGAAAATCCTTAAGTAAAAAATGAATAGTTTATATACTTATGTTACTTCTCACTTCTATCTATCTTTACTTCAAAACCTGAGTTTTAACATTTAATATTTTTTAGAGGAAATTGTGTGAAAAAAAAACAAGGTGTAGTGTAGTGTTTCGTATTACACATTATAAAATGATACAATATGTTTAAAAACTGGAACTAAATTATATAGTTCTCCTTCTATATGCACAGCCATTTCTGAAATTATATATCGGATTTGTCATTTGGGGACAATGAACTTGGAAAAGTGGGGAAAAGTAAGATGATATATATTTACCTTTCTGTTGAGTTTTTACCAATATTTACCTTTCTGTTGAATTTTTACCAATAAAAAATCCTTTATACATTTAACAAGTTCTGAAAGAGTTGGTAAAACTATTTCGTGGTATGTAGATACTTGTCATGAAGGCAAACATATGAGGAAGGCATACAGCAAAGGGTTGGCTGTTGTTCTGCCTAGTGGGACTTTAAACATTTAATTCTCATTTATATTTTTGGTATTTTATGTTTAACTAAAAAGCATACATCACATTTACAATTAGAAATATTAGTTATAAACCTTTTTCCATTTTGGGAAACAGTAACAAGACTATCCTGAGATGGTATCCCATAGCCTCTGGGGACATTTTTAAACACCGGAAGGTAGCATTTAAGGTCTTTCACAATGCCATCCCATTTTGTTTGCCCAGCATTAATTCCTGTTTTATCTGCTTCATATACTCTGTATTTAGCAAAAATTCCCAGCTCAAATCCCCATAGTTCACTGGTAACTTCATGCCATTTTTGACGTTGTTCTTCTATACAGAGTAAATAAGAAAGTCTTTTCCTTTACTGATGATCAGCCCCCCTCATCTTAAAGTTTCATTTAAATGTTACTTAAGTGACATTTACAAATAAAATTAATTGCTACCTCCTAGGTTTTTTCAATAATCCTAGAATTAAATCCATATACATTGTATGATACTGTGTAGTGTGTTTATGTGTATAGGAAAGAGAGAGAGTAAAAAATGATAAATGATTATTCTATTGAACCCTTGTTTCCAAACTAATAAAAAAATTGAGTTGAGATTGGATATACTCAAATTTAAACTTTCCCAATTTATGGACAGATTTATTTGCTCAAATAGTAAGATGAAATGGTGACAATCTGACTTTCTGGCAGCCTGTTATTGAGTTTGTGACTGTGATGATGATGATGAGATTAGAAGTTTTTCTGAGATAAGCAGATGTAGAAACCTAGAACCAGGTCCTGTATTTGCTGATATGGAGGGATTCAGTCCAAAACCCAACAAAAATGTTTCTCAAAAAAGTCACAATTACCTCTAAAAGTTTTTCATAAAAGTTAGCCTAGAACTGATTCATAATGAGTCAGCTCATTAATTTCTTCATTTGACACCAATATTATAAGCATTAAAAAAGAACAAATTGTGGACTAAATTTAGAAGAAGAAAAACTTTATCATGAATTTAGATGAATAACTTACTTTGGGTCATTCCAGTTAGTGCCAAAGGATATTTCATATGACTTTCATGGCGTTTTAATTTAAAAACCATATGTACAATACGATGACTATAGCTAACACTGATGGATTATGTACAGGAAAGTTAAGAAAGTAAATCCTAAGACTTAACAAAGAGAAATTATTTCTGTTTTTTCTTCTCTTCTTTCTTTCCTTTTTATTGTAACTATATGAGAAGATGGGTTTTAGCTGAACCTATAGGTAATCATTTTGCAATATATGTAAATAAAAACCGTCTTGGGCTGTATGTCTTAAATTTTTTACAGTGATATATGTCAATTCAGTCTGATTACCCTCTGATGCAGAACGATAAGAAGCTTATGGAAGCTTCCTGATGGGAGAGACTGACTAAGGGGGAAACTGGGTTTTGTTCTCATGGGCATGGCCATGCTCAGTAAATCTGTATTCTAATTGTCTAACTCAGTGAAACTATGAGCCATGCCGTATAGGGCCACCCAAGATGGATGGGTCACGGTAGAGAGTTCTGACACAATGTAGTCCACTGGAGAAGGAAACGGCAAACCACTTCAGTATTCTTGCCTTGAGAACCCCATGAACAGTATGAAAAGGCAAAAAGATAGGACACTGAAAGATTAACTCTCCAGATTGGTAGGTGCCCAATATGCTACTGGAGATCAGTGGTGAAATAACTCCAGAAAGAATGAAAAGATGGAGCCAAGGCAAAAACAAAACACACTTGTGGATGTGACTGGTGATGGAAGCTAAGTCCAAAGCTGTAAAGAGCAATACTGCTTAGGAACCTGGAATGTTAGGTCCAAGAATCAAGGCAAATTGGAAGTGGTCAAATAGGAGATGGCAAGAGTGAACATCAACATTTTTAGAATCAGCGAACTAAAATGGACTGGAATGGGTGAATTTAACTCAATTGAGCATTATATCTACTAACATGGGCAGGAATTCCTTAGAAGAAATGGAATTGCCATCAAGTCAACAAAAGAGTCTGAAATCCAGTACTTGGATGCACTCTCAAAAATGACGGAATGATCTCTGTTCATTTCCAAGGCAAACCACTCATATCACAGTAATCCAAGTCTATGCCCCGATAAGTAATGCTGAAGAAGCTGAAGCTGAACGATTCTATGAAGATCTAAGACCTTCTAGAACTAACACTCAAAAAAGATGTCCTTTTCATTATAGGGGACTGGAAAACAAAAGTAGGAAGTCAAGAAACACCTGGAGTAACAGGCAAATTTGGCCTTGGAGCACGGAATGAAGCAGGGAAAAGGCTAATAGAGTTTTGCAAAGAGAACACACTGGTCGTAGCAAACACCCTCTTCCAACAGCACGAGAGAAGACTCTACACATGGATATCACCAGATGGTCAACACTGAAATCAGATTGATCATATTCTTTGCAGCCAAAGATGGAGAAGTTCTATACAGTCAGTGAAACAAGACCGGGAACTGACTGTGGCTCAGATCATGAAATCCTTATTGCCAAATGCAGACTTGAATTGAAGAAAGTAGGAAAAACCACTAGACCACTCAGGTATGACCTAAATCAAATCCCTATGATTATACAGTGGAAATGAGAAATAAATTTAACGGACTACATCTGATAGACACAGTGCCTGGTGAACTACGGACAAAGGTTTGTGACATTGTACAGGAGACAGGGATCAAGACCAATCCCAGGAAAAGAAATGCAAAATGGCAAAGTGGTTGTCTGAGGAGCTCTTACAAATAGCTGTGAAAAGAATAGAAGTAAAAGCAAAGGAGAAAAGAAAGATATACCCCTTTGAATACAGAGATCCAAAGAATAGCAAGGAGAGATAAGTAAGTCTTCTTCAGTGCAGTGCAAAGAAATAGATGGGAAAAAAAAAATAGAGTGGGAAAGATTGGAGATCTCTTCAAGAAAATTAGAGATACCAAGGGAACATTTCATGCAAAGATGGGCTCAATAAAGGACAGGAATTGTGTGGACCTAACAAAAGCAGAAGATATTAAGAAGAGGTGGCAAGAATACACAGAAGAACTGAACAAAAAATGATCTTCAGGACCCAGGAAATCACAGTGGTGTGATCACTCACCTAGAGCCAGACATTCTTTGATGAAAAGTTAAGTGGGCCTTAGGAAGCATCACTACAAACAAAGCTAATGGAGGTGATGGAATTCCAGTTGAGCTACTTCAAATCCTAAAAGATGATGCTGTGAAAGTGCTGCACCTAATACGCCAGCAAAATTGGAAAAGTCAGCAGTGACCACAGAACTGGAAAAGGTCAGTTTTCATTTCAATCCCAAAGAAAGACAATGCCAAACAATGCTCAAAGTACCACACAATTTCACTCATCTCACATGCTAGTAAAGTAACATTTAAAATTCTCCAAGTGAGGCTTCAACAATACATGAACCATGAACTTCCAGATATGCAAGCTGGTTTTAGAAAAGGCAGAGGAGCCAGAGATCAAATTGCCAACATTCATTGGATCATTGAAAAATCAAGAGAGTTCCAGAAAAACATCTATTTCTGCTTTATTGACTATGCCAAATCCTTTGACTGTGTGGATCACAACAAACTGTGGAAAATTCTTAAAGAGATCAAAATACCAAACTACCTGACCTTCCTCTTGATAAGTTTGTATGCAGGTCAGGAAGCAATAGTTAGAACTGGACATAGAACAACAGACTAATTCCAAGGATGAAAAGGAGTTCATCAATGCTGTATATTGCCACCCTGCTTATTTAACTTATATGCAGAGTACATCATGAGGCATGCTGGGCTGGATGAAGCACAAGCTGGAATCAAGATTGCTGGGAGAAATATCAATAACCTCAGATATGCAGATGACACTACCCTTATGGCAGAAAGTGAAGAGGAACTAAAGAGCCTCTTGATGAAAGTGAAAGAGGAGAGTGAAAAAGTTGGCTTAGAGCTCAACATTCAGAAAACTAAGATCATGGCATCAGGTCCCATCACTTCATGGCAAATAGATGGGGAAACAGTGGAAACAGTGATAGACTTCATTTTGGGGGGCTCCAATATCACTGCAGGTGGTGACTACAGTCATGAAATTAAAAGACACTTACTCCTTTGGAGGAAAGTTATGAACAATCTAGACAGCATATTAAAAAGCAGAGACATTAGTTTCAACAAAGGTTCATCTAGTCAAGGCTACGGTTTTTCCAGTAGTCATGTGTGGATGTGAGAGTTGGCCATAAAGAAAGCTGGTTGCTGAAGAACTGATACTTTTGAACTGTGGTTGTGGAGAAGATTCTTGAGAGTCCTGTGGCCTGCAAGGAGATCCAAATCATCCATCCTAAAGGAAACCAATCCTAAATATTCATTTGAAGGACTGATGTTGAAGCTGAAACTCCAATACTTTGGCCACCTGATGGGAAGTGCTGACTCATTTGATAAGACCCTGGTGCTTGGAAAGATTGAAGGCAGGAGGAGAAGGGGATTACAAAGGATGAGATAGTTGGATGCCATCACTGCCTCAATGGACATGAATTTGAGTAAACTCTGCGAGTTGGTGATGGACAGGGAGGCCTGGAATGCTACAGTCCATGGGTCACAAAGGGTCGGAGACAACTGAGCAACTGACCTGAACTGTACTGATAAGTCAATTACCTTTCAATACAACTCTGAAAAGTTGTATCATTTATTTATTTATTAGTCAATAATTTTTTGTTTTGAATTTATAGGAGACTTCATTTTCGAGATGCAGTATCATTAAAATGAATAGAATTATATTTCCCAAAAGATTTTAACTGAAGTTTTAGCATGTTTAGGTTATTCTCGAATTCTGAAAGAGTCATTTGAGGTAGAGTCTAGCCCTTTGCCAGAGAAGGCAATGACAACTCACTCTAGTACTCTTGCCTGGAAAATCCAATGGGCAGAGGAACCTGGTAGGCTGCAGTCCATGGGGTCGCGAAGAGTTGGACAGGACTGAGCGACTTCACTTTCACTTTTCACTTTCATTCATTGGAGAAGGAAATGACAACCCACTCCAGTGTTCTTGCCTGGAGAATCCCAGGGACGGGGGAGCCTGGTGGGCTTCCGTCTATGGGGTCTCACAGAGTTGGACACAACTGAAGCGACTTAGCAGCAGCAGTAGCAGCTAGCCCTTTGTCCTGTAAGATGTCTCACTCCTGAACCTCAGCTAATCATCATAAAATAGTAAATTACTAACCTCACTTGGTGCTTGTTAGTGATTTCAGAGTTGATGGTACAATAATGGTCCCTATTTTGAGCTTCTATTTTACTTCACTCCTTTTGTGAGGAGATGGAGGAAGTAAAAGAATATATGGCTTAATTATTTATGATTCAAATGCTGAGCTAAAATCTTGTGCAAAATAGACATAGCAGCAGTATTTGGTGTCTCAAATGGCAATGCATGCAGAATTGAAAACAGATTTGATAGATTACTTAGTAGCAAAGCGGTTCTGCTTTTGATTATGGTGTAGTGTCTTATATGAGACTCATCTATTTATAGACAGAAATTTAAAACTGGGAAAAATATGGGAAAATAATGACTATTGAAAATACAGAGGAGAAAAAACTTAAATCAGGTAGAACTTGAAAGCAGATGATTCTTGAAAAAGGGATTTTCATTCAGTGATATGTGAATTTTTATGTGACGCTTCTCATCATACAATGCGGGGTAGCCTGAATATAAGCAGAAATTCAGAGTCTAACTAGTTCGCGAAGGTGAGACCAGAGTTCAGCTTTACCAGAGGAATTATTTTGTCAGGGAGCTTTTGGTAAAGAGTATCCATGAAAAAGACGGCCTCAAAATTTAGTGCATACAATTTGCCTACCTTCTTGGTTCTTTATAAACTATGTATTTGGAGCAGGTACTCTGCAGATAGCAATGAATGGAAAGTTAAATACATCACCCAGAGATTTTACCTGTTTCCCCACTGCAAAAAAGCTGAGTTTACATTCAGTCAAATTAACTACTTGATAGAACAAAGCTCAACAGTCTTCAAAGGAAGCTAAATGAACTCAGAGTGTCTACAATTACCATTCACAGTGTCCAGTTACCAAAACAAAACAAACACTGAACATGTGAATTAGAAGGAAAATAAGGCAAGTAGATAAGATAAAAAGTAATCAAGAGCAATCAAAACTTAAATTACAGAAATATTGAAGCTGAAATTAAGAAATAAGACCTTCAAAACAGCAATTATGAAAATGTTTGAACTTAAAGAGAATTATTGTGGTAAGAAGTAAACAGATGGAGAATTTCAACTGAGAAACATAAAACACTAAAACAGCTAGTAGAAATTGCAAAACTTAAAAGTAAAGCATGTGAAATGAAACAAGATCTTTCTCAATGGGCTGGTGGAAATAGAAACAAAAGATAGTGAGTGTGGAAATACAGCAATAGAAATTATCTTTCCTGAAGGATAGAGAGGAAAATGCAAGATTTTTAACAGTGGATAGAGCCTCAGTGACCAGTCAGGCAACACAAAGAGTAAAAGAAATGTGCAAATATGGCTCCCAAAACAAGAGAGAAATAAAGAGAGAGGAGTGGAGACGAGGGGAGATGAAGGTAAGGGATGGGAGTAAAGGATAGGGGAGGAAAGAATATCAAGTAAGACAAAATGTTGCCACATCCAACATCAGTTGGAATTCAGTTTATTTAGGATTTTCTTGTTCTGTTCTTGCAATTTTTCCATAAGTTTGAAATTACTTAAAAAGGTAAAACAACTAAAAGCAAAAACAAACAAAAAAAGTCATACTGCTTTACTTCCTTCTTTTAAATTAAACCACAATTTAAAAGCTTATTCACCTCTATAATAAGTCAACATCTTTGAGCTGTTAAATAAGACAGTTTAGAACAAATTAAATTACAGTATTTACAGTAATGGCTAAAAATTCAATTAAGGAAAAGTCTAACATATATATAATGCATGATGGCAGAGCTAATGATTTGCATTCATAACAATAAACATAGAGAGACTAATTTTTCATAGAGAGAGACTAATCTTTCCATGGCTTAATTTTCAAAGGGAGATTAATACTGAAAACAAATACAAAAATGTAATCGTCTTAAAAATAAATTCTGAAAAATTAACTGCATTTGGTAATTAATCTGTAATGCAGAAATCTGTTCTATTGAGAGAATATTAAATGAATACATTTTTGTGGGTTAATGACCTAAGTATTTATTTTCCCAGATTTAGACATACCTTTTGCTAGAGTCTGGCTAATTTTAAAGAGAATCAAGAATCTGAATTTGGGTTGGATTGCTTAAGGATATTGCAAAGCAGAGCCTTTGTTTTTCTTGAATTTTATACTTTGTGTGGAGTCATATTCTCATATCTGCATTTACACACTTGCAACTGGAGGATAACTGACCAGAAAGCTAAGCTGTTCTGATATAGAAAAATTATTTTCTTGAAATTAGCAGATTTAATTTCTCTGAGAGCATTTTAAAGCAAATGAAGACCTGCAAAGTGTTAATAATAATTTTCTCTAATTTAGGCAACTACACTTTCAAAAGAATACTTTCTTATTGATATATAAAGTATGTTTAATATTATAAGTAATTTATAAATTTAAAATAGTGATATGAAAGTTGTAGTAGTAAATTATACATTAATGCTGATAGGTTTATTAGCTTAAATTTACTTATAAGTATGATTATATGTAAGTCAAAACAGCAGTCTGTATAAGAACACATGTGAACAATGCAGAAAATAATTTATAATGTAATATAATGAGTTTTATCTAGTTTATCCACTTTTTAATGTAATTTGAATTATACAAATTATAATCAAATATGTACTTGTCAAATTCAAAATGTACAGAATATCATTTGTCAAAATGTTCAGTTCAGTTCAGTTCAGTTCAGTCGCTCAGTTGTGTCCGACTCTCCGGGACCCCATGAATCACAGCACGCCAGGCCTCCCTGTCCATCACCAACTCCCGGAGTACACTCAAACTCATGTCCACAGAGTCGGTGATGCCATCCAGCCATCTCATTCTCGGTCATCCCCTTCTCCTCCCGTCCCCAACCTTTCCCAGCATCAGAGTCTTTTCCAGTGAGTCAACTCGTCGCATGAGGTGGCCAAAGTATTGCAGCTTCAGCTTTAGCATCAGTCCCTCCAATGAACATCCAGGATTGATCTCCTCGAGAATGGACTGGTTGGATCTCCTTGCAGTATAAGGGACTCTCAAGAGTCTTCTCCAACACCACTGTTCAAAAACATCGATTCTTCGGCTATCAGCTTTCTTCACAGTCCCAAACTGTACAGAAAATATAGAACAGAAAGTCTGCCTTCACTGTAGCTTGCATCTACTTTGTTTTTTTCTCTAGATATAAACATTGTTAGGGCTTCCTAGGTGGCGCTAGTGGTAAAGAACCGGCCTGCCAATGCAGGAGACGTAAGAGATGCGGGTTTGATCCCTGGATTGGGAAGATCCCCTAAAGTAGGGCATGGCAACCCATGCCAGTATTTTTGCCTGAAGAATCCCTTAGTGGAGTCTGGCAGGCTACAGTCCATGGGTTGCAAAGAGTGGACAAGACTGAAGCAACTTAGCACACACAGAAACATTATTAATGACTTTGGTTTTGTTTTTACAGACTTAAATTATTTTAAGCTTTTATATTCATGAATATATATGCATATCTATCCAAATATTTTCCCCTAATGAAAACTACTAAGTATTATTGTGAAACTTACCTTTCAACCTATAATATACCCAAGCCATACACATCCTAACATCCATGAAATAATTCCATGTCGCTATGCCTTCCTTTGAGATTATTGCTCAGTATTTCACTGTACATATACAATATTTGTAATCATTCCTCACTGAGGGAAATATAAATTACATATAATTCTAACTACTACACACTTGGATGCAATGATGTAATTGTTCATATATCTTTGAGTCCAGGTGAACTGCGTGGTCAAAGGCTTTGATGGATATTGAAAAATTGACTTCAAAAATATTATCAATTTGTAATTCCCTCGTTAGCATTTAAACATTCCCTTTCCAACAATGATCACATTCAAACTATTCAGTATCCTAAAAGATCAAAATAATAATATCATATTACACTAACTTGTATTTTCCTGTGATTGAGTATTTTTATTAGTCATTTTTTTCTTTCCTAAACTTTTTGTTTTAATTTTTAGGACATCTTTACACAACACTGTTAACTTTGTTCTTATTGCTTTTTAAAAATTGTCTTTAGTTAGGCTTTCAATAAAATTAATTTTTCTAATAAATTCTATTGATGGAGCTTATGGTATTCAATGATAATAAAAAATAAAGGCCTAATATTTATATATTGTCAGACATTAATAATAATGACAGACTCTGGAAAGTTGACCATGAGATTACTTTTAGTTTGTTTCCCATAAAAACTTTAGAATGCTTTTCTTACACATCTCCAGGACACTGAAAATGTGTTACATGAAATAAGGAAGCCATGGCCCTCATAGATCCTCCGAGCTAAGAAGAAGACCATGAAATATGGGGGAACATGATAGGGCCCTGGTGAGACATAGATCTCTGTATCTGCTATAAGTCTGCTTTACTGTTTGCTCTGGTAATGAAGATATATGATGCAATTTTCCTCTCACCTTTTGAGAGCTTTTGTTTGTGTCCACATCAGCTTCAAATACCATGCCACGTTGATAGACCTATTGCAGAGTGACAAGGCAAGTTATGCTCCCGTGCAGTGAGTTTTGCAATCTTGCTCGTTTTTATTGCTGATGCATTCTTGAAATGGCACATTCAACCTTAAGTAGATTCTCTTGTAGCACTCATTGCTTGCTTTTATTCTGATGATAAACTTACTAAGTCTACATTGTAAAAATATAGAAAAAAATCAATTATAAAGAAAAAGCCACATATAACACTATAATACCCCTACATTTATAATGTAATAATTTTATAATCCTTAACTGAGACACTGATCTAGGGTCATGATAGGTACCCTTAATGCCCAGTGGAAAATCTCTATCAGGGCAATAAGCTCTCTCAGTATGGATGAAACAGTTGTGTTGGTTCCTGTGGGTTTCACTGGGCAGAGCATAGACAGGGTTCTTTTCTTTTTCTTTCTTTCTTTTTACTAGGTTCCCAGTTCATTATGAAAGGATACAACTCAGGCACAGCCAGATGGGAGAGATTCAGAGGAAGAGTGTGTGGGAAGGAGTCTGGTGCTCCCCTGCCTGCTCTGAGTGTGAGACTTGCACACCTCCTGGTGGTCACCAGCCAGGGAGCACCAGAGAAATTTCATCAGACTCTTCAAGTGGCTCCAATCCAAAGAAACTCATCACTATTGAGAACCAAATACACAAATACTCTCAAAGTTTATTGCATGTGATTCATCTAACCTTGATTCTAAAGCAAACAAAATGATATAAAAAGAAAAAGTATATAAAAAAAAGTGACTCAGGAATATAAATCCAAATACCTTAACATATTTGTATATAGAACCTAACCACATCTTAGAGTTAATTTACTCTGCTGCTGCTGCTAAGTCACTTCAGTCGTGTCTGACTCTGTGTGACCCCATAGATGGAAGTCGAGCAGGCTCCCCCATCCCTGGGATGCTCCAGGCAAGAACACTGGAGTGGGTTGCCATTTCCTTCTCCAATGCATGAAAGTGAAAAGTGAAAGTGAAGTCGCTCAGTAGTGTCCGACCCTTAGCGACCCCACGGACTGCAGCCTACCAGGCTCCTCCATCCATGGGATTTTTCTAGGCAAGAGTACTGGAGTGGCTTGCCATTGTCTTCTCCGTTAATTTACTCTGATAAAGATTAACTCAGGAATTCTTCAATAGGTAAGAGGAAATTAGGAAATGTCATTCCCATACTGAAATATCATCTCCACACTCATATGCAAGTATGGTAACTTGAACATAAAATCCTTTAGGAATACTGTCAATAAAATGGCAAAAGTCTATATTTCCACTTTTATTTAATCTAGGAAGTCTAAGCCAGTACAGTGAAACAAGGAGGAAAAAAGGATTACACTCAAGATTGTCATTATTTGTAGATGTTTTGGTTATTTGCATATAAGATATGAAAAAAACTCTAAATAAAGTACTGAAACTAATAATTGAGCAAATGGTAATTGAGTAAGCTTACTGCAGGAAATAAAGGAGTATACAAAACTAGTTGTGTTTTTATTTACTAGAATTAAACAGGAAATATAATTGTGATAGGATGTCAGTTAGAGTATCTGGGAATAAATCTAGAATCTACATAAGCCTAATTATATTCTTATAGTACTTTGAAAATGTGAAAAAAATATCTATTACTAAAAGATCTCATCAAAGAAAGTACTTGTGTCAGGACACTATCAATGCCTATGATTACATACATAAATATCTATACAAGATCATCATTATCAACAAGTAATGGCAGTTATCTCTCCTTACTAAGACTTCAAGTGATTTTTACTTTATTTCTCATATTACTATCTATTCTATTTTCTCATAAATTTACTTTAATATGTATATCAATATAATTTAAAACTAAAAATTATATAACATCACTGTTAAAAGTGCAAAACCCAAAAACCTGCAAGGTCTTATGAACATATATTTATCATCATGTTACAGTGATTTTTTAAAACTAAAATAATTGCTATAGTTAAATGATTATTTATTACAAACAATGCAATTTACATCATTCTGAAAATAAATTTGTTCCCAAGAAAATGTGCTAATGCTACTCATCTCACTCTAAAATTGACCTGCTCTGGAAATCATTGGAGAGGATGACATATATAAGAGAAATATAGCCAAATACTTTGTAAGCCAAACACTATGAGTTCACTGATGAGGGAAGAGTGAACATCAGAAGAACTGTCCTGAAGGAAGAGGTATTTAAGTTCGGATGTTGGTAGAATTTGAAGAGTCATCTGTGAGGAATAGATAATTGATGATTTAAGGTTCAGTCAAAGAAGAGTACAGAAAAGATAGCCGAACATCAGTTCAGTTCAGTTCAGTCACTCAGTCGTGTCCGACTCTTCGCGACCCCATGAATCACAGCACGCCAGGCCTCCCTGTCCATCACCAACTCCCGGAGTTCACTCAAACTCATGTCCACAGAGTCGGTGATGCCATCCAGCCATCTCATTCTCGGTCGTCCCCTTCTCCTCCTGTCCCCAACCTTTCCCAGCATCAGAGTCTTTTCCAGTGAGTCAACTCGTCGCATGAGGTGGCCAAAGTATTGCAGTTTCAGCTTTAGCATCAGTCCTTCCAATGAACACCCAGGATCGATCTCCCTTAGAATGGACTGGTTGGATCTCCTTGCAGAACAAGGGACTCTCAAGAGTCTTCTCCAACACCACAGATCAAAAGCATCAGTTTTTCGTTGATCAGCTTTCTTCACAGTCCAACTCTCACATCCATACATGACCACGGGAAAAACCATAGCCTTGACTAGACGGACCTTTGTTGGCAAAGTAATGTCTCTGCTTTTTAATATATTATCAAGGTTGGTCATAACTTTCCTTTCAAGGAGTAAGCATCTTTTAATTTCATGGCTGCAATCAGCAACTGCAGTGACCAGGAGCTGACTGTGGCTCAGATCATGGACTCCTTATTGCCAAATTCAGACTTAAATTGAAGAAAGTAGCCAAACATGGAAACCTAGATAATCTCAACTTTAAGAAGACAAAGAATATACATAGAGAGAGAAAATTAGTAAAAGCCTTCTTTGGAGAAGGGAACTATGTCACCATCAAAGAATGGTGTCAACTGCGAGTATAACAAAGTTTATGGGAACCCCACCCATACTTTACCCATAGTCTCTGGTGGTTTGATGGTTAAAAAAAATCCACCTATGAATGCAGGAGACATGGGTTTGATCCCTGGGTCTGGAAGATCACCTGGAGGAGAAAATGACAACCTGTTCCAATATTCTTGCCTGAGAAATCCCATGGGCAGAGAAGCCTTGTGTGTTACTCAGTCCATGGGGTCCCAAAAGAGTTGAATAAGACTTAGTGACTAAATAACAACAACACTTCAGTGTCTGCAGGGGGATTTTCAGGGCTATAACCTTCCACTGTAGTTACTCGACATTTGTTCATGACAGGATGAAGTATTCGTGAATTAACATTGCTCTTGGTTAAGGACCACATTAGCCCTCACCTTATAACTTGGGGGTTGGTGTACAAATACCTCAGTTCTCTCTGCTCTTGGATGAATGGTGATGTCTACACTGTCTCCCAGAGTTTCTCTATGTTTGAGCTCTTGTTGCCTATGCTGGCTGGCTTAATGATGCTGTTTAGTGGCTGCCTTCCCTCCCTTGTCCCAGGTCCCCAGTCTGTTGAAAGGGTTTCTTCCACTTCCACATATACCCCTTGCACTTGAATCCTTGTCTCATGATATACTTCTGGGGGAACCCAAACAAAATCAGCAGAAAGTTGGCAAATCAACAGTAAGGACTGATGAAGGAAAGGTGCAAGATTTGACAGTTTGCACATCATTTGCCGGAAGGGAGCTTTTTCAGTTGTCAGTTTTTAAGTCTAGTGTTGAATTGTAAATTAGTCAAGTCTATAAGTGGGGAGGAAGTGGTGGAAACAGTGTGGGATACTTTGTAAATGCCTGTATGTGAAAAGAGGGAAATATTGGGAAAATTTCCTTGCCATTAGTCTCTGTTGAATATGATAACTCTTGCTGACTCCACAAATCAGACTACTTGACCGTCCCCTGAGGTGCATGTAAATAACAAAATATATTCAATTTCCAATAGAATTTACAGCTGGTGACTGAGGCTAACTTGCAGTCAGATACTAATACTATAAGCACATGGAACAAGGAGATTGTGGATAGTGAGTATGGACAGAAAGCCAGAAAGATGGGAGAACATGTGAAATCATTCTCAAAGCCTCAGAGTGGGTCAATTTTAAAGTGTAATGATCTACAAAACTTTAATAACTCCAAAGCGGTGGTGTTACAATATGTGGATGATATTTTGCTCTGTGCTGAGACAGAGGAAGCTCGTTCACAAGCCTCAGAAGATTTCTTAAACTTTCTGACAGGCTGCGATTGCAAGATATCAAGAGAAAAGGCTCTGCTTTGTCAACAATCTGTTAGATATCTGGGCCTAATCATATCAGAAGGGACTAGGGCTCAGAGGGTAAAACATCTGCCTGCAAGGTGGAAGACCTGGATTCGATCCCTGGGTCAGGAAGATCCCCTGGAGAAGGAAATGGAAACCCACTCCAGTACTCTTGCCTGGAAAATTCCATGAGTGAAGAAGTCTGCAGGCTACAGTCCATGGGGTAACAAAGAGTTGGACACGACTGAGCAACTTCACTTTCACTTTCAATGTTAACCAAAGACTTTGTAACTGAAATTAGTCTGTAATACAGACATGCTGCATGTAAGGCACACTCAAAACTGGGTGAAATAGTAGCAATGAAAAATCTGAAGAGAAGCTGCTCACCCTTTTGACATAAACCAGCACACCAGTGGCCCTACGGTGGGGAGGGTTTGTTTCTCAAAATTAATAGATTTTTTTTAAAGACACACCTGTATCTTAGACTCTTAGGGAAAATATACAAGAACTGGCTCAGTGTATTTGTAGGTAAATGAAGTCACTGGATTCTGACAGATGACTTATCTTCCGCTTTATTTTATTATTTTAAAAAATCCTCACCTTTATAAACAATGTAGTTCTATTGACAGGCAAACTATTTTTAAAAAGATGTTTAATAATTAAAATTCTTAAGACTTCCTTGTTTATGGGAAAAAAAAAATTATCCTGTAAAGGAACCTCTGGTATTTGGAGAACAATATGCAGATATTTTTCCCAGAAAAGAATGTGAATTTAGTAGTTAATGCTGTTACTGAATTTTGAGACTAGTGCTCAGAGTCACTTTTACTAGATAATGATCAGGGTTTCTTTCTTTATTCAACCACTTCTTGACGTTTGGATATAGCATTTGTTTTAAATTCTTAAGAAATGTGTTTGCGTTATCAATTTGACATTATGTTGAAGTATCAGAAATTGTTTATTTATGATTAAGCAAAAATCTGACCTTATTTTAATTTATAGCTATTAATTGGGAATGGAATATTGCAGTTGGCCGGTCAAAGATGACTCTAAGGTTTAAAGATACCTTCAACTCCCTGCTCCCAAACCAGAAGCAAAAGCTTCACTCCATGCAATTTCCTGTCCAAGTGGGCTCTCCGGTTCAAATTCTCTCTGTGCTTGGACAGTTTTGTAATACCCCAACCTCAGTAAGGTAGAAGAGGGCAGTGCTGATTCTGAGCCATTATAAAAGGAAAACCTTCTTAGGAAATAAGAGTAATATGATGTTGAAAACTCCAATGAGTCTTGAAGAGTAGCAAAGGTCTCTGTCTTATGGCTTCAAATGTGCTTGTTGAAAAGAAATTACCTGCAATAGCATAATCCACAATCTGCATGATGCAAAGCACTGAAGCCATGGATCATTGCTGATACTTCTCTCATAACAGTCTTCAAATCGTGGCTCTGGTGTTTCTACTTCCTTTTTGCAACTGATGTTTTTCCAGGCAGTCCATTGCTGTGAAATCTGGTTGGCTTAACCTATCCCATTAGAAGTAATTTGGAATAAATGTGTGGGAAATGAGGCCACACTTATAGGGGTCTCAGAGGAAAGGAGTCTACCTAAAAATACAGCAAAAATAATGTGAGATGAAATAAACCTTTTAAAGATACACTTTAAGAAATTCCATCTTTGAAATATCCATGAGGAACTTACATGCCTGAAAATTGCCTGTCTAGAACAGAGCAGTGTAGCATCTTAACGCTGTCTTTTAGTGATAGGCAATTGCTGATTACTGCCCCTGCATAAACACGAAGTTTCTCTAAGAGAAAGTTAGTGTTCTGCAATCATGCAGTGCCGCTGAATGAGGCTGACATTTTTGCCTTTGTGAAATGAGCCACCTTAAGTTTTCCCTAAATCCTTTATATAGCCAAAATGAATAGAATAGTATCTTCAGTGACTTCATGCTCTCTCTCCGTAGGATACAATTACATCCAAAAAGATTGAGAGTGACTTACTTAGAACTCTGAGAAACATACTGAAAAACAAATACAAGGACATACTTAAAGCCAGTTCAGCCCTGGATCCTCATTAGCTTTGATGTTGGGTATGAGTTTAAAATGCTTTTAAAGGAGACTCTGGTTTGTGACTTAAGGGCACAGCAATGAAGAAAATGAAAATAGCCAGAGAAAATGAACAGATTCTATAGAAAAAGAAATACTCTTGTCACTTTAAAAAGTCACTTGATTTCAGAAGTCCTATTTACCATTGTTTAACAATCCAGGGCTTTCCTCGTGGCTTAGCTGGTAAAGAATCTGCCTGCAATGGGGGACACCTGGATTCAATCCCCAGTTTGGGAAGATTTCCTGGAGAAGGGAAAGGCTACCCACACCAATATTCTGGCTTGGAGAATTCCATGGACTATATAGTCAATAGGATCACAAAGGCTTGGATAAAACTGAGCAACTTTCACTTTTTTGGAGAAGGAAATGGCAAACCACTTCAGTATTCTTGCCTTGAGAACTCAATGAACAGTATGAAAAGGAAAAAAGATAGGACACTGAAAGATGAACTCCCCAGGTCGGTAGGTGTCCAATATGCTACAGGTCAGTGGAGAAATAACTGCAGAAAGAATGAAGAGACAGAGGGAAAGCAAAAACAACACCCATGTGACCGTTTGATGGAAGTAAAGTCCAAGGCTATAAAGAGCACTTTGCATATGAACTGGGAATGTTAGGTCCATGAATCAAGGCAAATTCAGTTCAGTCCCTAAGTCATGTCCGACTCATGACAACCCCATGGACTGCAGCACACCAGGTCTCTCTGTCCATCACTAACTCCTGGAGTTTACTCAAACTCATGTCCATTGAGTAGGTGATGCCATCCAACCATCTCATCCTCTGTTGTCCCCTTCTCCTCCTGCCTTCAATCTTTCCCAGCATCAGGGTCTTTTCAAATGAGTCAGTTCTTCACATCAGGTGGCCAAAGTATTGGAGTTTCAGCTTCAGCATCAGTCTTTCCAATGAATATTCAGGACTGATTTTCTTTAGGATGGACTGGATGGATCTCCTTGCAGTCCAAGGGACTCTCAAGAGTCTTCTCTAACACCACAGTTGAAAAGCATCAATTCTTCGGCATTCATCTTTCTTTATAGTCCAACTCTCACATCCACACATGACTACTAGAAAAACCATAGCTTTGACTAGATGGACCTTTATTGGAAAAGTAATGTCTCTGCTTTTTAATATACTATCTATATTGGTCATAATTTTTTTTTTCAATGAGTAAGTGTCTTTTAATTTCATGGCTGCAGTCACCATCTGCAATGATTTTGGAGTACAAAAAATAAAAGGCAACTTATAAAGTGGTCAAACAGGAGATGGCAAGAGTGAACATTGTCATCTCAGGAATCAATGAACTAAAAAGGACTGGGATGGTGTATTTACTCAGATGACCATTATATCTACTACTATGGGCAGGAATCACTTAGAAGAAATGGAGTAGCCATTATAGTCAACAAAAAAGTCCAAATGAAATACTTGGTTGCAATCCCCAAAACGACAGAATGATCTCTGTTCATTTGCAAGGCAAACCATTTAATATCACAGTAATCCAAGTCTATGCCCTGGCCAGTAATGCTGAAGAGGCTGAAGATGAATGGTTCTATGAAGACCTAAAAAACCTGGAACTAACACCCAAAGAAGATATCCTTTTCATTATAGGCTACTGGAATGCAAAAGTAAGGAGTCAAGAGATACCTAAAAAAAAGAGAGAGAGAGAGAGAGAGAGATACCTGACGTGACAGGAAAATTTGGCCTTGAAGTACAAAATGAAGCAGGTCAAAGGCTAACAGAGTTTTGCCAAGAGAACACACTGATCATAGCAAACACCCTCTTCCAACAAGATAAGAGAAGACTCTATACATGGACATCACCAGATGGTTACTACTGAAATCAGATTGATTATATTCTTTGCAGCCAAAGATGGAGAAGCTATATACAGTCAGCAAAAATAAGACTGGGAGCTGACTGTGGCTCGGAGGATGAACTCCTTATTGCCAAATTAAGAGGTAAATGGAAGACAGTAGTGAAAACCAATAGACCATTTAGATATGACCTAAATAAAATCCCTTATGATAATACAGTGGAAGTGAAAAATAGATTCCACTGATTACATCTGAGAGTCAGAGTGCCTGAAGAACTATGAATGGAACTTTGTGACATTGTACAAGAGGCAGTGATCAAGAAAATCCCCAAGAAAAAGAAATGCTAAAAGGCAAGATGGTTTTCTGAGGAGGCCTTACAAATAGCTGAGAAAAGAAGGGAACCTAAAGGCAAAGGAGAAAAGGAAAGATATATCCATCTCAATGCATTGCTCCAAAGAATAGCAAGGAGAGATAAGAAACCCTTCTTCAGGAACCAAAGAAAAGAAATAGAGGAAAACAACAGAATTGGAAAGACTAGAGATCTGTTAAAAAAAAAAAAAAAAAGATATACCAAGGGAATATTCATGCAAAAATGGGCACAATAAAGGACAGAAATGGTTTGGGCCTAACAGAAGTAGAAGATATTAAGAAGAGGCAGCAAGAATACCCAGAAGAACTATATAAAATGGACGTCCATGACCCAGATAACCACGATGGTGTGATCACTCCCCTAGAGCCAGACATTCTGGAATGCGATGTCAAGATCACTTAGCATCACTCCAAACAAAGCTAGTGAAGGTGATGGAATTCCAGTTGAGCTATTTCAAATCCTGAAAGATGATGCTGTGAAAGTGTTTCACTCAATATGCCAGCAAATTTGAAAAAGTCAGCAGTGGCCACAGGACTGGAATATGTCAGTTTTCATTCCAAACCCAAAGAAGGGCAATGCCAAAGATTTTTCAAACTACCACCCAATTGCACTCATCTCACATGCTAACAAAGTAATGCACAAAATTTTCCATGCCAGACTTCAGCAGTCTGTGAACGATAGAGTTCCAGATGTTCAAGCTGCATTTAGGAAAGGCAGAGAAACCGGAGATCAAATTGTCAACATCCGTCGGATCATTGAAAAACCAAGAAAGTTCCAGAAAACCATCTACTCTGCTTTATTGACTACCCCAAAGTTTTTGACTGTGTGGATCACAACAAACTGTGGAAAATTCTGAAAGAGATGCAAATACCAGACCACCTGACCTGCCTCCTGAGAAATCTGTATGCAGGTCAAAAAGCGACAGTTAGAACTGAACGTGGAACAGACTGGTTCCAATTAGGGAAAGGAATACGTCAAGGCTGTTTATTGTCACCCTGCTCATTTAACTTATATGCAGAGTACATCATTCAAAATGCTGGGCTGAATGAAACACAAGCTGGAATCAAGATTGCTGGGAGAAATATCAATAACTTCAGATATGCCGATGACACCACCCTTATGGCAGAAAGTGAAGAGGAACTAAAGAACCTCTTGGTGAAAGGGAAACAGGAGAGTGAAAAAGCTGGCTTAAAACTCAACATTCAGAAAATTAAGATCATAGTATCCGGTCCCATCACTTCATGGCAAATAGATGGGGAAACAATGGAAACAGTGAGAGAATTTGTTTTCTTGGGCTCCAAAATCACTTTAGGTGATAACTGCAACGATGAAATTAAAAGACTCTTGCTCCTTAGGAGAAAAGTTATGACCAATCTAAAGAGCATATGAAAAAGTAGAGACATTACTTTGCCAAAAAGGTCCATCTAGTCAAAGCTATATATATACACACACACATATATATGTATATATGTATACATATATGTATATGTATACATGTATGTATATGTATACATGTGTGTATGTATACATGTATTTATATATATACATGTATGTGTGTATATTATGTATATATATATATATGTAATATATATATATATATATATATATTATATATATCAGCCCTGAATATTCATTGGAAGGACTGATGTTGAAGCTGAAACTCCATTACTCTGGCCACCTGATGCGAAGAGGTGACTCATTTGAAAAGACCCTGATGCTGGGAACGATTGAGGGCAGGAGGAGAAGGGGATGACAGAGGATGAGATCGTTGGATGGCATCACCAACTCAATGGACATGAGTCTAAGTAAGCTCCGGGAGTTGGTGATGGATAGGGAGGCCTGGCATGCTCCGGCCCATGGGGTCTCAAAGAGTCAGACACGACTGAGGATTGAAGTGAACCAAACAACCCAGCAACGAGTATGCCTTTTAAAAATACTACCAGCTTACGCAGAAATCTTGAAAACTGGTGAGATTACACTCAGCTACAAAGCCAAGATTGCAGAGCATTTTACAAACTAGTTGATGCCCTTTCTTTGCAGTACAGTCAATCGTAGATTCCTTTAAGAAGAACTATAAAAATGTAAATTACTGAGACTCGATTTGGTCTTATTGTCGTAGCTAAGTTCCAAAACTTAAAGTTAGAATATATGGCTGCTGGAGCTAATTAATACTGTTAATTTGCACATTCAAGAGCCTTCCCTTCTCTCTTAACTAATAGGAGATGACTCTTCCAAAGATCGCGAGGCTGTTTAGAGAACTGCATCAAAATTTGTGTCTCCCTTCATTTAAAAATA
Source organism: Moschus berezovskii (assembly GCF_049115385.1). NCBI lineage: Eukaryota > Metazoa > Chordata > Mammalia > Artiodactyla > Moschidae > Moschus > Moschus berezovskii. The sequence continues at coordinate 13,030,973 of NC_142482.1, read as the reverse complement.
TTTCAAATCTGTCTTGAGCACCATATCCCAATTTGAATTCTGTCTTATATCTCTTACTAGTTTCCTTCCCTAATGAATGGATGACAAGGACTATTTGATATCAAATGACACAATTTAAATAGAAAGTATTATCTTAAATTAAAGTAAAAATAAGTTTTAGATATGATTGTATACTCATAAAATTATTCCATCATACATTTAAATACATGAGAAAGCAAGCCTTGAATACATATTTGCAGATAGGGTATAAAGAAATATCTGTAAGAGAAGACTCGTAACATATGGTATAGGTGAATGAAAGTATTTACTTGATACCAATATTAATTTTCCTAAACTTCAACAGTTTATGATTTGATATTACTTGGTTTTTCAAATAAATGACAAGAATAGTTAATACTGAAAAGTGAATCTTTTATTACAAATTATGGAATGATACCAGCTGGATGTACAATTATATGTGGCTCACAAAATCGAAGGCAAATGTGGAATGTGTGCTATCAATGTAGAAAGAGAAAGAGAAAAGTACGAGGATAACCAACATGCAAATGTAAAATCTGGTAACTCAAATTTAATCTCCTGTAATGTTTATTTAACTTTTCTCATAAAACCCATTAATATTAAGGGTCTTATTGCTTTTTTCTTTTGAAAAATTGAAATATTACCTTAGAAATTTTATTTTACAAAGCTAGTATTAGCATTTACACAGAACATTACACCTCTTCTATTAACACCTACAAAATATCAAGGGAAATTTGAGGACAATGTCATTATTATTGAATGAGGGTATGGTCATACCTTGTGGCTGCCATGTGAGGAAGAATACAATATCCATAAGAGCTTATAGCCATGCCTTATCTGTAAGTGGCTACTTAGGGGTAGGGCTATGTAGCAGAATCTACCTTTACACAGGTTGAGATGTCAAGCTTCATTTTAGAGTTCCAATGATTTTAGTACCCAAACCAATGGAATTCACCTTAGACAAATTCTAGGAAGATAAGAGGGAATAGTGAGACAACTGTTTCCTTCATTGGGAGTCTTTAAATATAGTTTCAAGTTCCAGCTTTAAAAGTGTGTTATCTAATGTACCTAGGTCTCCAAAGTGTAATTATTTCTTATAGTTACGTTATTTTTAAAGAACAGAATGGCCATTGGACATTTTATCCTTCAGCGAATTATTTTCCTGATCTTTTATGGGATTAGTTATCTCTTTGAACACTACTTCATGTCTATTATCAAATGCCTGGATTCTTGAGTGGCTAGGATGTCTCAACGCTTATTTTTAAATGAATGTCAATGTGTTTTGTGTTTATTGTGGGAAGAGTGTAAAGTTTCATTAGAAATAATTTAAGAATGATAAAGGGTATTTATTTATTTGACACCACTCCTGTTCTCCTGCCAGAATTGCACGTTCTTAATTCAAAGGCATGACTGAGAAATGCAACTGAGACATTATGGTATGTTCTCAAAGTAAAAATAAAGTATAATTACCAGAATGCATCAACCATGATTGTATAGCTCATATTGCCGGGGTTGAGAAGATACCCTGAAGGAGGGCATGGAAACCCATTCCAGTGTTCTTGCCTAGAGAAGCCACATGGACAGAGGAACCTGGCGAGCTACAGTTCATGGGGTTGCAGAGACTCAGACGTGATTAAGCACAGTAGAGGAAGCTATAGCGAGCATTTCTGCTCTTGGCAACAGGAACCTCAATCCTAGAACCAATGTCACCACCTGTACTGTAGCTCTTGCTTCTGCTCAGCCTTGAATAACGCCAAATGAAGACACACCTGAAAATTCTGAGAATCCCACTTTCACTTCATTTTTAGAAAACACTAAGAAAGGAAACTGAGGATGAATGCTTGGTACCACACACACAGTATGGTCTAGGATCAGTAGTGGCTGGAAATGAGCCTGATGTTTCTTAAAAGCTGGATATCATGGTTAGAGTATTGGTTTATGTAATTACCTAAAAGAGTATACTGTGATAAATTTATAGTGGTAACTACTGATAAAACACTGACTGCAATATATTTATTTATAATTTTCAAAATAAGCTATATGTTAGTTTATTTGAACTTAATAGCTCATGATTAAATTACTTAAGAATAAATTGAAACTCAGTAAAGCTATGTAATGTGTTCAATTCACACCTCTTAGGAAGGACCAGTGGAGAAGGCAATGGCAACCGACTCCAGTACTCTTGCCTGGAAAGTCCCATGGATGGAGGAGCATGGTAGGCTACAGTCCATGGGGTCGCTAAGAGTCAGACACGACTGAGCGACTTCACTTTCACTTTTCACTTTCATGCATTGGAGAAGGAAATGGCAACCCACTCCAGTATTCTTGCCTGGAGAATCCCAGGGACAGAGAAGCCTATTGGGCTGCCGTCTATGGGGTCGCACAGAGTCGGACACGACTGATGCGACTTAGCAGCAGCAGCAGCAGGAAGGACCAGAACCAGGGGGGCGCCTGGGGCTTGGGGAGCCTCAACAGGGCCTGCCCAACCACCCAGCAGCACTGTTTCAGGTATCTGATGGCAGGTTAGTTCTGGTTCTTCTTCTGGGGGGTCATCCAGGAGGCATAGCTGAGGGGTAGGGGTGCATGCAGTGACAGGGCTAAGAAAACAGAAAGAAGGACCAATATCAAATCACTGATCAAAAGCTTGATCTTTTCCTGACACTTCCAGGAATAGAAATTTCATTCCATTGAAAAGCAAATGATCCCATTATTGGAAAGTTTACTTATGAGAATATTTTTCCTTTTATTGAGCAGAAATGTTGTATAAATGAGCAAGTCTTATATTAACATTAAAGAATAAGGAGCACAATATTAAATATTAATTCAATAATTAACTCTTTTGCTATTCGAGATACAATGGTATTGGTACTTCATTGTGATGTCTTATTGAAAAGTAGGGATTTAGTTCAATTAAATAAACACTACCCACGTCTTTGTAAAAAGTGCTTTGAAATATACAAAAATAAACTGAGTAAATGATAAGTAAAGAAACAGTCAATTAGTATTTTCCCTCAATTATTATCTAAGTTAAAGCTTGAAGAGACTACTTGAAGAGTGGGTTGCCATTTCCTTCTCCAAGGGAACTTCCAAACCCAGGGATCAGGTCTCCTGTATTGCAGGAGGATTCTTTACAAACTAAGCCCACCAGGGCAGCTAACTGTAAAACTGTAAAAATTAATAAAAAGACACTCCATTTTTCTCAGGCTGGCTTGGCAAGTGGGTAAGGTCAGCTCTTCCCAGAATCCTAGAAAATTGTCTCTTGTACCTTTGACTGAGGGTGTGAAAGAGAGTGTCAACACGGGTTACAGTTCTGAAGACAGGCAGTATCAGGAAGTAATTCTGTAGAACTGTAACCTTATTAGAACTGTATAACTGTATTCCTTATTAGATTTCCCTTAAATTAGATTTAAGACACCGGGAGTTTGAAATACTATTTTTATCATTTGGTCTTTCTATGCCTGACTTATTTGAAGAACCAATGTTTCCTGACTTTTTCTATTTCCTGGCCCTGCACAGACACCACTTGGTAAAATTTTCTGTATTTTAGCTCATAGTGTCTATAGCTGGCTTGTCTGGCATGTCAGCTGCCTTATGCTTCTATAATAAGAATAGCTTTCCAGGCTGGACACATGGAGGAGATAAACTGACTTCCTCCCTCCTTTGTCACTTGGCCCCTGCAATGGCACTTTTTCTATTCAGTGTTTCTGGCTGTGTTGGGTTTATTTGTGAGATTAATGTTACAAAAAAGTGAAATTTTCCCTTCTGAAAAAAAAAAAAAAAAAAAAGAGTCTGGAGGCTAGAAGGTGGAACTCTCTTGCCCCATGATGACAGCGGAGCCCAACAGGAAAAAGACAGACTCAATTCTTTGCCTGATAAGAGACCAGTCAATAGGAGACAGCCCCAGCTCAGCCAATGACAAGCCACTATACTTCAGACTCTCAATCCCTCCAATGTACTCTTTGTTTATTACAGCACCTCCACTCCCCATTTACCTCTTTAAAAGAGTACTCCTCTCCTTCTTGTGCAAAAGGACTTGAAGGTAGCTCACCATGGTTGCAGACTCCAAATTGCAAGTCTTTGTTGATCCCAAATAAACCCATTTTTGCTGTAAAAATAACTGGGAGTCTATTCATTTTAGGTCAGTATTGTGGAAGCCCAACTGGGGGCCAGAGAAGACCCCTGATGATGCCGAGGGTGTTAGGGAAACAGGTGTGGTACACACTGAGCCCATTGATGCTTCTTTTTTTTTCACCAACCATGGGGTTAAGTCTTTTTTCTAGATCTGAACTTCTGTTTGTGTTTTGTTGCTATCTAGGTTTTACATATTTTAAGGTTTCATTCTTTCTGGTTAGCACCTTGTTCTGTCTTCAAGTACTGATTTTTGAACTTAAGCGGTTCCAATTGGAACTTGCTAGACTTCAGCCTATACATTGTGGAACAGGGGCTGTTTTACTGGAACTATGCTATTAAGTTTTCAGTTTGCCTCCACCAGGATTAAGCTGTTCCCTCAGAGCTGAACTGAGCAGCCTTCAGCCTGGCTCCTTTAGGACTAGACTGTCTCAATAGAACTGACTGGCATTAAGCCTGTAAACAGTTGGGCTGTTTAAACTGTTTAAGTTGTTTGAAAATTATCCTTTACACTAGATAAAAACCTGTGAGAAATGGTATACCAGTAATTTAAATATTTTGAGTCCCTCTCCTCTGAGACACTGGCCACTTTTATTTTTAAAATATGTGGCCCTTCCTCATGCCCATTTATAACTAAGTGGATAAACTTGCTCAAAGACAATTTAGAACATCAGTGCTCACAGGGAAATTTTGAAGTCCCCAAACTTACTTTCTTAAATCTAAATTGGACAACCATATCTCTGAATTTTCCAAAATGAATGAAACATCTGTTTTGATTGGTATTTTGAGGGTTCCAAACCTCATCAGGACACTGAAATTGCATCTCTGCAAGGTAACATTTTAAGATTAACTGAGGCAAACAATTGACTAAAGATAAAATGGCTTCCAAGAGAGTCTTACAAATGTGAGCACTTAAGGTGCCTTGAGCCCTCTAAAAAACCCTCTCTCTTAATTGGCTCAGAGAAATCATTCTCTGATCAGAGATTAATTTCTCCCAGTATTAACTGATACCGGGGTCACATTCAGTGCTCAGTCCCCAGGCAGCCCTGCCTTGGAGAACTGAAACAGTTGAAATAGTGGGAATCTCTAATAAACTTCAAGAAGTTTCTGTTTCTGAACTTTTGTTTAGATTCTTTTCTTCTTGGTTCTTTTTCATTTTTTAGGCTAAGACTTCTTAGAAAATTATCATGCCGTAATTTCTTTCTCAAAAAAGAAGGGAATAATTCTAGAAGTTGACAGCTGTCATCAAGTAACTAACCAGGTGAATTAAATGACACTTTGACACCTTTTCTTTGCTCTGACAATCCTACAGCATATTCTGGAGACTCTTGTCATTTGTTCCTCCTGAACCAGCTACGACCCTCCTTAAGGAAAAAAAACAAATCTACAAATGGTGTTGGCAGAATTTACGGAGCACCCCCCATCAAGATGCAAATAGATCCTTCAAAAACACTCCCCAGAATTAATCAACACCCTACAATCAAATCCATACATGACCACGGGAAAAACCATTGCCTTGACTAGACGGACCTTGGTTGGCAAAGTAATGTCTCTGCTTTTTAAAATACTATCAAGGTGGTCATAACTTTCCTTCCAAGGAGCAAGCGTCTTTTAATTTCATGGCTGCAAGTGGTCATGTATGGATGTGAGAGCTGGACTGTGAAGACAGCTGATCGCCGAAGAATAGATGCTTTTGAACTGTGGTGTTGGAGAAGACTCTTGAGAGTCCCTTATACTGCAAGGAGATCCAACCAGTCCATTCTCGAGGAGATCAATCCTGGATGTTCATTGGAAGGACTGATGCTAAAGCTGAAGCTGCAATACCTTGGCCACCTCATGCGACGAGTTGACTCACTGGAAAAGACTCTGATGCTGGGAAAGGTTGGGGGCAGGAGGAGAAGGGGACGACCGAGAATGAGATGGCTGGATGGCATCACCGACTCTGTGGACATGAGTTTGAGTGTACTCCGGGAGTTGGTGATGGACAGGGAGGCCTGGCGTGCTGTGATTCATGGGGTCGCGGAGAGTCGGACACGACTGAGCGACTGAACTGAACTGAACTGAACAATCAAATTAATTAAAGAATCTCTTCAAAGAATAAAACCCAAATAGAAGACTACAAGGCTCAAGGTCTCACTGACCCTTGTACTGGTTCCTGTATTACTCCCATTCCACTGCTGACAAAATCTAACTGTTGAGGCTGGAGGTTTGTCTAAAACCCGCAAGAAATAGATAATATTTTTATCCTTCAATGCCCTGTTCTCTAAGCTTCATATATTACTAGCATCAGTTCCCAACAGAGGTTCCCTTACTGTAATTGCTATAAACAGTGCATTCCTTAGTATTCAAGTTGATGAAGGCAATGTCTTTTTGCTTTCATTTGGGAAGAAAAAAAAAATCACCTGGAACATAATGTCTCAAGGCTTTACTGAGAATTCTTATTTCTTACAAATTCTAGAGACAGATCTGGATGACATAAAGTTACACAGGATTTCCCTTTGATGCAATACATAGGTGACTTTCTTCTCTATTCTCTCCCTCAAGTCCCCTCAATGAAAGACATTATTCACTTGCTAAAGATTTTAGTCTTAAAGGGACACAAGCTTGCCAAGGAAAAATTCTAGCTTGCCCAAACCCAAGTTTGATATTTAAGGCATCTAATTTCATAACAAAGACTGCATCTAGATCCAGCTAGGCTTCATAGTGTCCTAAGTTTCCCCAAACCCAAACCAAGTGCCAACCATGAGGTTTTCTTGAGCTAGTGGATTATTGCTGAAATTAGATTGTAAATTTCACATTTGTAGTCAAACCTCGCTTGTTTTGCTAAAGAATAGCAATCCCAACTGAGTTTTACAGAAAGAATGAAATAACGTAGCATTCCAATCCCAAAGAAGGGCAATGCCAAAGAATGTTCAAACTACCATACAGTTGCATTCATATGCTAGCAAAGCTAATGCCCAAAATCCTTTAAGTAAGGCTTCAACAGTGTGTGAAACAAGAACTTCCGGATGTACAAGCTAGATTTAGAAAAGTCAGAGGAACCAAGATCAAATTGCCAATATGTGTGGGATCATAGAAAAGGCAAGGGAATTCCAGAAAGGCATCTACTTCTGCTTCATTGACTATGCTAAAGTCTTTGACTGTGTGGATCACAACAAGCTATGGAAAATTCTTCAAGAGATGGGAATACAAGACCACCTTACTTGCATCCTGGGAAACCTGTACACAGGTCAAGAAACAACAGTTAGAACTGTATATGGAACAACGGACTGGTTCAAAATTGGGAAAGGAATATGTCAAGCTGTGTATTGTCACCCTGCTTGTTTAACTTGTATGCAGAGTACATCACGCAAAATGCTGGGTTGGATGAAGCACAAACTGGAATCAAGATTGACAGAAGAAATATCAACAACCTCAAATATGCAGATTACACCACCCTAATGGCAGAAAGTGAAGTGGAACTAAAGAGCCCCTTCATGAAGGTGAAAGATAAGAGGGAAAAAGCTGGCTTAAAACTCAATATTAAAAAAATGGAAATCATGGCATCCAGTCCCATCATTCATGACAGGTAGATGGGTAGGGAAAAATGGTAAAATGACAGATTTTATTTTCTTGGGCTCCAAAATCACTGAAGATGGTAACTGCAGCCATGAGATTAAAACAAACAAACAACAACAACAAAAACCCCACTTGCTCCTTGGAAGAAAAGATATAGCAAACCTAGACAGTGTATCAAAAAGCAGAGACATCACTTTACCAACAAAGGTCCATCTAGTCAAAGCTATGGTTTTTCCAGTAGTCATGTATGAATGTGAGAGTTGGACCATAAAGAAAACTGGGCAGTGAAGAATTCATGCTTTTGAACTGTGGTGCTGGAGAAAACTCTTGAGAGTTCCTTGGACAGCAAGAAGATAAAGGCAGCAAATCTTAAAGGATATCAACCCTGAATATTCATTGAAAGGACTGACGCTGAAGTTCTAATATGTGGCCACCGGATGTGAAGTGCCAACTCATTGGAAAAAACTCTGATACTGGGAAAGATTGAAGGCAGGAGGAGAAGGGGGTGACAGAGGATGGCATCACTGACTCAATGGATGTGAGTTTGAGCACACTTTGGGAGATAGTAGAAGACAGGGAAGCCTGTCATACTGCAATCTATGGGTGTCACAAAATGTCAGTTCAGTTCAGTTCAGTCGCTCAGTCGTGTCCGACTCTTTGCGACCCAATGAATCACAGCACGCCAGGCCTCCGTGTCCATCACCAACTCCTGGAGTTCACTCAAACTCACCTCCATCGAGTCGGTGATGCCATCCAGCCATCTCATTCTCCGTCATCCCCTTCTCCTCCTGCCCCCAATCCCTCCCAGCATCAGAGTCTTTTCCAGGGAGTCAACTTGTCGCATGAGGTGGCCAAAGTATTGGAGTTTCCACTTTAGCATCAGTCCTTCCAGTGAACACCCAGTACTGATCTCCTTTAGAATGGACTGGTTGGATCTCCTTGCAGTCCAAGGGACTCTCAAGAGTCTTCTCCAACACCACAGTTCAAAAGCATCAATTCTTCGGCGCTCAGCTTTCTTCACAGTCCAACTCTCACATCCATACATGACCACTGGAAAAACCATAGCCTTGACTAGACAGACACTACTTTGTTGTAAAACGTGAAGAAAATGATGGAATCGGTTGCAGTAATTCAACACGCATGATCAAAGCACTAACACATTCAGTTCCTGGTGAGAGCTCTCATTCTAGTTTGTGGCCAGCAGCCTCTTTCCTTATTATCATATGGTCTTTCCTCTGTCTATAAGCAGAGTAGTGGTAAGAGCGGTCAGTTGCTCAAAGAATGAGCTGCTCATGGAGTCATGTCTGACTTTTTGCAACCTCATGGACTAGAGGCCTCTAGGCTCCTCTGTTTCTGGGATTTCCCAGGCAAGAATACTGGAATGGGTTGCCATTTCCTCCTCCAGGGGATCTTCTCAACCGAGGGATCAAACCTGTGTCTCCTGCATTGGCAGGTTGATTCTTTACTACTGAGACACCTGGAAAGGCCCCGATTGAAAGTTACATGAAGTTAACTGAATCAGTTTGCCGCACGCTTGAAACTAACAGAATTCAGTAAATCAAGTATAGATCAATTTAAAAAGTAAAAGAAGTGATCAGATGAGCGTTTTATTAAAAACTCTGGAACAAATACAGATGTGATTCAATAAAGAGCGCTTGGGGGTACTGGTCAGTAAGTCAGAGACAGGAAGCAGGGCGTAACTAGAGACAAGCCCACTGGAAAAGACAAGCAAACAGAGGGGCTTGAGGTTTAGGTGGACCAAAGATTACAAGAAAAAGAAGTGTTGTTGAATTAAATGGGCTTAGTGTCCAAATCTGAGAATTTGGTTTTCCTGTATGTGCCAGGATAAGCTGTGGTGTTCATCTTAACCAGCCATCCAGCCTTTTTTTTCTGTTTTGTTGCTTTATTTTGTTTTGCTTTGCTTTGATAGGAGAGAAATGCATCCACACTCACAGGGTATCAATATAGAAAAACCAAACCACCTCAGCAATCTCTGCAGACACAGATTCACCATGTTCCTCATGAGATGAGCTCCAAATCTCTTCACTCTTTGCAGTCTTTTTCTGCTCTGGGGTGAGTCTCTCTGCTCAGCTCTCTGTTCCTTTTCCCCTTTTTAACTGATAATCCCATGTTATGCTGTTAGATTACAATATGGGATGTCTGTACTCTAGGCTAAAGTCAATCTCTCTACATATATTTTATTCAGGTTTTTTTTTTTTTTAAAGAAACTCTGCTCTATTGATTACCTCTTCAACTACCTGATCTACAAACTCTTTTCATTTCTTCTTGTCAAAGGAGAAAATGCATTCATGAAGTTAAATCGGTAACAAAATTTTCATCAAGGCTAGTACAGTAGAGGAAAGAGATCAGAACACAGTGTTAACTCTCCTGAAAGAATGAACATGATAGCCTTTAGAAACTGGGGTGGGAGGATTATAAGCCATCTACATTTGCTAGTTGAACTTACCCAAAAGAAAAATAAACATTTTGGTATGCTGTCCCTCTCCTACATGTAACTCCATAGCTTCTCATATATCAGTATATTCTCATACTGCTGTCTGAGTTTTAAAACAACCTAGTGGTATCTTCAGGATAGGAGGTAGCTTTTTAACTTGAAGTAAGACCCTTTCTCTTAGCTTCCAAACCTCCCACAGGGACTGGGAATAGGGCTCCATCATCCTTGGTGATTAAATTTCAAAAGGATTGTTTCCAGGTCCATGAGAGACAGTCCTGGGATATAAAACTAGCAAGAGGTTTTTAAAACTATATATGTCTCAATGGGACAGAGAGAAAATTTGCAATTACAACTTTTCTCATATACAAGCACTAAGAAAAGGGAGGCCTAGAAGCAAGAAAAGAGTCTATATAAAGTTTACTCTACCTGAGGTGTGTGTGTTTTCTTCTTATACCAGCAAGCAAAACAAATAATAAATCCTTTTTCAACTCCTCATCTTCCTTTTCCTATACAATGTACTGGGAGAAAGTAGTGGAGATAAGCGGTCTGCTAGGATAGGTTTAGTCCATTTTATTATTGGTCACAATTCTCTACAGACAATGCAAAATCAGAGCCTGCATGCCTTCATCACCCTCTAGCTCATTACAGCTACTCTGCATCCATATTTCTTGTTTTTTCTTCCCAACCAAGCAACTTGAAAGTATTTTCTATGATCAGTGTAGTTGCTTCCTCATTGAAATTATACTGACCTACATGATTTACCTTTTTCAGTCACCAGTAATTGGATTATTTGTAAATCCAGTTGGTATTTTACAGCTCTTAGCTTATATATTCTCTCAGATGCATTTGGCAGAGTCTGATGTCATACACCTCTGGCTCCCCTGTTACTCTTGTCTACTCTTCTTCTGTCAAGTCTTTAATGTCCTTGATTTCACTTCAAACTCTCTGGTCTTTCTCTTTGTAATATTTTCTGGGCAGCCACAGTCTTTCCCATACGTTTATGTACATCTGTATTATGATGACTACAAACTGTAGTTCCAGCCCATGTCTCTTTTATAAGCTTGAGGCTCATACTTCTAATTCTTTTCTGAATATATTTCTAGTTATCCCAAGGAAATCTTAAAGTGAATAAAACAGAAAAAAAGCAACTTTTGCCAATTCTATTTTCTCAGTTGAAAACCCAAGAGCTAACTTTCATTTCTCTCTCTCATGAAGATTTAATTAATTAGAAACTCATATCATTTAAATTATACATATTTTGGACCTTCTCTCATCTTTCCGTCTCCCACTTCTTTTCCTCTCCCTTGTTCAGTTCAGTTCAGTTCAGTCGCTCAGTCGTGTCCGACTCTTTGCAACCCCATGAATCACAGCACATTAGGCCTCCCTGTCCAGCACCAACTCCCGGAGTTCACTTAAAATCATGTCCATCGAGTCGGTGATGCTATCCAGCCATCTCATTCTCTGTCGTCCCTGTCTCCTCCCACCCCCAATCCCTCCTAGCATCAGACTCTTTTCCAGTGAGTCAACTCGTCGCATGAGGTGGCCAAAGTATTGCAGTTTCAGCTTTAGCATCAGTCCTTCCAATGAACACCCAGGATTGATCTCCTTTAGAATAGACTGGTTGGATCTCCTTGCAGTCCAAGTATAATGTTCTGTTCAGTTCAGTTGTCAGTCGTGTCCGACTCTTTGCGACCCCATGAATCACAGCACACCAGGCCTCCCTGTCCATCACCAACTCCTGGAGTTCACTCAAACTCGTGTCTATCGAGTCAGTGATGCCATCCAGTCATCTCATTCTCTGTCGTCCCCGTCTCCTCCCACCCCCAATCCTGCCCAGCATCAGACTCTTTTCCAGTGAGTCAACTGTCTCCTTTTTTACTTCCCACCAAATTCAGGGCACTATGTGAATTATCATAAACAGCTTCCAAGTTGACCCTAATGGTAAAGAGCCTCTTGCTAATGCAGGGGATGTAAGAGATGTGGGTTCAAACCCTGGATCAGGAAGATTCCCTGGAGGATGGTATGGCAACCCACTCCAGTGTTCTTGCCTGGAGAATCCCATGGCCAAAGGAATCTGGTGGGCTACAGTCCATAGGTTTGCACAGAGTCAGACGTGACTGAAGAGACTTAGGGCCATGCATCACCAAAGCCAGCAGCTCTGTGTAGGCAGTAAAATTATCCCTTTTACTTTAAGGTTGTGTTCTGTCCTTAGCATGTTTCCCAAGACAAAATAAGAATTATATAGATATTTGTTAATTAAATGACTGAGGGTAACCTTGATATTTTATTTAATCAAAAGGAAACACAGATTTTTAGTTTTTTCAATGATTACCTGAATGCTTTATTCATATTCTGTAGTTACATACCATGAGATAGATAAGTATAACTACCTTTTCAATCAACTGCACAGTTACCTGTCTCACAGTGGACCAGTACATCAACATATCTAAGAAGTTAATAGATGCCTCATCCCCACTAGCAAGTAGGTCTGAGTTATACCATGCTTCATATTTCAATTATCTGTGTGACCTTAACTTATTAAATTGGAACAGAAACTACTTTTTTTCATGATATTGAGAATTGACTTTCCAAATGGACTAATCTGGGAAGTTCTTCTGATCCACAAATTATCATCTGGGTTGCTGTCATCTGGAAGCTCTTTTGGGCCTGTATATCCAAGTATATTTCTCATATTGTTGCTGCTGTTTAGTCACTAAGTCATGTCCACCTCTTTTTGCCATCCCATGGACTATAACCTGCCATGCTCCTCTGTCCATGGGATTTCCCAGACAAGAATACTGAAGTGGTTTGCCATTTCCTTCTCCAAAAAAGTGAAAGTTCCCATCACAGGTACTGAAATCACATCTCCTTCATTGGCAGGTAGATTCTATACCACTGAACCATCTGCGAAGCCCAGCTTTCTTACAGCAGCTGTTAGCTACTGTCTAGGGGCTCAGCTGGGAACCTGAGACTGTCTAGGGGCTCAGCTGGGAACCTGAGACATTACATCATGGCAGTGGTTTCCAAGAGCATTATAGTAGAAACTTCCAGGCCTTATTAAGCATTACACTCGTAATTGGCTGAACATTACTTACTCCCCATATTGCATTGATTAAGCAGGTCACATGGCCAGCACAGACTTAAGAGAACTATGCACTTATGTAGCTTATTGGGTGTTACTAAAGTAGCAGGCTGGCGTAATTTATTGACTTGGAGCAAGTCCAATGCTTATAAAGGGCCAACAAACAACTTCCTTTTATCTCCACATTTGGCCGTGATATGAAATTGACTTCCTGTCTTCAATACCATTTAGCATAATAGTTTCCTATAAAAGGTTACTGGGATTCAGACAGTCTGAAGAAACCTTACCTAGTGTTTCTTCTAAGGGACAAGAATCTATTCTGCTATTTTTAAAAAATATTTTCATTGAGATCTAGTTAACATATCATAAAATTCAGTCATCAAAGTTATACAGTTAGATAACCTATTATTTTTACACAGTTGTATTACCATCACCACAATCTACAATTAGAACATTTTCATCATTCCACGCATGTACCTGTTAGCAGTCACTATTTATTCCCTCACCTCTTAGTCCTATGCAAACACTAATTTACATTCTATCTCTATATGTTTCCCTGTTCAATACATTTCATAAAAGTGGAATCATAAAATATGTGGAGTTTTTCAACTGGCTTCTTTAAGTAGAAGCTTTTTATTCAAGATTTACTTATGCCATGCTTTGCTTGGTTGCTCACTTGTGTCTGATTCTTTATGACCCCATGAACTCTAGCCAACCAGGCTCTTCTGTCCATCAGTATGTTCCAAGAAAACTGGAATGGGTTGCCATGCCCTCCTCCATGGGACCTTACCAATCCAGGGATTGAAGCCAGGCCTCCCAAATTGCAGGTGTATTATTTACCATCTGAGACACCAGGGAAGCCCTGCCTATGTTGTAACGTGTATTAAAGCTTTATTCCTTTTTACTGTCAAGTAAGACTATCATGTATTATTACTTATCCATTCATGAATTGATAGTCATTTTGATTATTGCCACATTTTGTTGTTACGAATGATGCTGTTATAAGCATTATAACTCGTATTTCCACTCACATTTGTGTGGACATGTTTTTATTTCTCTTGGATGAATACCTAGGGGTACTTCAGTTCAGTTCAGTTCATTTCAGTCACTCAGTCATGTTCGACTCTTTGCGACCCCATGAATCACAGCACGCCTGGCCTCCCTGTCCATCACCAACTCCCGAAGTTCACCCAAAGTCATATGCATCAAGTCGGTGATGCCATCCAGGCATCTCATCCTCTGTCGTCCCCTTCTCTTTCTGCCCCCAATCCCTCCCAGCATCAGAGTCTTTTCCAGGGAGTCAACTCTTCGCATGAGGTGGCCAAAGTATTGGAGTTTCCACTTTAGCATCAGTCCTTCCAATGAACACTCAGGACTGATCTCCTTTAGGATGAACTGGTTGGATCTCCTTGCAGTACAAGGGACTCTCAAGAGTCTTCTCCAACACTACAGTTCAAAAGCATCAATTCTTCGGCGATCAGCTTTCTTCACAGTCCAACTCTCACATCCATACATGACCACGGGAAAAACCATAGCCTTGACTAGACGGACCTTGGCTGGCAAAGTAATGTCTCTGCTTTTTAATATGCTGTCTAGGTTTATCATAACTTTCCTTCCAAGGAGTAAGCATCTTTTAATTTCATGGCTGCAATCACTATCTCTTGTTCTTAGACTTATGATAAAATAACATGTGAAAAATTTGAAGAAATGCCAAACCTTTTCTTCTAAAGTGGCTGTACCCTTTTACAATTCCACAATAAATGTGAGTCCTAGTCTCTCCACATCCTCCCAAAGATGTACTTTGTTTATTTTTTTCCCAAATTATAGTCATCTGAAGTGTATAGAGTGGTATCTCATTGTGAGTTTTATTTCCATTTCCTACAGAGTGGTTCCAAACAGGGAAAGGAGTACGTCAAGGCTGTATATTGTCACCTTGCTTATTTAACTTATATGCAGAGTACATCATGAGGAACGCTGGGCTGGAAGAAGCACAAGCTGGAATCAAGATTGCTGGGAGAAATATCAATAACCTCAGATATGCAGATGACACTACCCTTATGGCAGAAAGTGAAGAGGAACTCAAAAGCCTCTTGATGAAAGTGAAAGAGGAGAGTGAAAAGGTTGGCTTGAAGCTCAACATTTAGGAAACAAAAATCATGGCATCTGGTCCCATCACTTCATGGGAAATAGATGGAAAAACAGTGGAAACAGTGTCAGACTTTATTTTTTGGGGCTCCAAAATCACTGCAGATGCTGATTGCAGCCATGAAATTAAAAGACGCTTGCTCCTTGGAAGGAAAGTTATGACCAACCTTGATAGTATATTAAAAAGCAGAGACATTACTTTGCCAACAAAGGAACCTACCATAGTGAAACTCATCTTTCTTGTGATAATCCAGTTACACCACACTCGAGATGCCTGTGCCTAGAGGCTGTGCAGTTAGAAACTGCCCATATTATCAGTGAAAGAGCACACATTTCAAAGCAAGTTATGTGTCTAGGAGAGAGAGTGGGGGGCTCACGGTGCCGGGGAAGGAACAAGTCCATCTCCCTGGAAGGTAGAGGGATCAGCTCCTGATGCCATCCAGCCATCTCATTCTTGGTCGTCCCCTTCTCCTCCCGCCCCCAACCTTTCCCAGCATCAGAGTCTTTTCCAGTGAGTCAACTCTTCCCATGAGGTGGCCAAAGTATTGCAGTTTCAGCTTTAGCATCAGTCCTTCCAATGAACACCCAGGATTGATCTCCTCTAGAATGGACTGGTTGGATCTCCTTGCAGTCCAAGGGACTCTCAAGAGTCTTCTCCAGCACCACAGTTCAAAAGCATCAATTCTTCGGCGATCAGCCTTCTTCATTGTCCAACTCTCACATCCATACATGACCACGGGAAAAACCATAACCTTGACTAGACGGACCTTGGTTGGCAAAGTAATGTCTCTGCCTTTTAATATACTATCAAGGTTGGTCATAACTTTCCTTCCAAGGAGTAAGCGTCTTTTAATTTCCTGGCTGCAATCAGCATCTGCAGTGATTTTGGAGCCCCCAAAAATAAAGTCTGACACTATTTCCACTGTTTCCCCATCTATTTCCCATGAAGTGATGGGACCAGATGCCATGATCTTAGTTTTCTGAATGTTGAGCTTCAAGCCAAACTTTTCACTCTCCTCTTTCACTTTCATCAAGATGCTTTTGAGTTCCTCTTCACTTTCTGCCATAAGGATGGTGTCATCTGCATATCTGAGGTTATTGATATTTCTCCCAGCAATCTTGATTCCAGCTTGTGCTTCTTCTAGCCCGGCGTTCCTCATGATGTACTCTTTGTTACCCTACTTACTCTCTAATTTTTTTTTTTTTTTTAAACATGAAAACATGCTTTAGCTTCCAGTACTTTGCCTGTTAGATATCCCCCAAATAAGTCCCTGAATTAAAAAAAAATCACACAAATTTCCACTAATTAGTATGAAAAATATTAATGTGTTCAAAATATCATTAACAACAATCAGTATGGAAATGATTATGAATAAATATATACAACTCTAAAATGATAATTTTCCAAAACATCTAACCAGTTTCTCCAGTATATTTTTTAAAAATAATCCTCTATCAATTGAGAGAATGTTAGCTTTATTATTAGATAAATTCCAAAACTTACTTCAATTTATTTCAGTGATTAGATAGAAATCTTTTTCATTTTTTTGTTTTTAAAGCAATTTCAACATCTAGAATTTAATTGTCCCACTTGATGATTATTCTATTCCAGCCTCTAAATGACTTTTCATAAGTTTATTTTTTCTGATAAATTTCTATTATTTGTCATGTTCCATAATAATCTTCTTGGCACTTCAACTGATACTGTTTTTAATTTTATGGAACATTTTATAGAAACCAAATCATATGATTGTCTTAATAGACATTAGAAGAAGCATTTGACTAAAATTAACCCCATTTATGTTGTCATGCCTAAAATAGGAATTTATGGATATTCCCTTAGCCTAATAAAATGTGCATCTCAGTGTAGTTGTTGCATGTTATTACGAGAAAGTAACAGGAAACTTTTCTACTAGGTCAACAAAAATGTAAAAAGATCAACTCTCTGACCTATTATTTAACATTAAATAAGAGGAAGTATTCATAGATTATATTTTACAATTATAAAATTGTTGATGAAAAAGAATTAAGAAGTATATTTACTTGTATCAACCATTCCATTTGGTTTGACAAACACTAAAACAATATAAAACTATTGTGGAAATGTGAACGCAGATGATATTTAGAAAAATACCTTAATACTTTAGGTTGACAAAATAATTGTAAATTTTTGAATTTAGAGATAGACTCTCAAATCTTTTCAGATAAAGTAATGTGAGAGAAGAGAATGGGAATACAGATAAGACTTGGCTGGCCATGCTTTAATTGCCAGAGTGGGTGCTGGACACTCAGGTTCAACATACTGTTCTCTCTAATGTCCCACATGCTTGAAGTCCATCATAAAAACATGAGTGTTTATTCATATTTTACTCAGCCTTTCAACTTTTCTCAGAAAACAATATGCAGTCACCACCCTATCTCCCTCCTTACACCCCTTGGTGATTTTCTTGGAGCTTTTTTCCTGAAACTTCTATATTGATCAGTTATACAAAGATGACAGGAAAAGATAAAGGTTAGAAGAGAGTAAACTAACAGAATCAGACAAGTTCACAGATCAATAGGGCTGAGAAACATAACAAATAAACATCTGCACAACTTTCTAGCTGAAATAGGTCCTGTGTCTCAGAATTCAAAATGTCTTTCTATCTTTTTCTCAATTGGTCTCTGCTCCTAAATGAAATTCTGAAGGTATCACAAAGTGAAATTCAGAAATAGAGACTTTTACAATGTTTACTTTTATAACCAACATATTATTTGGTTATACTTTTATAACCAACATATAAGAGATCTGGCTAAACTGGCCCAAACCCCAAATTCATAATTCAAAAGAATATAAGTTCTACTTGCATTTTATTTTAAATTTATCCAAGTTTCTTGATTTTACTCCCTCATTTTCTGTGTTTCTTAATCTTCATGGATTCTCTTGATTTTACTAACATCATTCTATTTGGGAATTTGGCTCTTCTGCTGGCTTCATATGAATACACTCTCAGTAAATTTACTCACTTAGTAAATTCTCTGAAATTTTTGGAATAATCAAAATCAAGTTATAAAGCAAAATAATCTGTCACATTACTGACTACACACACTCTTTGTATTTCTATCAAACCCCTCATATTTAGGGGCTTCCCTGATAGCTCAGTCGGTAATGGATCTGCCTGCCATGCAGAAGATCCTTGTTTGATTCCTGGATTGGGAAGATCTGCTGGAGTACCCACTCCAGTATTCTTGGGCTTCCCATTTGGCTCAGTTGGTAAAGAATCCGCCTGCAGTGTGGGAGACCTGAGTTTGATCTCTGGGTTGGTAATATCCCTTGGAGAAGGGAAAGGCTACCCACTCCAGTATTCTGTCCTGGAGAATTCCACGAACTGTATAGCCCATGGGGTCGCAAAGGGTTGGACACAATTGAGCGACTTTCATTTCTCTTTATATTTCTGTCCTCCCTCCAGAAAAACTGATAATTTTTCCCTATCACTAAAATATCAAGAAGTCTTACAAATAATTACTTAACCTTATTCTGCATGACTGTATGTAGAAGAATCGTTTTGACCCAAATTTACATCAGAATGCATTATGGCAAACTCTGCTGATACAAAGTAGAAATGCAAAGACTGGTCCCAGAAGTTAAATGAAGAAATTCATAGAGATAATGGGATTGGGGACAATATTTAATTATTTCCTCGTCACTTATATGAGGACAACAAATCTTAGAAGAAAAAAAAAAAGTCTTGCATATGGTCGGAGTTGATGACAAATATCTGGAAGCAGATCTCTGGAATCATGGTCCAAAGTGCTTTCTATTGTGTCGCCTTCATTAAAGACATATTTTTCTCTGAGAAAAACTCATATTTTTAAAAGCAGGATATTTCTTCACACAAGGACAGCTTTCCTTGAAGTATGAATTAAATATTTGAGAAACATAGCCAAGTCCAATTTCCACTCAGAAATTACAGCTCCTCTTCTTTTCAGAATAGATAGATAAACACTTTGAAAAGGCCAACAGATAGAGAAATTTGATAGAAGGCAAATGGGAAGATTTGAAAGATGAAATTGAAAGATTTTTAGACATGGTGTACATAGATGTGTGTGTGTGTGTGTGTGTGTGTGTAGTGGAGCAGATTGATCTCTTGATTAAGGTTATTATCTATATATGAGTATTTACGTGAGATAATAAACGAAGAGAAATTTGTGATAAATGTGACAGGGATTTTGACAATGTTGTCAAACATACACGAATATGTTAATATAATCAATACACAATACAATCAATACACAAGTATACAATAAACATACAAATATATTAATATAATCAGTAAGGTGAAAAGTCATGTTATTTTAAAACTTGTGTAAAAATTAGATGAAACAAATCACCAAGTGCTATATTTTTAAAAAGAGGAACATAGGTAGATTTCAGTCAGCAAATGTGGATAATACCCATAAGTCAAGTGTTCATGAATAGTGAGGCATGTGAAAGCACCTTGGAAGATATTAAAGCACCGAAGCCTTCCTCCCACACTGCATCTACTGCCTCAGAAGATCTGTAGAGAAGTCCAAGAAAATGTCCTAGGTAATTGAATGCTTGATGCACAACTATTGTTAGGACCAGTCCTTAATGCAATGTTCATGAAATGCTCTGTTGATTTACTGACCAGAGAAGGCATTTCAGGCCCCGTTCACTCATTGTCAGTCACTTAATGACTGCTGGTAATCATACATTCACCTCAATGGGTGCTGAGTGATATAGGACTCAAAAAGCCTCAAGGCCTGCTATTTTTTGTTTTTGAATTTTAACACACATTTTTTTTTTTTTTACTTTAATTGGAGGCTAATTACTTTACAATATTGTAGTGTTTTTGCCATACATTCACATGAATCAGCCATGGGTAGATGTGTTCCCCATCCTGAAATCCCTCCCACCTCCCTCCTCATTCCATCCCTCTGGGTCATCCCAGTGTACCAGCCCTGAGCAACCTGTCTGATGCATCAAACCTGGACTGGAGATCTGTTTCACATATGATAATATGGACTTTTCAATGCTGTTCTCTCAAATCTTCCCACCCTTGATTCTCCCACAGAGTCCAAAAGACTTCTATACATCTGAGTGTCTTTTGCTATCTCGCATATAGGGTCATCCCAGTGCACCAGCCCTGAGCAACCTGTCTGATGCATCAAACCTGGACTGGAGATCTGTTTCACATATGATAATATGGACTTTTCAATGCTGTTCTCGCAAATCTTCCCACCCTTGATTCTCCCACAGAGTCCAAAAGACTTCTATACATCTGAGTGTCTTTTGCTATCTCGCATATAGGGTCATTGTTACCATCTTTCTAAATTCCATGTATATGCGTTAGTATACTGTATTGGTGTTTTTCATTCTGACTTACTTCACTCTGTATAATAGGCTCCAGTTTCATCCACCTCATTAGAACTGATTCAAATATTCTTTTTAATGGCTGAGTAATATTCCATTGTGTATATGTACCACTGCTTTCTTATCCATTCATCTGCCGATGGACATCTAGGTTGCTCCATGTCCTGGCTATTATAAACAGTGCTCCAATGAACATCGGGGTACACAAGTCTCTTTCAATTTTGGTTTCCTCGGTGTATATGTCCAGCAGTGTGATTGCTGGGTCATATGGCAGTTCTATTTCCAGTTTTTTAAGGAATCTCCACACTGTTCTCCATAGTGGCTATAGTAGTGGCATTCCCACGAACAGTGTAAGAGGGTTCCCTTTTCTCCACACCCTCTCCAGCATTTATCGTTTGTAGCTAAAGAAACAAAAAACCTATATATAGAAAACTATAAAACACTGATTAAAGAAATCAAAGATGAAACAAATAGTGAAATATACCATGTTCACGGATTGGAAGAATTAATATAGTGAAAATGAATATACTACCCGCAGCAATCTATAGATTCAATGCTATCCCTATCAAGCTACCAACGGTATTTTTCATAGAGCTAGAACAAATAATTTCACAATTGGTATGGAAATACAAAAAACCTCGAATAGCCAAAACAATCTTAAGAAAGAAGAATGGAACTGGAGGAATCAACCTGCCTGAATTCAGACTATACTACAAAGTTACAGTCATCAAGACAGTACGGTACTGGCATAAAGACAGAAATATAGATCAATGGAACGAAATAGAAAGCCCAGAGATAAATTCACGCACCTATGGACACCTTATCTTTGATGAAGGAGGTAAGAATATACAATGGAGAAAAGACAATCTGTTTAACTAGTGGTGCTGGGAAAACTGGTCAAACACTTGTAAAAGAATGAAACTAGAACACTTTCTGACACCATACACAAAAATAAACTCCAAATGAATTAAAGATCTAAACATAAGACCAGAAACTATAAAATTCCTAGAGAACATAGGCAAAACACTCTGACATAAATCACAGCAGGATCCTCTATGACCCACTTCCCAGAATAATGGCAATAAAAGCAAAAATAAACAAATGGGACCTATTTAAACTTAAAATCTTTTGCACAGCAGAGGAAACTATAAGCAAGATGAAAAGACAGCCTTCAGAATGGGAGAAAATAATAGCAAACGAAACAACTGACAAAGAATTAATCTCAAAAATATACAAGCAGCTCATGTAGCTCGATTTGAGAAAAATAAATGACCCAGGTAAAATATGGGTCAAAGAACTAAACAGACATTTATCCAAAGAAGACATACAAATGGCTAAGAAACACATGAAAAGATGCTCAACATCACTCATTATCAGAAAAATGCAAATCAAAACCACAATGAGCTACCATCTCACGCTGGTCAGAATGGCTGCTATCCAAATTTACAAACAATGAATGCTGAAGCAGGTGTGGAGAAAAGGGAACCCTCTTAACAGACATTATTGAGGAAACTATCAACTGAGACTCATGGTAAAAGCAAGTTCAATTGACCAAACCACCAATTCATAGACTAAATAAAAAAATTACCACAAACTTATTTTCTTTTGTTTTGTTTTATATATTAAATCACAGTTCTTTATTTATTGATTCTTCATCTCTTTATTTCAGCATGATTCTGAGAATGAAGATCTTCTTCATAACTGCAGTATCATTAACATACTTGAGAGTTTAATATTTATTCAATGCTGCTGCTAAGTCACTTCAGTTGTGTCCGACTCTGTGTGACCCCATAGACGGAAGCCCACCAGGCTCCCCCGTCCCTGGGATTCTCCAGGCAAGAACACTGGAGTGGGTTGCCATTTCCTTCTCCAATGTGTGAAAGTGGAAAGTGAAAAGTGAAAGTGAAGTCGCTCAGTCGTGTCCGACCCTTAGTGACCCCACAGACTGCAGCCTACCAGGCTCCTCCATCCATGGGATTTTCTAGGCAATAGTACTGGAGTGGCTTGCCATTGCCTTCTCCGATTTATTCAATACTATCACCTAATATTGACTTCAGAAAGTAAAGAATCTTTCTGCAATGCAGAAGACCCAGGTTTGGTCCCTGGGTTGAAAAGATCCCCTGGAGAGGGGAACGGCAACCCACTTCAGTATTCTTGCTTGGATAATTCCATGGACAGAAGAGCCTGGCAGACTACAATCAAAGAGGTTGTAAAGAGTTGGACATGGCTGAGTAACTAACACACACACACACACACACATCATCACATATCGTCCAGTTTTAAAATTTTCCAAGCTGTCCCTGAAAGACCTCTTTGGCATTTCCCTCAACCAAGGATTTGTTTGAAGCTCACACTCTGCTTTTTGTATCTTTTTTTTAAGTTTCTGAATATAAGCAATATTATTTTCTCTTTTACTGTCTGACAGAGTCTTCACTCTGTATGACAGTTTTCACTCTGTATGACAGTCTCTGAGTCCATCCATATTGCTGTAAATGGCATTATTTCATTTCTTTATGATTAAGTAATATCCGTTTTATTTATGTACCGTATCTTCTTTATCCATTCCTCTGTTGATGAACATTTAAGTTTCTTCATGTCTTGGTTGCGATTCCTTGATGGCTCATTGGTAAAGAATCCACCTGCAATGCAGGAGGTACAGAACATGCAGGTTCAATTCCTGGGTTGGGAAGTTCTCCTGGAGTAGGCAATGACAATTCACTCCCATATTCTTGCCTGGGAAATTCCGAAGAATTTGAAATACAATTGACTGATTAGGGATGCTCAGGAAAAAAAAAAAAAAACTGATATGGTGAGGAAATAAAGTGAGCTGACTGACTGATATGGTGAGGAAATAAAGTGAGCTGACTGACAAAAAAAAAAAAAAACTAAATAAATGTAACCTAGGGAAACAAAAAGAAGTTATAAAAACTAATGGAAAATCAACTAATGATTTAATTTTATAGTGTTTCCCTTACCATTATTGTCTATCAAAATACTGATTACTATATTTAAAGTAGTAGAATGAATAAATAAATTATAGTTCATTTAAGTTTGTGTTCATTTGGATCTTCCTAATATAGATGGGAAACTAGGAACAATGGATTTCAAAAGTCTTTATTATATAAAATTACCAAAACACACACAAATAAAGAATATTACCTATCTCTGATTGATTGTTCACTGGATTGAAGTCAGTCTCCAGACCCCATCTCTTTCCTTGGATGTCTGGCTGGTGTCATGTAGCCTGAAGGGCCCAGCACTGAGACTACAGAGCTTGCAATATCTTTGCTGCTAATGTATACAACACATTATGCCACCTACACAGCTCAGGAGTCTTACAGGCTCTAGATGTTGATCTTAGCCTCTTAGCCTCTATCAAAATCATTCAGTTCAGTTCAGTTCAGTTGCTTAGTCATGTGCAACTCTTTGTGACCCCATGGACTGCAGCACGCCAGGCTTCCCTGTCCTTACCAACTCCCAGAGCTTAGTCAAATTCATGTCCATCAAGTTGGTGATGCTATCCATCCATCTCATCCTCTGTCATCCCGTTCTCCTCTTGCTTTTAATCTTTCCCAGCACCAGGGTCTTTTCTAACAAGTCAGTTCTTCATGTCAGGTGGCCAAAATATTGGAGTTTCAGCTTCAGCATCAGTCCTTCCAATGAATATTCAGGACTGATTTCCTTTAGGATGGACTGGTTGGATCTCCTTGCAGTCCAAGGGATTCTCAAGAGTCTTCTCCAACACCATGGTTCAAAAGCATCGATTCTTCAGTGCTCAGTCTTCTTTATAGTCCAATTCTCACATCCATTCATGACTACTGAAAAAACCATAGCTTTGACTATATGGACCTTTGTTGGCAAAGTAATATCTCTGCTTTTTAATATGCTGTCAAGCCCCCAAATCATTGGCTGGCCAGTAAACTAAACTATGCAAAGGAGATCACCCAGGGGACAAATATATAGTGAAACTCTCTCTCTCTCTCTCTCTCTCTCTCTATATATATATATATATATATATACACATATACAACATCAGTTCAGTTCATATGTATGTACAATGTATAAATATACATTGGACCTATACATGTATAATGTCTTTCCTCATGTATAATATATATGAATGTTTTTGTAAACATACATTATACATATATACACATATGTTTATGTATGTATATGTATGTATATGTGTGCATATAGCTGAGGGTTTAATGGATAATGTGAGGAATTGCAGTCACCCACCTCCTTGCCTGACCCACAGATTCCTGGTCTTGATGTTTAAAAAATTAATTTAACTTCTCTTTATTTAAAAGATTGTATTTTGGAATGTCTTTGTTATTAAAATGGCTTAATTTTTATTCTAATCAATATACCATTTTACCTGAGAGAGGCTCCAGACCATCAGCAGGTAATGAGAAACTGGGCTGAAAATAGAGCATTATTTTGAAATTTTTAAGTAGAAAAAGTTTTCCTCTTCACTTTACTTTCATAAAATTTCCTTTCCCAGCACTCTCATCTGCAATCTATTACCCAGAAGAGAAGATGAAATGCTACTCTGTTCGGAAAGTGTACTCTATCTCAGGGAAGAAATAAAGCAGGTTAGTCTAGATTTATCCATGGTAGCATTTAAGGTGAATTTAGTGAGAGTGAGTATGGCCAACTAAGGCAAGTTAGAGATTTAGGTTTTGTCTTTATTAAAACTATTTTTTATTTTTCCACCATGGATGTTTGCATTGATTTAGATTTTTAGCAAATACTACATTAAAATTATCTTGATTACTGAACTTATTATTATTTTTTAAATCACTACCCTAAATACTGTGTCAGAGCCATTGCCCTACTCACCTCACTCTAGTTCTAGCCAAGGTTTTGTCAACCCAGTTCTCTCTATAGGTCAGTAGGGAAGATCTTTTTCAGTGTTCAAAACAACTTACTGACAGGTAAACTTTTTGTGGCTTCTGATAGCTGAAAATCTCACTACAAGTACACTATCACTCTTTAATTTTTAAAAAATTTTTTATCAGAATTGTGCAAATATTTTCAAACTAGACGCTACCAATAGTTTTTGTCTAAATAATTTGGATACCAATATTTTTTATTTGTCAAGTTTAGCTAGATTCTACAGATTTTCTTTTACAATAATTATAGAAAATTCATCTACCTTATACCAATTAAGATCCTTTGTTCTCTACCTTACTTCCCAATACTCTAAATAGAGTTGCATTATATTTTAAATAGTCGACATTTATTATTTTACTTTATGAGCATCTTTCATATCATAAATTCAGTTGAATTTCAGTTGAACTGTGTAATATAACAAAATTGTGTTTCTTTTTCTTTTAAATTATTTATTTCTGTTTGTTTTTCATTTATGTACTCTGTTCTTATTGAACGGTAAGTAAAAGGTATATTTTTCTGAGTTCTTGAAAATGAAAAAGTTATTAAATCTGCATTCATATTTGAATGATGCTCTAGCATGCTGTAGATTTCTAGACTGTAACTTATTTTCCTCTATAATTTTGAAGATGTTATCTGCCAATTTTCACCCTATGTTTCTGTTGACAATGTGGATGCCATTCGTATTCTCATTTCTTTTCATATAACCCAAACTTTCTTTTTGGTGGGAACTTTTGTAGTTTCTTCTATTACTTTTGTTAAATTTCATGATGATGTGTTTTGATGTGGATTTTCATTACTACTCTGTATATTTTTCTTAATTCAGATATTTGTTTATTATATTTGGCTTGCTGGGTCTTAGTTGTGGCACATGGGATCTTCAATCTTTGTTGCAGAATATGAAATTTTAATTGCAGCATGTGGGGCATTTTAGTTCTGAGAAAAGTTCTGGTATGATATATTTTTGATATTTTCTTATCCACCATTTTCTTATTTATTTCTAAAACCTTTTCTGTTTTAATATTGAGCTTCTTTTTATTTATCCCTTAATTTTTTACTTTTCTTTGGGGAACTGCATTTAAGGACACTTCCTGGAATTTATCTTCAAGCTCTTCTGTTGAACATTTAATCTTTAATATTTCAAGATCACATCACGGCCCTCTTAATCATTCTCATTTTATAGTATAGTCTTTTTTAAGAAAGTAATATTTTTCTAAAGATATTCAGAATAAGAACTTTGGAATTATCTTCAGCTCTGTGCATTGAATTTATATTTCCAAGTTTATCTTACTCTGTGTTTTGATTTTTTTTTTTTTTTTGTATTGAAGTGTTTTCCAAACTTTGATGATCTCTGCTTTTATGTCAGAGAGAAGCACTAAACTCTTTAGTACTATTCCTATTTCTGCTGTGCTTAGTCGCTCAATCACTCAGTCCATTTGTGACCCCAAAGCCTACAGTAGCCCATCAGACTCCTCTGTCCGTGGGGATACAGCAGGCAAAAATACTGGAATAGGTGGCTATGCCCTCCTCCAGGTCATCTTTCAAATCCAGGGATCAAACCCAGGTCTCCTGCATTGCAGGTGGATTCTTTACTGTCTGAGCCACCAGGAAAGCCCTGTTGCATAAATACACAAATGCACTAATACAGGGAGGACTTCTTAATTAATAAATATCTTGGTTAGTGTGCCTTAGTTACAGAGTAATTGGAGCTTTTGCTTGATAAAAAATATTTTACCCCTGGAACATATTCTCTGCAAGGGTGGGTGTGGGTATATCTCTTAGGCTGCCTGTTATAGAAAAGAGCAAGAAAAGGGCCTGTGATTCTCATAACTAATGTATTTTTTTCTTTATCTGTTTTATTCCAGTCCAGCAATTCATCTTTATGGTTTTTTATACTGATGTCTGCAAGTAGAGAGCTCTTCTGGTTTGTTTTGCAAAAGAATAAATTTCTTACAGGAATTTGTAATTTCTTGTAGAAATTAAACATATAAATATTTATAGTCCTTACCACATGAAGGGCTTCCCTGGTAGTTCAGATGGTAAAGAATCTGCCTGCATTGTGGAAGATCTGGGTTTGATCCCTGGGTTGGAAAGATCCCCTTGGAGGAGGGCATGGCAACCCACTCCAGTATTCTTTCCTGAAGAATCCCCATAGACAGAGCAGCCTGGTGGGTTACAGTCCTTGGGGTTGCAAAGAGTCGGTTATGACTGAGCAACTAAGCAGACACACCACATAAATCTAGATTTGCTCAGTCATGTCCAATTCTTTGTGACCCCATGGACTGTAGCCCGCTAAGCTCCTTTGCCCATTGATTTTCCAGGCAGGAATACAGGAGTCTGGTGCCATTTCCTACTCCAGGGAATCTTCCTGACTCAGGGAACAAACCCACGTCTTTTGGGTCTCCTGACAAAGTACCCTCTAGTGAGTGCTTAGTGGTAAATAATCCACTGCCAATTTAGGACATACAAAAGATGTGGGTTCTGAAGCTAAAATATTATTACATGTTGAATGGGAGTCTACAGTATATTCCATAATTCCCGTCGCTTACCTTTAATATATCTATGCTTGCATACATATAAAGTGGAATTCATATAGAAAGTAAATGGTTGAATTAGCTTATTATTAATAAATTTGACAGTCCTTGCCTTTTATTCAATTTGTTTAGAGTATTCATTATTTAATGAAACTATCTAAACAGTGTCAATATTTCCTTTTTATATCTTTCTACCTTTTTTTCTTTCTTTTTGATCTATTTTAAATTAATTTTTAAAGTGTTGGTTTGTTACCCATAACTTGGTACTTGCCATAGGTGCTTGCCACTTACCTCTACAAGAATTAAATCATGTGCTGCTGCTACTGACCTTCGACAGCCCCTGGAGGAGTTCAGGGTGGACAGCAGAAATGAGGCAGTCTGTGCTTCCAGAAAACTGGCGGGACAGGTCTTCAGACAGTTAGATATTACCAAGAGCTGATTTCATGAGTCCAATTCTTGTATCCCTCAAACCTAGAAAAGCACTAAAATGCTTCATGGTGGCATTTCCTTGTGACTAGCAAAGGCATCACAAGACTAGTAGAAACCTATTGGAAGAAATATGTGGTTGATTACATGTATTTCCCCTTCACCAAAAATCACATATACTGAACTTTCCCCCAGTCTCTTTGGAGCAGTTTCTCAGAGCAATCTGATGCTCTGTCTTCTGGGCTACCATTCCCATTTTGCCCCAAATGAAGCTTAACTCACAACTCCCATGTTGTACTTTCTTTTTTTAAGTTAACAGTTTATTGGTATTACTTGCTTGCAATTTTTAGTGGTTGATCTAGGGTTCACCAACTATGTATACAATTTACTGCAACCTCAGTGGAGGAGGAAGAAATTTTCTTGTACCTTTCTATGTTCTCCAGCTCATCTAATAATTAAGTTGACATGAATCAGATTTACAAGGAAAATTAAACAAATGTTTAGTAACATATGTACATGAAAGAGACAAGGAAACCTGAGTGTCTTATCAAAATGGCTGATACTCTCACCTAAGTACTATTTTCAGCCAAAGAGAAAGAAAAAGTTCGTGGCCATAGTAGTTTAAGACCTCACAGGGGAAGACAGGAATTATTACACAAATGAAAAAGCAAAGATTTGGTAAACAAATGTTTGCTGGGCTAGGAAGAGGCAATGGGACACACAGAGTGATTTTAACAAAAAGACTGTGCTAGGTTCCTCCTTGTCTACACACCTAGTACATACTGTAATTACACATAGAATAAACTCCCTTCCTGTACAGGCCTTCTGTGTACATTCTCTAGGCAGTGGGGGAAGGTCAAAGTTTCTTCTTGAATCTTTTGGGCCATGAATTTTTTCAGCTCAAAATCATCCATATGCCAAAGAGACATTTTGGGGTTGAAATTTTGTTCCCCTCAACCTCTATACAAAAAGATTGTAACCAGTTTATGTGCAGTGTAAGAGACTTTGAAGATGGTATTTATGTTTCCTTTTTTCCATTCTTTTTGCTTCTGTTGTCAAACATTTTATGTTTACATGTTATTGTTATAGCAAGTGGGTAACCAGGTATGAGCAGAGAAATGGGGGCAGGGATCAGGTGGCAGGAAATCCTGCATCTTGTAAACAGTGGGACTCCATAGGCAGATGGGGCTTCCCTGGTGGCTCAGATGGTAAAAAATCTGTGTGCAACACAGTAGACTCAGATTCAATACCCAGGATGGGAAGATCCCCTGGAGAAGGGAATGGCAACCCACTCCAGTAATCTTGCCTGGAGAATCCCGTGGACAGAGGAGCCTGTTGGGCTTAGTCTGGGGTTGCAATGAGTGGGTCGGGAATGAGTGATTAACACTTTTGTTTTCTTTTGTAGGCAGATAAAGGAAAGCAGAAACCTTTAGATTGACAGAAGACCACAAATTTTGGGTGGTAAGAGTTCCAATAGTAGACAAAGAAAAGTGGAGAAAGGCAGAAGTCTCCTTCCTCTGAACGTAACCTTTTGCTCTCTGTGGTCTCATTACAATAAAATTAGCCATACTGATAAGAAGTACTCATCAAGTACCAATGCCATGACACATCTGATCTAAGTTAAATGGGGACAGAAATCGTTTTTTCCCTTGGGAAAATGGTGCTGGGGTAAAAGTCAGTGAATAAATCCCCAAACTCTTCCTTCCCCAGTGAACATCCATTTGTACATCCCTCATAACCAGACTGCCAAAAAGGCCCAAGGCAGCAGCTCCTCACCTATCTGCCTGCTCTCCTTCTGAGAGCATATCTTTGCTTAATTAATTTTTAGTTAATTAAGTATCTGAATTATTTTGACACAAGGAAAGAACCTCAAATTCAACAACATTATAATCTCTGCAATAAATTATTATTTCCATTTAGATACCCAATTATCTTGTCAGTCAGTTCAGTTCAGTTCAGTCACTCAGTCACTCAGTCGCTTCTGATTCTTTGCAACCCCATGGATGCAACATGCCAGGCCTCCCTGTCCATCATCAACTCGCAGAGTTTACTCAAATTCATGTCCATTGAGTCGGTAAAGCCATCCAATTGTATCATCCTCTGTCGTCCCCTTCTCCTCCCACCTTCAATCTTTCCCAGCATCAGGGTCTTTTCAAACGAATCATTTATTCCCATCAGGTGGCCAAAGTATCAGAGTTTCAGATTTAGCATCAGTCCTTCCAATGTATATTCAGGATTTATTTCCTTTAGGATTGACTGGTTGGATCTCCTTGCAGTTGAAGAGACTCTCAAGAGTCTTCTCCAACACCAACTCTCACATCCATGCATGACTACTGGAAAAACCATAGCTTTATCTTGTAAAGAGCTTAATAAGGTAAACTACAAGTTTGCATTTGAGATTGGCAATTGTAATTTTCCTCTACAAGAGTTGAATCATGTCTTCCTGTAGCTGTTGATTTTCAACACCCCCTGAAAGGAGTTCAGGTTGAGAACAGAAATGGGGCAATCTGTACTCCCATAAAACTGGGAGGACAGGTCTTCAGAGTGTTAGATATTCTCAGGTGCTGGTTTTATAGGCCCAATTGTTGTAGAAAAGCACTAAAGTCCTTGATGGTAATGACTATTCCTTGAAACAAGCAAAATCTTTACCAGGTTAGTAGAAACCTTTTTATTTTTAATTTTTATGTTGAACTTGACACAGGAAAGAAATTTTTCCACAGAATTAAAAAAGAATTTTCCTTTGCAGTTTGGAAGGTTTGTATATTTTTCTTATTTTAAATGTGTTTTCACTAGACCTACTCTGAATAAAGTAGTGGGCTGCATGACGAGTTAAATAAAAAGCCAAACAAGAAATAGTCCTTGCCCTAAGGAACAAATAGTCTTAGGGCAAGTCAGATACTTACGTATATGAGAGTAATGTAATGTAGAATGTGGAAAGTACCATAAAAGTTTTGAGGAACAATGTACTTTAGAAATCCAGAGAAGGAAGAGCCCATTTCTGCTTGATGGAAGGCATCATGAAAGGGCTGAAGTTGAGCCTGAGAGGTTTATTTTTTATTTTTGGATATTTTTTTAAAATTTTATTGGAGGCAAATTACCTTACATTAATATATTGCTTGGTTTTACCATACATTGACACGAATCCGCCCCGGGTGTACATGTGCTCCCCCTCCCAAAATATGTTCTTCTGCCAGGAACTGTCTGAGGCCATCGCTGGGTTGCATCCCAGGTCTTAGACATCCCAGGCCTAAGCTGCTCATGTTCAGGTACTCAGGTACTCCACAAAGGTGCAGACTTGGTTCCTCCTGCGTTTTCTGCCCTTCCCCGGTCTGAGCAGCTCAGGTGACCAGGTGTTTGGCGAACGCGGTCGCTGGGACTTATAGCCTCCCCAGTCCCTGCTGCTGGGTTGTCTGGGTGTACAATCGGCGCACCTTCTCAGGTGGATGTCAACTGGCCAGAAACCCAAGAAATCTTGGTTAGCAAGGAAGCCTGCTTGCAGCTTGGTATTGGATGACTCTCTGGGGCCACGATTGCCCTCTTCTGGCTCTGGTTGCCCTCCCCTGCCTGTCTCGATGGGGGATGGACTGTCCGTAGCCAGCTAGCTCTGCTCAGCTCTTTGTTCTGTGAGCAGTAATGGCAGAGTCTTAGGTTAGGGCTTTTTGCCTTTTTGCGGGGTAGCTATCCCACAGTCTGCTTTGCGCCCTGCCTCTTTGGAGCAGTTTCTTAAAGCCCGTGGTCCCCATTTTGCCCTAAATTAAACTTAATATGCAACTCTCACAGTGTGCATTTTCTTAAGTTGACAAAATAAAAACCTTGAGCATTTTGGTATATCCCTCACTTTTATCACACCCTGTGGTTATTTCTCATAACTCGCTGTCAATGCAGGAGACATAAGAGACACATGTTTGATCCTTGGGTGAGGAAGATCCCCTGAAGGAGGACTGGGCAACTCACTCCAGTACTCTTGCTTGAAGAACCCCATAGATAGAAGAGCCTGGTGGGCTATAGTTGATAGGGTCACAAAGAGTTGGACAAGAATTAGCACAGGGATTAAAATTTCCTTTTGAGACCATATTTCTTCTATCTGAAGAAATTATTCTAACATTCATTTTAGTCAAGTCTTACCATAGTAGGTCCTAACAGTTTTTGTTTGCTTGAAAAAAACGTATTGCAATTTCATTTTGAAGATGATTTTGGTGAACATACAATTCTGGGTTGAAAAGGACCTCCTTCCCATTATCTTAGAGACACACCCTCATTTTCTTTCTTCTTTATTAAAATAATTTGAGATGAGAAATCTACTTTCATAATGATATTTGCTGCTTTTTTTTTTTTTTTCTCATTAACTTCAAGATTTTCTTCTATTCTCACCCTTTTCTTCTGGAATTTCTGTTGCATATATGTTGGACTATTTGATACTGTCACTTTTTGTTTTACTCTTCTGCTTTTCCTTTTTATCTCACTGTTTTCTACTCTGTACTTCATTCAGTTCAGTTCAGTTCAGTCACTCAGTTGTGTCCAACTCTCTGCGACCCCAAATGAATCAGGTGATTCCCAAAATCACCAGAAATTTAAAACATAAGAAATGAAGAATTACCCACTATTTCCATTTGACTTTTTTTTTTATGATTTCCCATATGTTAATTTATGTTTTGCAACTTTCCACTAGATCTCTTAACATATTAATCTTACAAAATACAGCTCTCATGAGACATAAAATAATATTTGAGTGATTTGAAGAAATATTGAAAATGTGATCAATATATATCAATAAATATTTAACTGAGTTAAGAATTAAGTGAGTAAGCAATATGATTATCATAGTCAAACAAAGATAGGTGAAAGTCAGTAAAATGGTTTTGATTTGGGTAATGATGCAAAAATACATGAAATAGCAAAAACTAAGCACAGAAAAAAAGACTGAAATAGAAAATATAAATTCCTGAAATACACATGCAAATGTGTATGTGTTCATGTGTTTGACAGAGATCT
Organism: Moschus berezovskii; assembly: GCF_049115385.1. Lineage (NCBI taxonomy): Eukaryota > Metazoa > Chordata > Mammalia > Artiodactyla > Moschidae > Moschus > Moschus berezovskii. Next base: position 12,997,368 of record NC_142482.1, on the reverse strand, counting down.
TTATGGATGTGAATTTTGTACCTTTTCAAGACCTAAAGTATTTAATTTTATTATAATGGGCAGCATATAGTAGAGGGAAGTACATGATTTTGGAACAAAAGTATATGCTTTTCAGGTAAGTGTGATTCGATTATTCAAGTTCTGATATACAGTTTTATCATTTGTAAAAGGAAGACAAAATGGTCTTAGAGTTGTGTTTTAAATCAGATAACAGAAGCAAAAAAACCTAAAAGAACTTAACACATGGAAAATGTTCAATATATTGTAGCTATTTTGAGGGGCGGTAAATTTTGTAGATATATTGTTACAATTTTTAGGTACATTGAAAATAATGAAATTTAAATTCATACATTGATTTTATTTTATTGACCAGTTTATATATATAAAACAACCTTGGTTTCCCAGGTTGTGCTAGTGGTAAAGAACCTGCTTACCAATACAGGAAACATAAGAGACTTGGGTTCAATCCCTGGTCAGGAAGATACCATGGAAGTGAGCATGGAAACCCACTCCAGTATTCTTGCCTGGATTATCCCATGGACAGAGGAGCCTGAGGGTTACAGTCCATGGGGTAGCAAAGAGTCAGACATGACTGAAGTGACTGAGCACGAACATGTATAATTAATAGTCTTTCTGTGAGTGTTAGAAAATTATACTTACAACTCTTAAAGTGCTTTTCAGTTCAGTTCAGTTCAGTTCAATCGCTCAGTCTTTTAAGTAAATAATAATAAAAAAATAATTATTGTTATGATTAGTAAGTAGTACTGCTGCTGTCATTTATTTTTAAAGTCATCTGCTCTGCTTGTATTCAAGAAATCTTTCTTAAGCACTAAACTACTGTTTACATTTTTCCTTCTTAAGGCTTTTAAACTTTTTTGAAAAAAAAAAATGTTGTTTCAAATATGCTTAATTTTTCTTTTTGCATTGTTAAACTGAAGTTTGTGGACCTGATGCACAATGAAGTTAAGTAAAACAAAATGTCAGAGTTTGTAGCAAAATAAATAAATAAACAAATTGCAAGAGCCAAACACGAACAGGTGGCCCATGCTGTAAAGACCCAGACTCTTCAGTGGCTTCCAGGCAAGTGTTTTCACAGACAATGTTAAAGGAAAGTGTTGTAGGATGTGTGATCAACTCATGAACCTTTCTTCTGATTGGCTGGTCATGAGGTAATAGGGTAATGTTTCTGGAACTTTAACTTTCCAGTTCCAACCAGTCTGTGATCTACATGCATCTCCAATCAGCATGTGATCACCATCCTCTACCTGGGTTGGGTTCTTGGTTTCTGCAGAAAACTTGAGAAGTTTGCTTCAGATTGTTATCTACATGTCTAAAGGAGAAACTAGGAAACTTGTAACTCTATTTACCTAATCACTAACTTCTTGAATCTACTATCTGTAACTCAGTTCAGTTCAGTAACTCAGGCAAGGCCTAAAAGACTGATACCTTTATTCTCAACAAGCAAGAAATGGGGGACACAGAGAGGCTTATATACGAAGCATGGTTCTGCAGGATCCTGCTCTGCTCGGTTTTAAAATGTCAAAAATTTATGCTTTACAAGGTTCATTTTACTCTGAACTATTGTTTTCTAAACTTGTAAGGGAGCAAAATTTGCTGCCCCAAAATACATCCCTTTGACATGAGACTTGTTTAAACTGATTGTTTTTAAGAAATGGAAAACTTGAAGAAACCTTCAGGATAGTGGAGCAATAAGAGACGATCACCTTCCTCCCCACAGATACATCAAAAATACAGCTGCATGTGGAACAACTCCTACAGAACACCTACTGAATGCTGGCAGAAAACCTCAGACTTCCAAAACGGCAAGCTAATCTCCACATAACTAGGTAATTATAATTTTAAAAGAAATTTTTAAAAAAGAGTCAAAGTAATTAAAATGGAACCCGAGCCTCTGGGAGGTGTGAAGGAGGAAAAGTTTCTGCACACTCAGAAGTCCCCTCAAGGGAAGGGACGGGAGGAGTTTGTGGCCTCACAGGAGAGCACAGTAACAAGTGTGTAGAGGGCAAAGTGAAAGTGAAAGTCGCGTCCGACTCTTTGCGACCCCGTGGGCTCTACGATTCTTGGCAATCTCCAGACCAGATTACTGGAGTGGGTAGCCATACACTTCTCCAGGGGATCTTCCCAACCCAGGAACTGAACCCAGGCCTCCCGCATTGCAGGCAGACTTTTTAACGGCTGAGCCACCAGGGAAACCCAAGAATACTGGAGTGGGTAGCCAACCCTTCTCCAAAGGATCTTCCCAACACAGGAATCCAGCCTGCATTACAGGCGGATTCTTTACCAGCTGAGCTACCAGGGAAGCCCTGTAGAGGGCAAAGTGGAGAGAATTCCACACAGAAATCAATGCTGACTAGCACCCTCTAGCCTGAAATGATTGTGTGCATGCCATTTGGGGTGAGTAGGGGCTGGGATCTGAGACTCTGGCTTTGTAGATCAGACGTTAGGGAGAGGACTGTGGTTGACAGCCATGAAGACCATCTGAGGGGGCTAGTAAAACACAGCTGAGGGAGTCCAAGCAAAACCATGGGCTTGGCAGAGAGGCAAGAGATTACTGTTATGGGGTGCATAAGGAGAAGAATAGGCCAGCCAAGGATCTTCTGACTCTATGCACTCACAGATAGCAGGGTACTGACTTCATAGGTTGCAGGGGCGGTCAAGCCGTCTATGCTATCTCCCATCTTAGAAGTGGGCATGATGGCTGCCACCGCTGCCACTAAGCTGTGAGCAAATGCAGGTCACTGTCCACACCTCAAAAGGAGCCTGGGGCAGCCTTGTACTGCCAAGGGTCCCATGATCCATGGCCAATACCCTGGGAGAGTTCATAGTTTGCCTTAGGCAGTAGCAACTTCCTACCAACTTCTGCTGCCACAGGCACTCCCTGCACAAAACAATTGTGTCTGTCTTATCCCACCTTCTTCCCAGCCTCAGTGAGCAAGTGAGCAGCTACATTTGCCTCCTCTTGTCTAGGCAGGTAACAGGCACTGGAGGATGAGGCCAAAACCAAAACTGAACTCCAGGGACGGTATGATCAAAAAAGAGGAAGGGAGTTCTCTCATGTAATAACAGGAGCAGCAGATTAAATCTCCACATTTAACTTGGTAAACCTGCAGCTATGAATTATCTGAATAGACAAAGAACATTCCCACATTTGAAGCTGTGGACTTTGGGGGCAACTGTGGATTTTGGAAACAAGCATAAGCTAGAATAACACCAGATCAGAGTCTGAACTGGCCACACAGCATCTGTAGAAGGTCCAGAGACTTTCATGAAAATATTGGAGAACTTCCTGTGTAAGCAGATTGACTGGAGTTCACTGTGGGGGCAAAGACACTGACATCAGAGAACACAGGAAAATATTCCTCTTGCAACTACTTCTCTATATATTTTTAAATTTTGTTATATTTTTAATTGCTTCTTTAATTTTCTATTTATTTTTCATTTTATGCTTTTATTTTTAAATATATATATTTTATTTATATTTAAAATAAAATATAATTTTAAATCTATTTTTTCTTCATTTATTTTTTGCTATTTCTACTATTGTTATTGTTGTTTAGTTGCTAAGTCATATCTGACTATTTGTGACCCATGGACTGCAGCACATCAGGCTTCCCTGTCATTCGTTATCTCCCTGAGTTTGTTCAAACTCATGTCCATTGAGTTAGTGATCCCATCCAACAATCTTGTCCTCTGTTGCTCCCTTCCCCTCTTGCCCTCAATCTTTCCCAGCATTAGGATCTTTTTCAATGAGTCGACTCCTCACATCAGGTGGCCAAAATACTGGAGCTTCAGCTTCAGCATCTGTGAAATATTCCAGTGAATATTCAGGGTTCATTTTCTTTAGGACAGATTGGTTTGATCTCCTTGCTGTCCAAGGGAATATCAAAAGTCTTCTCTAGCACCACTGTTATAAGTCATCAATTCTTCAATGCTCAACTTTTTTTGTGGTCCAGCTTTCACATCCCTGTGTGACTACTGGGAAAACCATAGTTTCGACTACATGGACCTGCTTCAACTGTATAGACCTGATGTCTCTGCTTTTTAATAGGCTGTCTAGGTTTGTCATAACTTTTCTTATAAGAAGCAAGCATCATTTAATTTCATGGCTGCAGTCACTATCATCAGTGGTTTTCAAGAAAATTAAATCTGTCAGTTTCCACTTTTTCCCCATCTCTTGGCCATGGAGTAATGGGGCAAGTCAAGGCTATGGTTTTTCCTGTGGTCATGTATGGATGTGAGAGTTGGACTGTGAAGAAAGCTGATCACCGAAGAATTGATGCTTTTGAACTGTGGTGCTGGAGAAGACTCTTGAGTGACCCTTCTACTGCAAGGAGATCCAACAAGTTCATTCTAAAGGAGATCAATCCAGGGTGTTCATTGGAAGGACTGATGCTAAAGCTGAAACTCCAATACTTTGGCCACCTCATGCGTCGAGTTAACACACTGGAAAAGAGTCTGATGCTAGGAAGGATTGGGGGTGGGAGGAGATGGGGACGACAGAGAATGAGATGGCTGGATGGCATCACCGACTCAATGGACATGAGTTTGAGTGAGCTCCTGGGATTGGTGATGGACAGGGAGGCCTGGCGTGCTGTGATTCATGGGGTCGCAGAGTTGGACACGACTGAGCGACTGAACTGAACTGAACTGAATGGGACAAGATGCCATGATCTCAGGTTTGTGAATATTGACTTTTTAGCCAGCTTTTACACTCTCCTCTTTTACCTTCAACAGAGGCTCTTTAGTTTCTCTTTTCTTTCTGCCATAAACGTGGTGTCATTTTCATATCTGAGGTTATTGGTGTTTCTCCCAGAAATTTTGATTCCATCTTGTGCTTCATCCAGCCCTGTATTTCACATGATATCCTCTGCATGTGATAAGTTAAATAAGCAGGGTGACAATACACAGCCTTGATGTGCACCTTTCCCAATTTTGAATAAACCTGTTGTTCCATGTTCACTTCTAACTTCTTAAAACTTGTATACTTGTTGACCTACATACCTGTTTCTCAGCAGGCAGATCATGTGGTCTGATACTCCCTTCACTTTCAGAATTTTCCACAGTTTTTTGTGATCCACACAGTCAAGAACTTTAGTGTAGTCAGTGAAGCAGAAGTTGTTGTTGTTGTTTTTAATTCCCTTGCTTTTTCTATGGTCCAACGGATGTTGGCAACTTGATTTCTGGTTCCTCTGCCTTTTCTAAATCCAGCTTGAGCATCTGGAAGCTCTCAGTTCATGCACTGTTGAAGCCTTGCTTGGGGAATTTTGAGCATTAGTTTGCTAACGTGTGAGATGAGTGCAATTGTGCAGTAGTTGGAACATTCTTTGGGATTGCCCTTCTTTAGGATTGGAAAGAAAACTTACCTTCCAGTCCTGTGGCCACTGCTGAGTTTTCCAAATTTGCTGGCATATTGCGTGCAGCACTTTAACAAAATCTTCTCATAGGATTTGAAATATCTCAGCTGGAATTCCATCACATTCACTAGCTTTATTCATAATAATGTTTCCTAAGGCCCAACTGACTTCACACTCCAGAATGTCTGTCTCTATGTGCATCACACCACCATAGTTATTTGGTTCATTAAGACCTTTTTTTGCACAGTTCTTCTATGCATTCTTACATTTCTTAATCTCTTCTGCTTTTGTTAGGTCCTTGCCTTTCCTGTCCTTTATTGTGCCCATCTTTGCATGAAATATTCCTTTTGTTATCTCTAATTTTCTTAAAGAGATCTCTAGTCTTTCCTATTCTATTTTTTTCCCTATATTTCTTTGCATTATTTCCTTAAGAATGTTTTTGTGTCTCTCCTTGCTATTCTCTGGAACTCTGCATTCAGTTGGTATATCTTACCCATTCTCTTTTCTCAGTTATTTTTTATGGCTTCCTCAGATATCTACTTTACCTTCTTGCATTTCTTTTCCTTGGAGATGGTTTTAGTCACCACTTCTTGTACAATGGTGCAAACCTCATCCATAATTCTTCAGGCACTCTCTCTACTAGATCTAATCCCTTGAATCTATTCATCACCTTCACTGTATAATAGTAAGAGATTTGATTTAGGTCAGACCTAAATGGTCTTCCCGGTGGCTTCCATGGTGGCTTCTTTTTGGGCTTCCTTGGTGGCTTAGCTGGTAAAGAATCTGCCTGCAATGTGGGACACCTGGGTTCAGTCCCTGGCTTAGGAAGATCCCATGGAGAAGGGAAAGGCTACCCACTACATTCCATGGGGTCACAAAAAGTCAGACACGAGTGAGTGACTTTCACTTAAATGGTCTAGTGGTTTTCCCTACTCTTTTTTTATTTGAGCCTGAATTTTGAAATAAGGAGTTGAATCATCTGAGCCATAGTCAGCTCCAGGTCTTGTATTTGCTGACTTTATAGAGCTTCTCCATCTTTGGCTGCAAAGAATATAATCAATCTGATTTTGGTACTGACCATTTGGTGATGTCATCTGGAAGGCGGTGTTTGCTATGATCAACATGTTTTCCATTAGCCTTTAATCTGCTTCATTTTGTACTCCAAAGCAAACTAGCCTGTTACCTCAGATGTTTCTTGACTTCCTACTTCTTCATTCCAATCCCCTATCGTAAAAAGCGCGTCTCTTTTTGGTGTTAGTTCTAGGAGATCTTGTATGTCTCCATAGAATTGTGCAACTTCAGTTTCTTTGGCATTAGTGGTTCAGGGCATAGACTTGGATAACTGTGATGTTGAATGGTTTGCCTTGGAAAAGAACAGAGATCATTTCATCTTTTTTGAGACTACACCCAACTACTTCATTTCAGACTCTTTTTTACTTCATTTCTTCTAAGGAATTCTTGCCCACATAAGTAGATATAATGATCATCCAAATTAAATTCACCCATTCCCACCCATTTCAGTTCACCGATTTCTAAAATGTCCATGTTCAGTCTTACCATCTCAGTTTGATCACTTCCAATTTGCCTTAATTTATGGACCTAACATGCCAGGTTCCTATGTAACATTTTTCTTTACAGTATCAGAGTTTACTTTTAACACCAGACACAACCACAATTGGTCTTCCTTTCCGCTTTGACTCAACCTCTTCATTCTTTCTGGAGTTATTTCTTCTCACTTCCCTAGTATCTAATGGACACCTAGTGACCTGGGGGGCTCATCTCTCAGTGTCATATTTTTTTGCCTTTTCATACTGTTCATGGGATTCTCAAGGAAAGAATACTGAAGTGGTTTGCCATTCCCTTCTCCAGTGAACCACATTTTGTCATGCCCTGACTAACAAGGACGTGCCCTTCAGTCTTTCCACATAGCTGGATGACAAGCCTGGCACCCTGGTTGTTCCACTGCTGATCTTCATTGAGTATGAAACCAATTTCTACTATACTTTTGTGGCATTTTCCTCTTTTTTTTCTTTGTTTTTTATCTTATCTTTAATTATATTTTATATTTCTGCTTTTACTTTTCTTCTCTGCTGTTTTGTATTTTTCCTCTTGTAATTCATCCCTTTTTTAACAATTTTTTTTTCTTTTTATCATATTTATGTGTTTCTTTTATGCTTCCTTTGCTTTATTTTTAGTTCAGTTTCTGCCTATGGTATGCTCTGGTCCTTGTATTTTTACTTGTTCGGGTTTTAGTGTTTTTTTTTTTTTTTTTCAGTTATGGGTTTGTTTACTGGTTCGATCAGTCTTCTTTATTGTTTCCTCTTTTACTCCTCTTCTTTTTGTTAATGTGTGAGTTTCTTTGTGTGTTTTTGTCTGTTTAGATTGTGCTCAATCACTCAGTTGTGTCTGAGCCATTCCAACCTCACCAGGCTCCTCTGTCCATTGGATTTTCCAGTCAAGAGTAATGGAGTAGGTTGACATTTTCTCCTCCAGTAGATCTTCTCAACCCTGGAATTGAACCTTCATCTCTTGCGTCTCCTCCATTGGCAGGAGAATTCTTAACCACTGTGCCATCTGAGAAGCTCTTAGCTTTTACAGTTTGTCTTAGGTTGTGTCTGTCCATTTGCTTGTTTGATTGCTTTTTTTTTTCCTTTTCTTTTTTTCCTTCACTGCTGTGCCGTGTGACTTGTGGAATCTTGGTGCTCCAGCCAAGGGTTTGGATAGATCTCCAAGATAGAGACACAAGCCCAAGACATTGGACCAGCAGAGACATCCGGACTCCAAGGAATATTAGTCAGTGAGTGCTCTCCCAAAGGCCTCCGTCTCACCAGTAAGAGCTGGCTCCATTCAATGGCCAGTGAGCCTCAGCACTGTCCATCTCACACCAAACAACTAGCAAAACAGGAACAAGACTCCACCAATTAGTAGACAGCTGCCTAATGCCATACTAAGCTCACAAACAGCCCAAAGTGTACGACCAAGCGCAACACTGGGAAAAGATTGAGCTCCACCCAACAGAACAGGTACCAGTACCCATGACCAGGAAGACTGCACAAGGAACTGTTCCAATGTCACAAGAAAGGAAACATGCAGCCTGCAGAAAGGAAACACCAAGCACATTAACTTTCAATTAAGTCAATTAAAGTGGAACATACAATAGATGAAGGAGGAAGGCAATACCTATGAGACCAATCATTGTGATAAACAATATCAGCAAACTGAAAAATAAAAACCATATGATCATCTCAAAAGATGCATAGAAAGCTTTTGACAAAATTAATGACTAATTTATGATAAAAAAAATAATTTGCCAGAAAACGGATGTAAAATGAATCTAACTCAACATAATACAGGCCATATATCAAAACCCAGGGCAAACATTATTCTCAATGGGGAAAAGTTGAAATTATTTCCTCTAATATAAGGAATAAGACAAGGGTGCCCACTCTCACCCCATTTATTCAATATGGTTTTGAAAGTCCTATCCACAGCAGTCAGAGAAGAAAAAGAAATAAAATTAATCAAATTGGAAAAGAATAATTAAAACTCACTTTTTTTAGGTGACATGATTCTATATATAGAAAACCTTAAAGATGCCACCAGAATTTGGTGGCCACCACAAGAGCAAATCAATGAATTTAGTTAAGTCACAGCGTACAAAACTGGCACACAGAAATAACTTGTATTCCTATACACTAACAATGAAAAATCAGAAAAGAGAAATTAAGCAAACAATCCCATTGATCATTGCAATGAGAAGAACAAATATCTAGAAATAAACCTACCTAAAGAGACAGAAGACCTACATGCAGAAAGCTATGACACTGATGAAAGAAATCAAAGATGACACAGACAGATTTAGAAATATACTATGTCCTTGCATTAGAAGAATCAATATTGTGAAAATGACTATACAACCCAAAGCAGTATTCAGTGCAATCTCTATCAAATTAGTGATGGTGCTTTTCACAGAACTAGAAGAAATAATTTCACAATTTGTATAGAAACACAGAAGACCCCAAATAGCCAAAACAAACTTAGAGAGAAAACTGGAGGTGGAGGAATCAACTTTCTTAACTTCAGAGTATACTACAAAGCTATGGTAATCAAGACAGTATGGTATTGGCACAAAAACAGAAATATAGACCAATGGAAAAAGATAGAAAGCCCAGAGGTACACCCACACATCTATGGGAACCTTATTTTTGACAAAGGAGGCAAGAATATACAATGGAAAAAAGACATCCTCTTCAATAAGTGACGCTTGAAAACTAGAGCACCTACATGTAAAAGAATGAAATTAGAACAGTTCCTAGCAGCATATAGAAAAATAAACTCAAAATGGATTAAAGTCTTAAATGTAAGGACATATGGTATAAACGTCTTAGAGAAAAGCATAGCCAGAGCAGTCTTTTACATTAATCACAGTAAGATCTTCTTTGACCCACCTCCTAGAATAATGGAAATAAAAGCAAAGATATAAAAATGGGGCCTAAATAAACTTTAAAACTTTTGCACAGCAAAAGAAACTATGAACAAAAAGAAAAGTCAACACTTGAATTGGAAGAAAATAATGTCAGATGAAGGAAATGACAAAGTATTAATCTCCAAATATATAGCAATTCATGCAGCTTAACATCAGAAAAACAAACAACCCAGTGAAAAAGTGGGCAGAAGATCTAAACAGACATTTCTCTAAAGGAGACACACATGGTCAATAAACACATGAAAAAATGTTCAGCATTGCTTGATATTAGAGAGATGAGATTCCGAACTACAGTGTGGTGTCACCTCACACTGGTCAGAATGACCATCCTTAAAAAATCTACAAACAACAAACGCTGGAGAGGTTGTGGAGAAAAGTTAATCCCTTCTTGCACTTTGATGGAAATATAAAATTGATGCAGCTGCTATGTAGAACGGTGTGTAGAGTCCTTAAAAACTAGGAATAAAGCTCATGTGCTGTGCTGTACTTAGTTGCGTCAGTTGTGTCTGACACTTTGAGACCCTATGGACTGTAGCCCACCAGGCTCCTCTTTCCATGGGATTCTCCAGGCAAGAATACTGGAGTGGGTTGCCATGCCCTCCTCCAGGGGATCTTCCCAACCTAGGGGCTGAATCAGTGTTTCCTGCATTGCAGCAAATTCTTTACCATCTGAGCCACCAGGGAAGCCCAAAACTAACATATGACCCGGTGATTTCACTTCTGGAAATATGCCCTGAGAAAATCATAAGTCAAAAGAATACATGTACACCAACGTCCATAGCAGAACTATTTAAAATATTCCAGGACATGGAATCAACCTACATGTTCATGAACAGATGGATAGATAAAGAAGATGTGGTATATATATTACATGGAATGTTACTTGGTCATTAAAAGGAATTGTTATGAGTCAGATGAACTGAGGTGGATAAACCTAGAGACTGTTATACAGAGTGAAATAAATTAGAAAATCAAATATTGCATATTAATGCATATATAAGAATCTAGAAAAATGGTACTGATGAACCAAATTGCAGGGCAGGAATAGAGCTGCAGATTTGGAGAATAGACTCTGAACATTGTGGGGAGAGGAGAGGGTGAGATGAATTGAGAGAGTAGCATTTGTATGTTAAAAACATCTAGTGGGAATCTGCTTGAGACCCAAGCCCAGCGCTCTGTGATGACCTAAACAGGTGAGATTGGAGGGGTAGGAGGTTCAAGAGGGAGGTGGTATATACATATATTGTGGTATATACGGAGGTGGTATATATCCATACACCCATGGCTGATACAGGTTGTTGAACAGCAGAAACCAATACAACATTGTAAAGCAATTATCCTTCAATTAAAAATGTCAATAAAATAAAACTACAAATGAAAGGGCTTCCCCAGTGGCTCAAACAGTAGCAAATCTACATGCAATACTGGAGAAGTAGATTTGATCCCTGGGTTGAGAAGATCCCCTGGAGAAGGGAATCTTATAGCAGAAAGTGAAGAGAAACTAAAGAGCCTCTTGGTGAAAGTGAAAGAGAAGAGTGAAAAAACTGGCTTAAAGCTCAACATTCAAAAACTTAGTTTGTGGAATCCAGCCCCATCACTTTATGGCAAATAGATGGGGAAATGATGGAAACAGTAACAGACTTTATTTTCGTTGGCTCCAAAATCACTGCATATGATGATGGTAGCCATGAAATTAAAAGACATTTGCTCCTTTGAAGTAAAGATATGACAAACCTAGACAGTGTATTAAAAAGCAGAGGCAATACTTTGCCAATGAAAGTCCCTATAGTCAAAGCTATGGTTTTTCCAGTAGTCATGTATGGATATGAGATTTGGACCATAAAGAAGACTGAGCACTGAAGAATTGATGCTTTTGAACTGTGATGTTGGAGAAGACTCTTGAGAGTTTCTTTGACAGTAAGGAGATCAAACCAGTCAACCTTAAAGGAAAACAACCCTGAATATTCTTTGGAAGGGCTGATGCTGGAGCTGAAGCTCCAATATTTTGGCCACCTGATGTGAAGAGCAAACTCATTAGAATATACCCTGATGTTGGGAAACACTGAAAGAAGGAGAAGGGGATGACAGAGGATGAGACGGTTGGATGACATCACTGACTCAATGGAAATGAGTTTGAGCAAGCTGCAGGATATGCTGAAGGACAGGGCAGCCTGGTGTGATTCAGTCCATTGGTAACAAAGTGTCAGACATGGCTGAACAACTGAACAAGAACAATAAATAAATGGTTTTAAAACTAGAAACAGAAAACGCAATATATCTGAAAAGAAAACAAAAAATCTATCCCTTAGCTGCCTAACAGAACAGAGATATTGCCAGAGATATTTGAAGGAATGTGGACTGAATGTGATGGGGGATCTCTTAGAGAACAGAGTCTAGTCTGTATACCATTGTCCTTGCCTGGGAACCTTTGCTTATTTACATTTTGCTTTTCTGCCTTCATGTCAATTGCCTTCCTCTGCTTTGAAGCTCAAACCACTATCCCCATTATCCTCTTTCTCTCTAGCTAAATATGCCATCAAGGTTAGGGTTTCAGCCATTTCGGTGAGTTACCCAGTCTTCCTGGATCTATCCCATGTACATATGGTATGAAGCTTTGTTTTTCCCCCTCTAATCTGTGTCAATCAATTATTTCTTCGAACATCCAGAAGAATCCACAAGGGTAGAGGAGAATTTATTCCACTCCCAATATATACATATTATTGTATTTGTGTTTTCCTCTTGTTTATCTTTTATGACAGGGTTGGTCTCAGTCAAGAGTCTAGAAAGGAAGAGGGAAATTTCATTTTTCTCCTCTACATATATGTATCACAAAAATTTTTGTTGCTTATTGTCCACTGAAAGAAAAATGCAAAACATAAAAGTTTTGAGTTAAATTTTATCCAGGGATCACACTGAGGATTATGGCCTGAGAATCAGCCTCTCAGATGGCTCTGAGGAGGTAAATAAAGAGCCAGTATGTATATATATGAGATTTGCTAGAAAAAAAAAATGCGGTTAACTGTCTAGCCAAAGCACAAAATGTTCTGTTTTTCTCCATCTGAATTTCCTCAATATGCACCGTTGGTAGACAACTGCAGAGATTGATGGATTGATATTTATAGAACCTGAGTAATAGGCAAAATTCTTAGTTTACCTAATCTTGACAAAAAATGTTGAGAGTTTATTTTTTGTTGTTTTTGTTTAATATAAATTTATTTTAATTGGAGGCTAATTACTTTACAATATTGTAGTGGTTTTGCCAAACATTGACATGAATTTGCCACGGGTGTACATGTCTTCTTCATCCATAATCCGCTCCCACATCCCTCCTCATCTCGTCCCTCTGGTACATCCCAGTGCAACGGCACTGACACCCTGTCTCATGCATTAAACCTGGACTGGTGATTCATTTCACATATGATAATATAAATGTTTCAATGCCATTCTCCCAAATCATCCCACCCTCACCCTCTCCCACAGAGTCCAAAAGACTCTTCTATACATATGTGTCTCTTTTGCTGTCTCGTATACACGGTTATCATTATCATCTTTCTAAATTTCATATATATATATGCATTAGTATACTGTATTGGTGTTTTTCTTTCTGGCTTACTTCACTCTGTATAATAGGCTCCAGTTTCATCCACCTCATTAGAACTCATTCAAACGTATTCTTTTTAATGGCTGAGTATTACTCCATTGTGTATATGTATTAAAGCTTTCTTATCCATTCGTCTGCAGATGGACATCTAGGTTGCTTCCATGTCCTGGCTATTATAAACAGTGCTGCGATGAACATTGGAGTACACGTGTCTCTTTCAATTCTGGTTTCCTCGGTGTGTATGCCCAGGAATGCTATTGCTGGATCATATGGCAGTTCTATTTCCAGTTTTTTAAGGAATCTCCACACTGTTCTCCATAGTGGTTGTACTAGTTTGCATTCCCACCAACAGTGTAAGAGGGTTCCCTTTTCTCCACACCCTCTCCAGCATTTATTGCTTGTAGACTTTTGGATAGAAGCCATTCTGACTGGGGTGAAATGATACCTCATTGTGGTTTTGGTTTGCATTTCTCTGATTATGAGGGATGCTGAGCATCTTTTCATGTGTTCGTAGCCATCTGTAAGTCTTCTTTGGAGAAATGTCTGTTTAGTTCTTTGGCCCATTTTTTTGATTGGGTCGTTTATTTTTCTGGAAGTTGCTTGTGTATTTTTGAGATTAAATCTTTGTCCGTTGCTTCGTTTGCTATTATTTTCTCCCATTTTGAAGGCTGGATTTTCACCTTGCTTATAGTTTCTTTTGCTGTGCAAAAGCTTTTAAGCTTAATTAGGTCCCATTTGTTTATTTTTGCTTTTCTTTCCAATACTCTGGGAGGTGGGTCATAGAGAATCCTGCTGTGATTTATATCAAAGAGTGTTTTGCCTATGTTTCCCTCTAGGAGTTTTATAGTTTCTGGTCTTATGTTTAGATCTTTAATCCATTTTGAGTTTATTTTTGTGTATGGTTTTAGGGATTGTTCTCAGTTCAGTTCAGTCGCTCAGTCGTGTCCGAATCTCCGCGACCCCACGAATCACAGCACGCCAGGCCTCCCTGTCCATCACCAACTCCTGGAGTTCACTCAAACTCATGTCCACAGAGTCGGTGATGCCATCCAGCCATCTCATTCTCCGTCGTCCCCTTCTCCTCCCGCCCCCAATCCCTCCCAGCATCAGAGTCTTTTCCAGTGAGTCAACTCGTCGCATGAGGTGGCCAAAGTATTGGAGTTTCAGCTTTAGCATCAGTCCTTCCAATGAACATCCAGGATTGATCTCCTTTAGAATGGACTGGTTGGATCTCCTTGCAGTATAAGGGACTCTCAAGAGTCTTCTCCAACACCACAGTTCAAAAGCATCGATTCTTCAGCGATCAGCTTTCTTTACAGTCCAACTCTCACATCCATACATGACCACGGGAAAAACCACTAGTTTCATTCTTTTACAAGTGGTTGACCAGTTTTCCCAGCACCCCTTGTTAAAGAGATTGTCTTTTTCCATTGTATATTATTGCCTTCTTTGTTGAAGATAAGTTGTCCATAGGTGCATGGATTTATCTCTGGGCTTTCTATTTTGTTCCATTTTCTATATTTCTGTCTTTGTGCCAGTACCATACTGTCTTGATGACTGTGGCTTTGTAGTAGAGCCTGAAGTCCGGCAGGTTGATTCCTCCAGTTCCATTCTTTCTCAAGATTGCTTTGGCTATTCGAGGTTTTTTGTATTTCCATACAAATTGTGAAATTATTTATTCTAGTTCTGTGAAAAATACCCTTGATAGGGGTTGCATTGAATCTATAGATTGCTTTTGGTACTCATTTTCACTATACTGATTTTTCCAATCCATGAACATGGTATATTTCTCCATCTATTTGTGTCCTCTTTGATTTCTTTCACCAGTGTTTATAGTTTTCTACATATAGGTATTTTGTTTCTTTAGGTAGATATATCCCTAAGTATTTTATTTTTTTCATTGCAATGGTGAATGGAATTGTATCCTTAATTTATCTTTCTATTTTCTCATTGTTAGTGTATAGGAATGCAAGGGATTTCTGTGTGTTAATTTTATATCCTGGAACATTATTATATTCGGTGGTTAGCTATAGTAATTTTCTTGTAGGGTCTTTAGGGTTTTCTATGTAGAGGATCATGTCATCTGAAAACTGGGTTTTACTTCTTCTTTTCCAATTTGGATTCCTTTTATGTCTTTTTCTGCTCTGATTTCTGTGACCAAAACTTCCAAAACTATGCTGAATAGTAGTGGTGAGAGTGGGAACCCTTGTCTTGTTCCTGACTTTAGGGGAAATGCTTTCAATTTTTCACCATTGAGGAGAACGTTTGCTGTGGGTTTGTCATATAGCTTATGATGTTGAGTTATGTTCCTTCTCTTCCTGCTTCCTGGAAAATTTTTATCTTAAATGGATGTTGAATTTTGTCAAAGGGTTTTCTCTGCATCTATTTAGATAATCATATGGTTTTTATCTTTTAATTTGTTAATGTGGTGTATTACGTTGATTGATTTGTGGATATTGATGAATCCTTGCATCCCTGGGATAAAGTTCACTTGGTCATGATGTATGATCTTTTAAAAATGTTGTTTGATTTTATTTGCTAGGATTTTGTTAAGGATTTTTGCATCTATGTTCATCAGTGATATTGGCCTGCATTTCTCTTTTTTGAGGCATTTTTACCAGGTTTTGGGATTAGGGTGATGGTGGCCTCATAGAATGAGTTTGGAAGTTTGCTTTCCTCAGCAATTTTCTGGAAGGTTTTTGAGTAGGATTAGTATTAGCTCTCCTCTAAATTTTTGGTGGAATTCAGTTGTGAAGCCGTCTGGTCCTGGGCTTTTTTTTGCTGGGAGATTTCTGATTACAGTTTCAATTTCTGTGCTTGTGATGGGTCTATTAAGATTTTCTGGTTCAGTTTTGGAAAGTTGTGCTTTTCTATGAATTTTTCCATTTCTTCTAAGTTGTCAATTTTATTGGCATATAATTGCTGATAGCAGTCTTTTATGATCCTTTGTATTTCTGTGTTGTCTGTTGTGATCTCTCCATTTTCATTTCTAATTTTATTGGTTTCATTCTTCTCCCTTTGTTTCTTGATGAGTCTGACTAATGGTTTGTCAATTTTATTTATCTTCTCAAAGAACTAGCTTTTGGCTTTGTTGATTTTTGCTATGGTCTCTTTTGTTTCTTTGGCATTTATTTCTTCCCTAATCTTTAAGATTTCTTTCCTTCTTCTAACCCTGGAGTTCTTCGTTTCTTCCTGTTCTAGTTGCTTTAGGTGTTCAGTTCAGTTCAGTTCAGTCGCTCAGTCATGTCCGACTCTCCGCGACCCCATGAATTACAGCACGCCAGGCCTCCCTGTCCATCACCAACTCCCGGAGTACAATCAAACTCATGTCCACAGAGTCGGTGATGCCATCCAGCCATCTCATTCTCCGTCGTCCCCTTCTCCTGCCGCCCCCAACCTTTCCCAGCATCAGAGTCTTTTCCAGTGAGTCAACTCGTCGCATGAGATGGCCAAAGTATTGCAGTTTCAGCTTTAGCATCAGTCCCTAGGTGTAGAGTTAGGTTATTTAGTTGACTTTTTTCTTGTTTCTTGTGGTAAGCCTTTATTGCTATGACCCTTCCCCTTAGCACTGCTTTTACAGTTCTAGGGGATACCTTTTTCTCCACATCCTCTCCAGCATTTATTTTTGGTACATTTTTAAATGATGACCATTCTGACTGGTGTAAGTTGATACCTCATTGTAGTTTGATTTGAATTTTTCCAACAATGAATGATATTGAGAATCTTTTCATGTATTTTTTGGCCATGTATATTCTTCTTTGGAGAAATGCCTGAGTCAGTCTTTCTCATTTTTTTTATTAGGTTGTTTGTCTTTCTGGTATTAAGTTGCATGAGCTGCTTGGATATACTGGAGATTAATCCTTTGTCAGTTGTTTTGCTTGCAATTATTTCCTCCAATTCCTAGGGTTGTCTTTTAATCTTGCCTACTGTTTCCTTTACTGCGGGAAAGTTTTAAAGTCCTATTGTTTACATTTGATTTTATTTTAACTACTGTAGGAGTCAAAGAGGATCTTGCTGTGATGTACATCAAAGAGTATATCCTCTATGTTTTCCTATAAAAGATTTGTATTCCATTGACTTACATTTAAATCTTTAATCCATTTTGTGTTTACTTCTGTGTAAGATTGTAGAAAGTGCTCTAATTTCATTATTCTACATGCAGTTTTCCAGTTTTCCCAGCACTAATTACTGAAGTGGCTGGTTTTTCTCCATTGTATATTTTTGCCTCCTTTATCAAAGATAAGTTGCCCATAGATGTGTAGGTTTACCTCTAGGCTTTCTACCTTGTTCCATTAGTCTATAAATCTATTTTTGTGCAAGTATATACGATCTTAATGTCTATAGCTATGTAGTATATTCTAATGTCAGGAAGGTTGATTTCCCCAGCTCCATTCCTGTTTCACAAAATAGCGTTGGCTATTCAGAGTCCTTTGTGTTTCTATAAAAATTTTGAATGTTTTTCTTCTAGTTCTCTGAAGCATACTGTTAGTGACTTGATAGATATTGCATTGAATCTGCAGGTTACTTTTGGTAGTAATAGTTCAGTTCAGTTCAGTCGCTCAGTCGTGTCCAACTCTTTGCGACCCCATGAATCACAGCATGCCAGGCCTCCCTGTCCATCACCAACTCCCGGAGTTCACTCAAAATCATGTCCACATAGTCGGTGATGCCATTCAGTCATCTCATTCTCTGTCGTCCCCTTCTCCACCTGCCCCCAATTCCTCCCAGCATCAGAGTCTTTTCCAGGGAGTCAACTCTTCGCATGAGGTGACCAAAGTATTGGAGCTTTAGCTTTAGCATCAGTCCTTCCAAAGAACACCCAGGATTGATCTCCTTTAGAATGGTTGGATCTCCTTGCAGTCCAAGGGACTCTCAAGAGTCTTCGCCAAAATCACAGTTTAAAAGCATCAATTCTTCGGTGCTCAGCTTTCTTCACAGTCCAACACTCACATCCACACATGACCACTGGAAAAACCATAGCCTTGACTAGACCGACCTTTGTTGGCAAAGTAATGTCTCTGCTTTTTAATATGCTATCTAGGTTGATCATAACTTTCCTTCCAAGGAGTAAGTGTCTTTTAATTTCATGGCTGCAATCAGCATCCACAGTGATTTTGGAGCCCAGAAAGTTAAGTCTGTCATTGTTTCCACTGTTTCCCCATATAGATTCCATGAAGTGATGGGACTTGATGCCATGATCTCAGTTATCTGAATATTGAGTTTTAAGCCAACTTTTTCACTCTCCTTTCACTTTCATCAAGAGGCTCTTTAGTTCTCCTTCACTTTCTGCCATAAGGGTGATGTCATCTTCATATCTGAGGTTATTGATATTTCTTCCAGCAATCTTGATTCCAGCTTGTGCTTCTTCCAGCCCCATGTTTCTCGGGATATACTCTGCATAAAAGTTAAATAAGCAGGGTGGCAATATATAGCCTTGACATACTCCTTTCTTTATTTGGAACCAGTCTGTTGTTCCATGTCCAGTTCGAACTGTTGCTTCCTGATCTGCATACAGATCTCAAGAAGCAGGTCAGGTGGTTCCTGGGTAGGAACAATCAATGTTGTGAAAATAACTACCAAATGCAATCCACAGATTCAATGTGATCCCTATCAAATTACCAATGGCATTTTTCACATAAGTAGAACAAAAAATTTCACAATTCATATGGAAACACAGAAGACTCCAAATAGCCAGAGTAGTCTTGAGAAAGAAGAATGGAGCTGGTCGAATCAACCTTCCAGACTTCAGATTGTTCAACAAAGCTACAGTCATCAAGAGAGTATGGTACTGGCACAAAAAACAGAAATATAAACCAATGGAGCAAGGCAGAAAGCCCAGAAATAAACCCATGTGTCTAGTCTGACTCAACAAACAGGTTTTCCCAAAGTGTGATGCAGCAGGAGAATGAGAAAGAAGACAAAAATCTCAGTGAAAGGCGAAGATCAGGGGACCAACACTGCTCCAAGGTGAAGGTACCAAAACTGAATCCATGCCAGCTTTATTATACTCTTAGCCATGAAAGAAAGAATGTGTATGGAGTTAAGTTATAACTCATGTGGCCTTCAGGGACAAAGAACAAAGTGATCATTAACAACTGAGTAACAAACAGTAATCAATAACAAATCAGTAGCTAAGACTAATATTTTTATCTGTAGATTCTCCTCCAGATGCATAGAACATGTCACCCTGAGATACCAGTTGGAAAAGAGTCTGGGGTTCTGACCCCAGGATCATATCTTGTTTTCAAGATTATGAATTGTTTCCTCTGGACTTGTTCCAAGATTCTCATGCTTTAAAGCATCCAGTTTATCACTAATTATAAATTACTTTTGCAGCCCTATCCAGGGCCTGTTTTTCTTCTATTCTTCTTGTATCCTACACCCATGCACCTATGGGTACATTATTTCTGACAAAGGAGTCAAGAATATACAGTGGGGCAAAGACAGCCTCTTCAATAAATGGTCCTGTGAAAACTGGACAGCTGTATGTAAAACAATGAAATTAGAACACTTCTTAACACCATTCAGTTCAGTTCAGTTCAGTCACTCAGTCGTGTCCAACTCTTTGCGACCCCATGAATCACAGCACACCAGGCCTCCCTGTCTATCACCAATTCCCAGAGTTCACTTAAACTCATGTCCATTGAGTCGGTGATGCCATCCAGCCATCTCATTCTCTGTCGTCCCCATCTCCTCCCACACCCAATCCCTCCTAGCATCAGACTCTTTTCCAGTGAGTCAACTCGTCGCATGAGGTGGCCAAAGTATTGGAGTTTCAGTTTTAGCATCAGTCCTTCCAGTGAGCACCCAGGATTGATCTCCTTTAGAATGGACTGGTTGGATCTCCTTACAGTCCAAAGGACTCTCAAGAGTCTTCTCCAGCACCATAGTTCAAAAGCATCAATTATTCGGTGATCAGCTTTCTTCACAGTCAAACGCTTACATCCATACATGACCACGGGGAAAACCATAGCCTTGACTAGACGGCCCTTGGTTGGCAAAGTAATGTCTCTGCTTTTTAATATGCTATCAAGGTTGGTCATAACTTTCCTTCCAAGAAGTAAGTGTCTTTTAATTTCCTGGCTGCAATCAGCATCTGCAGTGATTTTGGAGACCAGGATTAAAGACCTAAATGTGAGACCAGAAACTATAAAAATCTTAGAGGAAAACTTAGGCAGAACACTCGATGACATAAATCAAAGTAAGGTCCTCTATCACCCACCTCCTAGAGTAACAGAAATAAAAATAGAAGCGTTCAGTTCAGTCATTCAGTCGTGTATCACTCTTCGAGACCCCACAAACGACAGCACGCCAGGCTTCCCTGTCCATCATCAACTCCCGGAGTTCATTCAAACTCATGTCCATTGAGTCGGTGATGCCATCCAACCGTCTCATCCTCTGTCATCCCCTTTTCCTCCTGACCTCAATCTTTCCCAGCATCAGGGTCTTTTCAAATAAGTCATCTCTTCACATCAGGTGGCAGAAGTGATGGAGTTTCAGCTTCAACATCAGTCCTTCCAATGAACACCCAGGACTGACCTCCTTTAGGATGGACTTGTTTGTTCCTCTTGCAGTCCAAGGGACTCTCAAGAGTCTTCTCCAACACCACAGTTCAAAAATATTAATTCTTCAGCACTCAGCTTTCTTTATGGTCCAAGTCTCACATCCATACATGACCACTGGAAAAACCATAGCCTTGACTAGACAGACCTTTGTTGACAAAGTAATGTCTCTGCTCTTTAATATGTTGTCTAGGTTGGTCATAAATTTCCTTGCAAGGAGTAAGCGTATTTTAATTTCATGACTGCAATCACCATCTGCAGTGATTTTGGAGCCCAGAAAAATAAAGTCAGCCACTGTTTCCCTATCTATTTGCCATGAAGTGATTGGAAAAACCTCTGATGCTGGGAGGGATTAGGGGCAGGAGGAGAAGGAAACGACAGAGGATGAGATGGCTGGATGGCATCACTGACTCGATGGACATGAAGTTTATTGAACTCCGGGATTTCGTGATGGACAGGAGGCCTGGCGTGCTGCGATTCATGGGATCACAAACAGTCAGACAAGACTGAGTGACTGAACTGAACTGAACTGAACTGAACTGATGGGACCAGATGCCATGATCTTAGTTTTCTGAATGTTGAGCTGTAAGCCAACTTTTTCACTCTCTTCTTTCACTTTCATCAAAGGCTCTTCAGTTCTTCTTCACTTTCTGCCTTAAGGGTGGTGTCATCTGCATATCTGAGGTTACTGATATTTCTCCCGTCAATCTTGATTCCAGCTTGTGCTTCCTCCAGCCCAGGGTTTCTCATGATGTATTCTGCGTATAAGTTAAATAAGCAGGGTGACAATATGCAACCTTGACATACTCCTTTTCCTGTTTGGAACCAGTCCATTGTTCTGACTGAAACAAGTGCGGCCTGATTAAACTTAAAAGCCTTTGCACAGCAGAAGAAACTATAAACAAGGTGAAAAGACAACCCTTGGAATGGGAGAAAATAAAAGCAAATGAAACAACTGCCAAAGGATTAATTTCCAAATTATTCAAGCAGCTTTTACAACTCAATACCCGGAAAACAAACAACCCAATTCAAATGTAGGATAAAGACCTAAACAGACATTTCTCCAAAGAATTCCTACAGATGTCTAAGAAACAGTTGAAAAGATGCTCAACATTGCTCATTATTAGAGAACTGCAAATCAAAACCACAATGAGATATTACCTCACACTGGTCAAAATGGTCATCATCAAAAAACTGATAAGCAATAAATGCTGGAGAAGGTATGGAGAAAAGGGAACGCTCTTGCACTTTTGGTGGGAATGTAAATTGATGTAGCCACTATAGAAGATGGTATTGAGATTCCTTAAAAAACTAGAAATAAGACACAGCAATCCCACTCCTAGGCATATACCCTGAGGAAACCAGTGTTGAAAAAGACACATGTATCCCATTGTTCATTGCAGCATATTTACAATATATAGAACATGGAAGCTACCTAGATGTCCATCAACAGATGAATGGATAAAGAAGTTGTGGTACATATGCATAATGGAATATTACTCAGCCATATAAAGGAACACATTTGAGTCAGTTCTGATGAGGTGGATGAACCTAGAACCTTTTATACAGGGTGAGGTGAGTCAGAAAGAGACAGATAAATATTGTATTCTAACACACATATACAGAATCTAGAAAAATGGTTGTGAAGAATTTATTTACAGGACAGCAATGGAGAAACAGACATAGAGAATATACCTATGGACATCGGAAAAGGGGAGGAGAGGATGAGATGAATGGAAAGAATAACATGGAAACTTACATTACCATATGTAAAATAGATAGCCAATGGTAATTTGCTGTATGGCTCCAGAATCAACCAATCAAATAGGGGCTCTGTATCAGCCTAGAGGGATGGGATGGGGAGGGAGGTTCAAAAGAGAGGGGATACATATATATATACCTATGGCTGATTCATGTTGAGGTTTGACAGTAAACAACAAAATTTTGTAAAGCAATTATCCTACAATAAAAAAAAAAAAAAGTTAAGAAGTGAAAAACTTTCCTCTTAGAACTGCTTTTGCTGTGTCCCATAGGTTTTGGGTGGTTCAAGATTTCATTATTATTCATTTTTTTTAATTTCCTTTTTAATGTCTTCAGTGACCTGTCAGTTATTTAAAAGCATGTTGTTTAGCCTTCATGTGTTTGTGTTTGCTTACATTTTTTTCCCTATAGTTGATATCTAGTCTCATGGTTTTATGGTCAGAAAAGGTTCTTAATATGGTTTCAGTGTTCTTAAATTTACTGAGACTTGATTTGTGGCCTAAGATGTGATCTATCCTGGAGAATGTTCTGTGTGCCTTTGATAAAAATGTGTATTCTGCTCTTTTGGAATGGAAAGTCCTGAAGAAATCAGTTAAGTCCATCTACTCAAATCTATGATTTAAGGCTTGTGTTCCGTTATTAATACTCTGTCTGGATGATCTGTCTCTTGGTGTAAGTAGGTTGTTAATATCGCCTACTATTATTGTGTTACTGTTGATTTCCCCTTTTATGGCTGTTAGCCTTTGCCTTATGTATTTTTGGTTGGGTGCATAATTATTTATAATTGTTATATCTTCTTCTCAGGTTGATCCCTTGATCATTATGCAATGTCTTTCCTTATCTCTTGCAACACTTTTTATTTTAAAGTCTATTTTGTCTGATATGAGTATTCTGCTCCAACTTTTTTTGGCTCCCATTTGTATGGAATATCTTATGTCATCCCCTGACTTTCAATCTGTATGAGTCCTTAGGTCTGAAGTGAGTTTCTTGTAGACAACATTTACACGGGTTTTGTTTCTGTATCCATTCAACCAGTCTGTCTTTTGGTTGGGCATTTAATCCATTTACCTTTAAGGTAGTTATTGTTATGCATTTTTTACATATCAGTATGCCATTTTTTAATCATTTAGGATTTGTTTTTGTGGGTCTTGTTCTCCTGTGCTTCTCTCTATAGAAGTTTCTTTTGCATATGTTATAAGTCTGATTTGGTGGTTCTGAATTCTCTTAGCCTTTGTTTGTCTATAAAGCTTTTGGTTTTACCATCAAATGACAATGAAATCTTTTCTGGATTTAGTAATCTTGGTGTACGTTTTTTCCTTTCTTCACTTTATTCTGCCACTCCCTTCTGGTCTGCAGAATTTCTATTGAAAAATCAGCTGCTAACCCTGGGGATTCCCTTGTGTATTTTTTCTTGCCTTTCCCTTGCAGGTTTTAATATTTTTTCTTTGCGTTTGATTTTTTCCCCCCACTTTGATTAATATATGTCTTGGTGCATTTCTCTTTGGGTTTATTACATATGGTACGCTCTGGACTTTGGTGGCTATTTTTTTCCCCCATGTTAAGGAAGTTTTAAACTATAATCTCTTCAAATATATTCTCATATCCTTTCTTTTTGTTTTCTTCTTGTACCCCTATAACTCGAATGTCAGTGTGTTTAATATTGTCTTAGAAGTCTTTGAAACTATCCTCAATTATTTTCATTCTTTTTTGTTTATTCTGCCCCTTTGCAGTTATTTTTATCATTTTATCTTCCAGCTTACTTACTTGTTTTGACTCAGTTATTCTGCTATTAATTCCTTCTAGAGCATTTTTAATTTTAGTGACTGTGATGTTGATCACTGTTTTTTAATTCTTTATTTCTGCCACATCTTTGTTAAATGCTTTAAATGTTTCTTGCACTTTCTCCATTCTCTTTTTGACAATTTGATACTTTTTTACTATCATTACTCTAAATTCTTTTTCAGATAGTTTCCCTATTTCCTTTTCATTTTTCAGGTCTTCTCATTTTTTACCTTACTCCTTCATCTGCAACATAAATCTTGTCTTTTCATTTTTTTTGTTTCTCTTGATCAGTGGGACTTTGTTCCTGTCTTACTAGCTATTTGGTCTAGAAGTGGAATTTCTGGGCAGTTTGTAGAGCTGGGTCTTGGTGTTGAGATGTGGACTTCTGAGATACAGAGAACCCCAGGACCCAAGTAGAATTATATTTTATTACAGTTTCAATTTCAGTGTTTGTGATTGGTCTCCTCATGCTTTCTATTTCTTCCTGGTTCTCTGTTTCTCCAGCAGTATGGACTCAGCACTTCTGCCTCAGGGGCTCAGGGGTCTCTGGCCTCTGAACTGGGCTTTCACAAGCTGTGGAATGTTGGGGGTGGGGGAAGAAGGGGGGAAAATAGGGGAAAAAATCAAAGAGAAAAAAAAAAAGCAGAACAATAACAAAAAACAAAAGATATCAATCCCTGAAGTGTAAAACCAGTCTCCAATAGCAAAGAGAGAGAGAAAATATATATCTGTATGTATAGTAAGCAAAACAAAAATAAGATGGGACAGAATAATAACTAAATTTTTTAAAAGTAGAATCTAAGTTTAGAAAACTTGCATAAATAGAAAAATAATAATAATATGTATGAAACAACAACTGGAGAGTAAAACTGAACTCCACTGGCAAACAGTCAAAAAAAAAAAAGTAAAAAAAACAACAAAAAAACCCCTTTGCTATTTTGCTCTTTTCCATTAGGTGGGGAAGGGCTTAAGCTGTGACTGTATTTAGGTAGAAGTGTGGCACTAGTGGTAAAGAATTTGTCTGCCAATGAAGGATACATAAGAGATGCAGGTTCGATCCTTGGGTAGGGAAGATCCCCTGGAGGAGGCAACCCACTCCAATACTCTTGCCTGGAGAATCTCATGGACAAAGGAACCTGGCAGGCAACAGTCTATGTGGTTGCAAAGAGTCAGATATGACTAAATGACTTAACGGAGGATTTAGGCGTGGGTGGCGTTCTGATTCAGGACCCAAGCCTTCAGAAAAAGCCCTGGGTGTTGGGGGGCAGCGATGGCTCCATACAGCTAAGGGGGTCTCTGCAGTGCTTCCATCTTCAGAGTGTAGAGAATAAGGCCCAGGTCCCCAGGAGGCTTCCAGGGCCATTGGTGGGTGAACACCAGATGGATTCCCCTCTCTTTCACACTGAAAGAAACACTTTCCTGGCTGTCCCTGATTCTTGCCTCCTTTCTCCTTCACCCAAAGGACTTAAACATGGGAAGAGGGTGCCCTTGGAAGTATCCCTGGAAGACAGGGGGCATTGGAGGGTAGATGTCTTGGCCTGGAGAGTGAAGGGTGCACAGAAGGTGGCGTCTCTGGAGGATGGATGGGGCCCCTAGAAGGAGAAGGGAACTGAAGGGTAGGTGGTGATCAGAGATCATCTTGGCAGAAAGCTGGATGGTCCAGAGTTCAGACATGGCCCTTGGAGGGGTGAAGGGGCATACAAAGGGGCACATAGAGCACAGGGTCCCTGAAGGGAGGAGGAAACTGAAAAGTGGAGGGGGATCCTGGAGGGTGGAGGAGGGCTCCTGAATGGTGGAGGGCTTGACCTGAGTGGTGAAGGGCCGGGGAAGCGGGGAGAGGACCATGGAGGGTAGAGGGCGGAGGGGAACCCTGGGCATAGAGGGCCCAGTACAGATGGCAGATGGGGGTCCCTAGAGGGATGTAGGTTCTCTAGAGGATGGGGGGACCCCAGTGAGAGGAAGAAACTGGGAGGTGGAGAGTAGAAGAGGGCCGGGGGGAAGCCCTGGAGAGTGGATGGGGTCAGAAGGCAGTGGTGGCCCAAAGGACAGAGGGCTCAGTCTGGGAGCCTTATGGCACCCTTTCAGGCAGGCAGCAGAAAGTTAATCTGAAGGGTAGAGAGGGCCCCAGAGGGCAGAGGCCTGGCTTGGAGCCACAGAAGTCTCCCTGGGGTCAAGTGAAATGGGAACCCCAGGGACTTTCCCAATAGACCTTCTGATCTTATCAGGGGTCCTCCCTAGCTGAGCAGGCATACTACTTTCAGCACTCAAAGGTATATAAACAACTCCCAACACGTAGATCACTCTGGGGCCCAAACTGCTTCCCTTCCCCTAGCAGCCCCTGGGTCCTTTGGCTTGAGTGAAAAGGGAACCTTAATGGACCCTCATGTCCCCTCAAGGGTCCCTCCCCCTCCCAACTGAGCAAGCACACTTTTCTGGCAACCAAAGATGCCCAAACCATTCCTAGATCATTCCCAGTGCTCAAAATATTCCTCTCCCCAAGCAGCTGATCTCACATTGATCCTCCAGCCTAGACCTTCCCCCATTTTCCTCCTGCTGGGTACCTGGTCAACCCCAGGGTTCCTCCTATCTGCCTGCTCACTGGAGGATCTCCACTAACACCTGGTAGGTATTCTGGGCACGGGGAGACATGAACTTCCTGTCTTCCCTCACAGCCATCCTGCATCTATATACTGCTTTTCAGATTCTTTTGCAGATTACGAGGGTTATTCCCTATCCTCTAAAGGGATTCTGGCCCACAGTAGTAGATATAATGGTCATCTGAATTAAAGTCACCCATTCCCATCCATTTTAGTTTACTGATTCCTAAAATGTCAACGTTCAATCTTGCATCGTTTCCTTGACCATGTCCAATTTACTGTGATTCATGGACTTAACCTTCCAGGTTCCTATGCAATATTGCTCTTAACTACATTGGATTTTACTTTTATCACCAGAGACATCCACAACTGAGCATCATTTCCACTTTAGCTCAGATATAACATTCTTTCTGGAACTGTTAGTAATTGCCCTCCACTCTTCCCCAGTAGCATATTGGACACCTTAAGACCTGGGTAGCTCAACTTCTGGTATCATATCTTTTGGCCTTTTCATACTGTTTATGGAGTTCTTCCAGCAAGAATACTGGAGTGAGTTGCTATTTCCTCCTCCAGTGGACCACGATTTGTTAGAACTCTCCACTATGAACTATCCATCTTGGGTGGCTCTGCATAGCATGGCTTATAACTTCATTGAGTTATGCAAGCCCTTTCTCCATTAGATTGTGATCCATGAAGGAGGACTTACCTTTTAGCCTACCTTTAAAGGTTTTATGCCCCAAATAGAATTTTTTGAGATCTAGGGTGGAATTTCTAAAAGCATCTATATCTTTTCACTTCCCTTACCTTTATCTAACCCCATGTTTGTGTTCTACACACCAATATTCTCTTTCATGGTAGATATTTAGGAAAAAAAAATTCGATAGGAATATAAGATTTGGACTTCTGGTGGAATTGCTTTCTAATGTACTTTCTTTCACCAACACACACAGTGCTGCTGTTTTTCAGTCACTGAGTCGTGTCTGACTCTTTATGACCCCATGGCCTGCAGCACACCAGGCTTCTCTGTCCTTCATCATCTCCCGGAATTTGCTCAAACTCATGCCCATTGAGTCGGTGATGCCATCCAACCATCTCGTCCTCTGTCTTTCTCCTCCTGCCTTCAATCTTTCCCAGCATTAGGGCCTTTTCCAGTGAGTCACCTCTTCTCATCTGGTGTCTAAAGTTTTGGAACTTCAACATCAGTCCTTCCAATGAATGTTCAGGGTTGATTTCCTTTAGGATTGACTGATTTGATATCCTTGCAGTCCAAGGGACTCTCAAGAGTCTTCTCCAGTATCCACTGGTGGTTCAGATGGTAATGAATCTGCCTGCAGTATGAGAGACTGGAGTTTGATCCCTGGATCGAGAAGATGCCTTGGAGGAGGGAATGGAAACCTACCCCAGTATTCTTGCCTTGAGAATTCCCTGGATAGAAGAGTCTGGGTCCTCTAGTGCCACCGGTGATCCTTCTCTATTCTCATTATGGGTATTCCCAGGTGGCACTAGTCTAAATAACCCACAAGAAATGCAGAAGACTTAAGAGACTTGAGTTCGATACCTAGGTTGGGAAGATCCCCTGGTGAAGAGCATAGTAACCCACCCCAGTATTCTTGCCTGGAGAATCCCATGGACAGAGGACCCTGACAGGCTACAGTCAATGGGGTCACAGGATTGGGCTCAACTGAAGAGATTTAGCATGCTTATATTGTCACCATGAATTTCTTGTTTTAAGCACATTTTGTTGCATTAATTGATAAGTTAATTGAAAAAAAAAAGCTATTGTTGCTTACCCATATAAAAAGAGTCTGCACATATCAGTCTGTGTGGTATTGTACCAAGAATCAAATCCATATTTAAAATAAGAAATAAGTGAATGAGTGAGAAAATAATGAGAAGCCTGATTTCTCACATGAAATATTTAGGGGAAATGATTTTAAGACTTGTATTTAACTTTTGCAGAGACAAAAATAAACTAGTTTATGGTTCACCCTTATCTCTGAAGATTTCCCATACCTTTACAAACTCTCTTGAAACTTAAAAAAAAAAAAAACAACTCTATTGAAACTTGCCATATATTATGAAACTGTTAGTTGCTCAGTCGTATCTGACTTTTTGTGATCCCATGTACTACCCAGCCAGGCTTCTCTGTCCATAGGATTTTCCAGGCAATAATACTAGAGTGGGTTGTCATTTCCTTCTTCAGGGATATATATATATATAGCTTGAAATAATACGTGAGTTCCAAAAAGTGGATAGGTTAGAAAAATGATGAATGAGGACATTCCTTTACCAATAGTTCTTGTTAAGATAAACGCATTGTTATTTTATTGTTATTGTTTCTGTCTTTTGTGTTTTCTTTCTTATTACCGTTTACAATATAGGACATGTTTAATTAATGACATGATTTTAAGGTTCAAATCAATGAAGAAGAATAAGAAAATCCACTTGAGAATTTATAACTCATTACTCAGACTGGAACACTCTTCTTATTTTCAACATTTTCTTTATGATGTTAGCTAAAAAGGTTGTATATTGTCACCCCGCTTATTTAACTTCTATGCAGAGTACATCATGAGGAACGCTGGGCTGGAAGAAGCACAAGCTGGAATCAAGATTGCCGGGAGAAATATCAATAACCTCAGATATGCAGATGATACCACCCTTATGGCAGAAAGTGAAGAGGAACTCAAAGCCTCTTGATGAAAGTGAAAGAGGAGAGTGAAAAGGTTGGCTTGAAGCTCAACATTCAGAAAACAAAGATCATGGCATCTGGTCCCATCACTTCATGGGAAATAGATGCGGAAACAGTGGAAACAGTGTCAGACTTTAATTTTTTGGGCTCCAAAATCACTGCAGATGCTGATTGCAGCCATGAAGTTAAAAGACGCTTACTCCTTGGAAGGAAAGTTATGACTAACCTTGATAGTGTATTGAAAAGCAGAGACAGTACTTTGCCAACAAAGGTCTGTCTAGTCAAAGCTATGGTTTTTCCCGTGGTCATGTATGGATGTGAGAGT
The DNA here is from genome assembly GCF_049115385.1 of Moschus berezovskii. Taxonomy (NCBI): domain Eukaryota; kingdom Metazoa; phylum Chordata; class Mammalia; order Artiodactyla; family Moschidae; genus Moschus; species Moschus berezovskii. The sequence goes on along the minus strand of NC_142482.1, from coordinate 12,967,187 downwards.
TGGACTGTGAAGAAAGCTGATTGCCGAAAAATCGATGCTTTTGAACTGTGGTGTTGGAGAAGACTCTTGAGAGTCCCTTATACTGCAAGGAGATCCAACCAGTCCATTCTAAAGTAGATACGTCCTGGGTGTTCATTGGAAGGACTGATGCTAAAGCTGAAACTCCAATACTTTGGCCATATCATGCGACGAGTTGACTCACTGGAAAAGACTCTGATGCTGGGAAAGGTTGGGGGCAGGAGGAGAAGGGGACGACCGAGAATGAGATGGCTGGATGGCATCACCGACTCTGTGGACATGAGTTTGAGTGAACTCCGGGAGTTGGTGATGGACAGGGAGGCCTGGTGTGCTGTGATTCATGGGATCGCGGAGAGTCGGACACGACTGAGTGACTGAACTGAATTGAACTGAACCTTTAATCAGGAAAATATGTCAAGTGCTGCTGCTGCTAAGTCGCATCAGTCATGTCCAACTCTGCGACCCCATAGATGGCAGCCCACCAGGCTCTGCCATCCCTGGGATTCTCCAGGCAAGAACAACTGGAGTGTGTTTCCACCTCCTTCTCCAATGCATGAAAGTGGAAAGTAAAAGTGCAATCGCTCAATCATCAGCGACTCAATGGACTGCAGCCTACCATGCTCCTTCATCCATGGGACCCTCCAGGCAAGAGTACTGGAGGGGGTTGCCATTGCCTTCTCCGATGTCAACTGCTAATTTGCTGAAAATTGAAATCTTGTACCTGGAAAGTAGTAAAGAACTAACATGATGGATTATGACCAATTGGCATCGGTCCTAAAAGTGAAAATGGGGCCAGATTCCAGGAAATCAGATGGGTTAGTTTTGGGGAAAAAAAAAAATATATGAATCAAAACAGTATTATTACATCAGGAAGATCAGGGAAACAAATGCTATGAACACTCAACAACTTACTTTTTTGTTAAAATATTTTGGATCCTTTAAACTGCCCACTTATCCAGTGTCTATCTTGAGCCTAAATACAGTTGACCCTTAGAGAGTGCAGAGCTAGGGCAGCTGACTCTCTGTGAGCCAAAAATCAATGTATGACTTAGAGTCAGCGTTCTATATACATGGTTTCCACATCTATTATGTGCTGCTGCGGTAGCCACACGAGAAGCACAGGTAAGCTTCTCGAGTTCCCCTGTATTTGGTGCTGATTTCAGAGTACTTAAGGCAATGGTACCCCACTCCAGTACTCTTGCCTGGAAAATCCTATGGACGGAGGAGGCTGGAAGGCTGCAGTCCATAGGGTTGCTGAAGGTCGGATACGACTGAGCGACTTCACTTTCACTTTTCACTTTCTTGCTTTGGAGAAGGAAATGGCAACCCACTCCAGTGTTCTTGCCTGGAGAATCCCAGGGACGGGGGAGCCTGGTGGATTGCTGTGTATGGGGTCGCATAGAGTTGGACACGACTGAAGTGAATTAGCAGCAGCAGCAGCAACAGTGATTTTGGTACAATTTATGCACTAATGTTAGTTTAAGCCACTATCAGCTCTGCTTCTCAAATACAACTTCTTGTCTTTTATCTCAAGTTGTTCTCTTCCATTTGCTATTGTTTTGTTACAGTTGTTGTTCTTGCAATTGTAGAATCCATTCTCTATGGAAAATGTGTTGTGTGTTTTATACATAAAAACTAAGGAGATTATTATTTTTCTCTTTAGATTTACCATATTCACCTTAATTGTACTGACTTTTCATTCTTCATCCCTTGACTTTTGGTCATACCCATATAGATATAGATATACACAATTGTGGTTCCTTCTTTATGATTGCCCATCTGTAACTCAAGCCAGCCATTTGCTGAACAACAGTGTGGGATGGCGTGGAGGGCAGACATTTGATGATGGCCATGATCACTAAGACACTAAGTCTCTCTTGCCTACTAGGCTGTTTTCATTCAGCTGGTTGATATTACACATAACAAAGCCCCTCCATTCACTGAGTGTTCATTCATTTTTGCAATTCATTTTTACAAGCTCCTTCAGTAAAAAACTGTCTCAATCCGCCCTGGGTGTACATGTGTTCCCCATCTTGAACCCCTCTCCCACCTCTCTCCCCATATCATCTCTGGATCATCCCAGTACACCAGCCCCGAACATCCTGTATCATGCATCAAACCTGGACTGGTGATTCATTTCACATATGATAATATACATGTTTCAATGACATTCTCCCAAATCATCCCACCCTCGCCCTCTCCCACAGAGTCCAAAAGACTGTTCTATACATCTGTGTCTCTTTTGCTGTCTCACATACAGGGTTATCGTTATCATCTTTCTAAGTTCCATATACATGTACACCCAGGGCAGATTCATGTCATTGTATGGCAAAACTAATACAATGCTGTAAAGTAATTAGCCTCCAATTAAAATAAATTTTAAAAAATTTTAAAAAGAAACTGTCTCAAATTTTAAAACCTAATGCTGTTATAGTTTCTTATTCGGTGCCACTGACTTTATAAAGTGCTGAACTGAGGCAAAACTCACATGCCTGTGACCACCCAGATGTGGGTCAGCCACTAGAAACACCTCTCAGGATCCTGACATACACGATGAGGCCCTTATTAATGCCCTCTTGCTTCCTCGTATCTGACGAAGAACAGGTAAGCTTCTCGTGGCCCCCTGCATTTTGATGCTAATTTCAGAGTACTTGGCAGCATCTTAAATACAATTTTTGAATTGAAGTTTTGATCTCTTTTCAGTTTCATTAAAAAAAAAATTTATTTGTCTATGTTTAATTCGTCTAATTTTGCTTGAGAGCAGAAGCAAAGAAAGTAAAAACATCCCCATATTGTCAAGCTTAGACCTGCATTTATAATTACCTTTTAGTACCAGTTAAGATTTTTAATAGCTTAAAAATAGTGATTTTCTTAAATTAATATGATTATACTTTTACAAAATTTATTTTATTCTGTTGGAAATAAGTATGGATAAATCTAATCTCAGCCTCAATTCATAAAAATGATCATCTTCAAAGTGATTTTCTCTCTTATAGCACAGCAAAGTGTCTCAAACAGAATACTATCTAGGGAGTTATACTTAAAATTTGGCTTTTAAATCCCATTTTTTCCCTTCTTTAAATACCTTTCCTTAAAGATGTATTTACCTGGCTGAAATATGACTGGAGATTTACAGCAAATTCATGCAGGAAAATGGGTATTCCAGTTTTATAAATATTAAAGACAGTGATAATGGGACAACATACAGAGAGCACCTTGCATCTTATTAGTGCTCAGTGGTTCTTTTTTTACCTTATGCTGTAGTTTAGATACCTTAGAGTCGCCATGGAAAAGAAGAAGTAATTTTCCTTAGTGAAAATGAATCCTAATATTTCTGTTTCTGCGTATTTATATGTTCCTTGTGTCCTCAGGATTTATATAGAGAAAATGCTATGTTCAATTTTTGATGAAGCGCTTATATTTTGAATCTCCATGTTTCATCTAAAAATGCTGTCACTTATAGCACTTTTTGTACATCCTCAATTTCTAAATGTAGATCACCAAATAAAATTATTTGCCATTTAACTTAGATGATATATATTAGAGCCTTATTCTAGTATGCTTTACTATTGCTTCTGATAAAAACATTTTTTTCTCAAGTATCATCCGAGAGGGATAAATTACTGAGTTGCCAAAATTATTTCTTTATAATGTAGTATTGATACATGGATTCTAAAGGTGAAGAAGACCCCAGTATGGCCTTTGTTTAATGTCACTTTTACTGTTACTATCATTTTTCAGAATACTGCAACCAAGGCTGCTTTCTTTTCTGTAAGAGAGAAAGTGAAATTGTTTTAGTTTTACAGGCTTGATCCTACTTACAGCTCAGCTTCCTCTTTTCACAAGAACCATCCCAGGTCAGATTACTAACATGACAGCTTGATCTTCCTGTCGCTATGCTTTCCCAGCAGCAATTGGCTCAGCCCTGTTGCTTGAAATTGTGCTTAGACATGTCCTTATGGAATAGGGTCTTTCTACTGTGATTTTGGCTGTTTTCAGTTTTGCATAAAGCAGTAATCCATTTTTACACAAAATTTATTCGACTGCAGCAGAATTGAATGTTCCAAAGATTTGGCTGGCACAGGATTTTTGAGGGCTCATCTTGTTAACTGCAAACGCTAGCCTTGTGACACCCCTACTGCTTATGGACTTGAGCAAACTTCATGATCCCTGAATCAGTTTTAATGCAACATACTATTTACCTAACGTGTGGCTTCCCTGGTGGCTCAGAGGTTAAAGCGTCTGCCTCCAATGCGGGAGACCCGGGTTCGATCCCTGGGTCGGGAAGATCCCCTGGAGAAGGAAACGGTAACCCACTCCAGTATTCTTGCCTGGAGAATCCCATGGACAGAGAAGCCTGGTAGGCTACAGTCCACGGGGTCGCATAGAGTCGGACACGACTGAGCGACTGAACGGAACGGAACAGAACGGAACGTGTGTCTCAATAGTAACACAGCTGTTGGTTGCATCTAAGGTTTACCCTGGTTTCACTGTTCTGGTGGAAGGACTGATAGTTCATATCTATGAAAATCTACACTTAATGGTTAAACTACAAACACACGCTTCAGCAACACGGGATCCAGTGGCTCAGCCATGAGCATTTTACTCTTTTGGTGTCATATTTTGCCAGCTCACCTTTCTGGGAAGATGTTGGCTTTATTTTATTCTCTATTTCTTGAATGACATGCTGCTTAATGATATTTTGCCAAAATAGTAACATTCAGTAATCATTTTTAACATTTTTTTCTCCCCCAAAATCTTACATTGTGATGGAATGTCCCATTTTGATGGATTTCAGACTCATTATCATTTTAACTTTTGAATAACAATTCCTGCTACTGCTAAGTCACTTCAGTCGCGTCCGACTCTGTGTGACCCCATAGACGGAAGCCCACCAGGCTCCCCCTTCCCTAGGATTCTCCAGGCAAGAACACTGGAGTGGGTTGCCATTTCCTTCTCCTAACAATTCCTAAACTTTCATTAAAGTAAGATACTTTTAAAGAGAAGTACAGAATCAAAGGAAAGAGGAGGCTTTTATTATTTTAATCAGATCATTTAATGGTTTACATTATTTTTTTCTACACAAAGTTAATTTTTGCATTGTACTCTTGGCAATGGTGAAGAATAAAGGGGACAAAAGCAAAGACACAGAGGAGTAATAGAACAATTAGCCATCATGTGAAGTTATATACTCACATTCTCTGCACATACACATTCAAATTGGAAACTTAAAAATAATTTGCTAAGCTATTTTTCTTATTCTCAAGTACATCTATCACCAAATAATGCTCAACCACTCCCCAGGGCTATCTTAGTATTAAATTTTACAGACTAGCTTTGGATATGAAGAGACAGAATTACGACTCTTGTGTTCTTTAGTTAGGCCATGGTTAGGAAGCATAATTTTCAATTAGTTAATAAAAAACCTTGAAGGAGTGGTAGACTTTAAAAAAAATTTATTTATTTTTTATTGAAGGATAATTGCTTAATAGAATTTTACTGTTTTCTGTCAAACCTCAACATGAACCAGCCATAGGTATACATATATTCTCTTCCTTTTGAAAGTGCCTCCCATCACCCTCCCCTAACCCAACCCTCTAGGTTGATAAAGAGCCCCTGCCTGAGTTCCCTGAGACATACAGCAAATTCCTGTTGGCTAACAGATGGGAGACGCTGGCTCTGGCGCAACTGACCACGCACAGAAGCGTGATCGAGAAGAGTTACCCTACGCCTGAGATCAGAGGCAGTGGCCTAGAGGAGCTGCCCCACGCCCGAGGTCAGGGGCGGCAGCTGAGAGGAGCTACCCAACCCCAAGGTCAGGGCAAGAGGCCGAGAGGAGCTACCCCATGTCCAAGAGGTGGTGACTGCGTGGGCGCAGGAGAGCCGAGAGGAGCTACTCCATGTTCAAGATCAGGAGGGGCAGCCTTGAGAAGATACCCCTTGTCCAAGGTAAGGTGCAGCGGCTGCCTTTTGCTGGAGAAGCTGTGAAGAGATATCCCATGACCAAGGTAAGAGAAACCCAAATAAGATGGTAGGTATTGTGAGGGGACATCAGAGGGCAGACACACTGAAATCATAATCACAGAAAACTACTCGATCGGATCACATGGACCACAGCCCTGTCTAACTCAATGAAACTAAGCCATGCCGTGTGGGGCCACCCAAGACAGGCGGGTCATGGTGGAGAGGTCTGACAGATGTGGTCCACTGAAGAAGGGAATGGCAAACCACTTCAATATACTTGCCTTGAGAACCCTATGAACAGTATCAAAAGGCAAAATGATAGGATACTGAATGAGGAATCCCCCAGGGCGGTAGGTGCCGAGTATGCAACTGGAGATCAGTGCAGAAATAACTCCAGAAAGAATGAAATGATGGAGCCAAAGCAAAACCAATACTCAGTTGTGGATGTGACTGATGATAGAAGCAAGGTCCGATGCTGTAAAGAGCAGTACTGCATAGGAACCTGGAATGTTCAGGTCCATGAATCAAGGCAAATTGGAAGTGGTCAAACAGGAGATGGCAAGAGTGAACGTAGACATTCTAGGAATCAGTGAACTAAGATGGACGGGAAAGGGTGAATTTAACTCAGATGACCATTGTATGTACTACTGTGGGCAGGAATCCCTTAGAAGAAATGGAGTGGTCATCATGGTCAACAAAAGAGTCTGAAATGCAGTACTTGGATGTAATCTTAAAAATGACATAGTGATTTCTGTTCATTTTCAAGGCAAACCATTCAATATTAGAGTAATCTAAGCCTATGTCCCAACCAGTGATGCTGAAGAAGCCGAAGTTGAATGGTTCTATGAAGACCTACAAAAACTTATAGAACTAACACCCAAAAAAGGTGTCCTTTTCATTATAGGGGACTGGAATGCAAAAGTAGGAAGTCAAGAAACAACTGGAGTAACAGGCAAATTTGGCCTTGGAGCACGGAATGAAGCAGGGCAAAGGCTAATATAGTCCTGCCAAGAGAACGCACTGGTCATAGCAAACACCCTCTTCCAACAACAGAAGAGAAGACTCTACTCATGGACATCACCAGATGGTCAACACCGAAATCAGATTGATTTTATTCTTTGCAGCCAAAGATGGAGAAGCTCTATACAGTTAGCAAAAAAAAAAGACTAGGAGCTGACTGTGGCTCAGATCATGAACTCCTTATTGCCAAATTCAGACTTAAATTGAAGAAAGTAGGGAAAACCACTAGACCATTCAGATATTACCCAAGTCATATCCCTTATGATTATACCGTGGAAGTGAGAAATATACTTAAGGGACTAGATCTGGTAGTTGGATTGCCTGATGAACTATGGACGGAAGTTCTTGACATTGTACAGGAGACAGGGACCAAGATCATCCCCATGGAAAAGAAATGTAAGAAAGCAAAATGGCTGTCTGAGGAGGCCTTACAAATAGCTGTGAAAAGAAGAGAAGTGAAAAGCAAAGTAGAAAAGGGGAGATATAAGCATCTGAATGCAGAGTTCCAAAGAATAGCAAGGAGAGATAAGAAAACCTTCCTCAGCGATCAATGCAAAGAAATAGCGGAAAACAACAGAATAGGAAAAACAAGAGATCTCTTCAAGAAAATTAGAGATACCAAGGGAACATTTCATGCAAAGATGGGCTCGATAAAGGACAGAAATTGTATGAACCTAACATGGAAAAACAGACTGGTTCCAAATAGGAAAAAGTGTATGTCAAGGCTGTATTTTGTCACCCTTCTTATTTAACTTATATGCAGAGTACATCATGAGGAACGCTGGGCCGGAGGAAGCAAAAGCTGCAGTCAAGATTGCAGGGAGAAATATCAATAACGTTAGATATGCAGATGACAATACCCTTATGGCAGAAAGTGAAGAGGAACTCAAAAGCCTCCTGATGAAAGTGAAAGAGGAGAGTGAAAAGTTTGACTTGAAGCTCAACATTCAGAAAACGAAGATCATGGCAACTGGTCCCACCAATTTATGGGAGATAGATGGGGAAACAGTGGAAACAGTGTCAGACTTTATTTTTTGGGGCTCCAAAATCACTAGAGATGCTGACTGCAGTCATGAAATTAAAGACATTTGCTCCTTGGAAGGAAAGTTATGACCAAACTAGATAGCATATTAAAAAGCAGAGACATTACTTTGCCAACCAAGGGCCGTCTAGTCAAGGCTATGGTTTTTCCCGTGGTCATGTATGGATGTGAAAGTTGGACTGTGAAGAAAGCTGATCGCCGAAGAATTGATGCTTTTGAACTGTGGTGCTGGAGAAGACTCATGAGAGTCCCTTGGACTGCAAGGAGATCCAATCAGTCCATTCTAAAGGAGATCAATCCTGGGTGTTCATTGGAAGGACTGATGCTAAAGCTGAAACTCCAATACTTTGTCCACCTCATGCGACGAGTTGACTCACTGGAAAAGACTCTGATGCTAAGAAAGATTGGGGGCGGGAGGAGAAGGGGACAACGGAGAATGAGATGGTTGGATGGCATCACCGACTCTGTGGACATGAGTTTGAGTGAACTCCGGGAGTTGGTGATGGACAGGGAGGCCTGGCGTGCTGTGATTCATGGGGTCGCAAAGAGTCGGACACGACTGAGTGACTGAACTGAACTGAACTGAACAAAAGCAGAAGATATTAAGAAGAGGTGGCAAGAATACATAGAAGAACTGTACAAAAAAGATATTCACTACCAAGATAATCACGATGGAGTGATCACTATCCTAGAGCCAGACATCTTGGAATGTAAAGTCAAGTGGGTCTTAGAAAGCATCACTACGAACAAAGCTAGTGGAGGTGATGGAATTCCAATTGAACTATTTCAAGTCTTGAAAGATGATGCTCTGAAAGTGCTGCACTCAATATGCCAGCAAATTTGGAAAACTCAGCAGTGGCCACAGGACTAGAAAAGGTCAGTCTTCATTCCAATCCCAAAGAAAGGCGATGCCAAACAATGCTCGAACTACCGCACAATTGCACTCATCTCACACACTAGTAATGTCATGGTCAAACACTTCAAGCCAGGCTTCAGCAACATGTGAACTGTGAACTCCCAGATGTTCAAGCAGGTTTTAGAAAAGGCAGAGGCACCAGAGATCAAATTGCCAACATCTGCTGGATCATGGAGAAAGCAAGAGAGTTCCAGAAAAACATCTATTTCTGCTTCATTGACTATGCCAAAGCCTTTGACTCTGTTTATCACAATAAACTCTGGAAAATTCTGAAAGAGATGGGAATACCAGACCACCTGACCTGCCTCTTCAGAAACCTGTATGCTGGTCAGGAAGCAACAGTTAGAACTGGACATGGAACAACAGATTGATTTCAAATAGGAAAAGGAGTACATCAAGGTTGTATATTGTCACCCTGCTTATTTAACTCATATGCAGAGTACATCATGAGGAACGCAGGGCTGGAGGAAGCACAAGCTGGAATGAAGATTGCCGGGAGAGATATCAATAACCTCAGATATGCAGATGACACCACCCTTATGGCAGAAAGTGAAGAGTAACTCAAAGGCCTCTTGATGAAAGTGAAAGAGGAGAGTGAAAAGGTTGGCTTGAAGCTCTACATTCAGAAAACGAAGATCATGGCATCTGGTCCCATCACTTCATGGTAAATAGATGGGGAAAGTGTTTGAAAATGTCACATTTAATTTTTGGGGGGCTCCAAAATCACTGCGGATGCTGACTGCAGCCATGAAATTAAAAGATGCTTACTCCTTGGAAGCAAAATTATGACCAACCTAGATAGTATATTAAAAAACAAAGACATTACTTTGCCGACAAAGGTCCTTCTAGTGAAGGCTATGGTTTTTGCCGTGGTCATGTATGGATGTGACAGTTGGAATATGAAGAAAGCTGATCACCAAAGAATTGATGCTTTTGAACTCTGGTGTTGGAGAAGACTCTTGAGAGTCCCTTGGACTGCAAGGAGATCCAATCAGTCCATTCTAAAGGAGATCAATCCTGGGTGTTCATTGGAAGGACTGATGCTAAAGCTGAAACTGCAATACTTTGGACACCTCATGCGACGAGTTGACTCACTGGAAAAGACTCTGATGCTGGGAAGGATTGGGGGCCGGAGGAGAAGGGGACGACCGAGAATGAGATGGCTGGATGGCATCACCGACTCGATGGACATGAGTTTGAGTGAACTCTGGGAGTTGGTGATGGACAGGAAGGCCTGACATGCTGTGATTTATGGGGTCACAAAGAGTTGGACACGACTGAGCGACTGAACTGAACTGAACTGAAATAACTGGGGCCGGGGGGGAGAAAATTGGAGACAGAAAATTGTATTAAAGAATTACTGAGCATGGCCCCACCTATCATAACAAGACACAGTTTCCACCTCATTCAGTCTATCCCATCAGGAAGTTTCCATAAACCTATTATCCTTCTCCATTAGAGAATAAACAGAATGAAAACTACAATCACAAAAACCTAACCAACCTGATCACATACCACAACCTTGTATAACTCAGTGGATGGGTCATGGTGGAGAGCACTGACAAAATGTGATCCACTGGAGAAGGAAATGGCAAATCACTCCAGTATTATTGCCTTGAACCCCATGAACAGTATGAAAAGGCAGAAAAATAGGGCACTGAATGATGAGTAAGTGGGTGCCAAATATGTTAGTGGAGAAAAGTAAAGAAATAATGCCAGAAATAATTAAGAGACAGAGCCAAAGAAAAGGCGAAACCCAGTTGTGGATGTGACTGGTGATGGAAGCAAACTCTGTGTTGAAAAGAGCAATATTGCATAGGAACCTGGGATGTTAGGTCCATGAATCAATGCAAATTGGAAGTGATAAAACAGGAGATGGCAAGAGTGAACGTCAATATTTTAGGAATTAGAGAACTAAAGTGGACTGGAATGGGTGAATTTAACTCAGATGGCCATTTTAATTACTACTGTGGGCAAGAATCCCTTAGAAGAAATGGAGTAGCCATCATAGTCAACAAAAGAGTCCGAAATGCATTTCTTGGGTGCAATCTTAACAACAACAACAGAATGATTTCTGTTCATTTCCAAGGCAAACCATTCAATATCACTGTAATCCAATTCTATGCCCTGACAAGTCTATGATGACCTATAAGACTTTCTAGAAATAACACCAAAAAAGATGTCCTTTTCATTATATGGGTCTGCAATGCAAAAATATGAAGTCAAGAAACACCCGGAGTAACAGGCAAATTTGGCCTTGGAGTACAGAATGAAGCTAGGCAAAGGCTAACAGAGTTTTGCCAAGATAATGCACTGGTCAAAGGAAACACCCTCTGCCAACAACACAAGAGAAGACTCTGAACATGGGCATCACCAGATGGTAAATACCAAAATCAGATTGATTATATTCTTTGCAGCCAAAGATGAAGAAGCTGTGTACAGTCAGCAAAAACAAGACCGGGACCTGACTTTGGCTCAGATCATGAATTCCTTATTGCCAAATTCAGATTCAAATTGAAGAAAGTAGGGAAAACCACTACACCATTCAGGTATGACCTAAATCAAATCCCTTACGATTATACACTGGAAGTGAGAAATAGATGTAAGGGACTAGATCTGATAGACAGAGTGCCTGATGAACTATGGACAGAGGGTCATTACATTGTACAGGAACAGGGATCAAGACTCCCAAGAAAAGGAAATGCAAAAAACCAAAATAACTGTCTGAGGAGGCCTTACAAATAGCTGTGAAAAAAAAGAGAAGTGAAAAGCTAAGGAGAAAAGGAAAGACATACTCATTTGAAACAGAGTTCCAAAGAATAGCAAGGAGAGATAAGAAAGCCTTCCTCAGAGATCATTGCAAATAAATAGAGGAAAGCAATAAAATGGAAAATACTAGCGATCCCTTCAAGAAAATTAGAGATACCAAGGCAATATTTCATACAAAGATGGGCACAATCAAGTACAGGAATGGTATGGACCAAACAGAAACAAAACATATTAAGAAGAGGTGACAAGAATACACAGAAAATCTGTACAAAATGGATCTTTACAACCCAGATCATCACGATGGTAAGATCACTCACCTAGAGACAGACATCCTTGAATTCAAAGTCAAGTCGTTTTTTGTCCATTTTATATTCTTGCCTACTTTGTCGAAGATAAGGTGTCCATAGATGCGTGGGTTTATCTCTGGGCTTTCAATTTTGTTCCATTGATCTATATTTCTGTCTTTATGCCAGTACCATACTGTCTTGATGACTGTGGCTTTGTAGTAGAGCCTGAAGTCTGGCAGGTTAATTCCTCCAGTTCCATTCTTCTTCTTCAAGATTGCTTTGGCTATTCGAGGTTTTTTGTATTTCCATACAAATTGTGATATTATTTGTTCTAGTTCTGTGAAAAATATCGTTGGTAGCTTGATAGGGATTGCATTGAATGTATAAATTACTTTGAGTACTATACTCATTTTCACAAAATTTATTCTTCCAATCCACGAACACGGTATATTTCTCCATCTATTAGTGTCCTCTTTGATTACTTTCACTAGTGTTTTATAGTTTTCTATGTACAAGACTTTTGTTTCCTTAGGTAGATATATTCCTAAGTATTTAATTCTTTTCATTGCAACAGTGAATGGAATAGTTTCCTTAATTTCTCTTTCTATTTTCTCATTATTAGTATATAGGAATGCAAGGGATTTCTGTGTGTTGATTTTATATCCTGCAACTTTACTGTATTCATTGATTAGCTCTAGTAGTTTTCTGGTAGAGTCTTTAGGGTTTTCTGTGCAGAGGATCATGTCATCAGAGAACAGTGAAAGTTTTACTTCTTCTTTTCCAATTTGTATTCCTTTTATTTCTTTTTCTGCTCTGATTGCTGTAGCCAAAACTTCCAGCACTATGTTGAATAGTAGTGGTGAGAGTGGGCACCCTTGTCTTGTTCCTGACTTTAGGGGAAATGCTTTCAGTTTTTCACCATTGAGGATAATGTTTGCTGTGGGTTTGTCGTATAGGAGGCAAGAATATAAAATGGACAAAAGACAGTCTCTTTAACAAGTGGTGCTGGGAAAACTGGTCAGCCACTTGTAAAAGAACGAAATTAGAACACATCCTAACACTATACACCAAAATAAACTCAAAATGGATTAGAGAGCTAAATGTAAGACCAGAAACTGTAAAACTCCTAGAGGAGAATGTAGGCAAAACACTCTCCGACATAAATCACAGCAGGATCCTCCAAGACCCACCTCCCAGAATATTGGAAATAAAAGCAAAAATAAACAAATGGGACCTAATTAAAATCAAAAGCTTCTGCACAGCAAAAGAAACTCTAAGCAAGGTGAAAAGACAGCCTTCAGAATGGGAGAAAATAATAGCAAATGAAGCAACTGATAAAGGATTAATCTCCAAAATATACAAGCAGCTCCTGCAGCTCAATCCCAGAAAACTAAGTGACCCAATCAAATAATGGGCCAAAGAACTAAACAGGACATTTCTCCAAAGAAGACATAAAGATGGCTAACAAACACATGAAAAAATGCTCAACATCCCTCATAATCAGAGAAATGCAAATCAAAACCACAATGAGATACCATTTCACACCAGTCAGAATGGCTGCTATCCAAAAGTCTACATGCAATAAATGCTGGAGAGCGTGTGGAGAGAAGGTAACCCTCTTACACTGTTGGTGGGAATGCAAACTAGTACAGCCACTATGGAGAACAGTGTGGAGATTCCTCAAAAAACTGGAAATAGAACTGCCATATGATCCAGCAATCGCACTCCTGGGCATACACACCGAGGAAACCAGAATTGAAAGAGACACATGTACTCCAATGTTCATTGCAGCACTGTTTATAATAGCCAGGACATGGAAGCAACCTAGATGTCCATCTGCAGAAGAATGGATAAGAAAGCTTTGGTACATATACACAATGGAGTATTTTTCAGCCATCAAAACGAAAGCATTTGAATCAGTTTTAATGAGGTGGATGAAATTGGAGCCAATTATAAAGAGTGAAGTAAGCCAGAAAGAAAAACAGCAATACAGTATACTAACGCATATATATGGAATTTAAAAAGATGGTAACCTGAACCCTGTATACGAGACTGCAAAAAAGACATAGGCATATAGAACAGTCTTTGGGACTCTGTGGGAGAGGGTGAAGGTGGGATGATTGGGGAGAACGGCATTGTAGCATGTATATTGTCATGGGTGACCAGTCCAGGTTCGACGCATGATACAGGATGCTTGGGGCTGGTGCACGGGAATGACATGGAGGGAGGATATGGGGAAGTGGGAGGTGGGAAGGGGGTTCAAGAAAGAGAACACATGTACACCCGTGTCGGATTCATGTCAATGTATGGCAAAACCAACCGATATATTAATGTAAGGTAATTTGCCTCCAATAAAATAAATTAAAAAAAATAAAAATAAAGAGGATGTGGAGGGCCCCTAAAAAAAAAAAAAGAAAAAAAAGTCAAGTCGGCCTGAGAAAGCATCACTATGAACAAAGCTAGTGGAGGTGAGAGAAATCCAATTGAACTATTTCAAATTCTAAAAGATGATGCTGTGAAAGTTGTGCACTCAATATGTCAGCAAATTTGGAAAACTAAGCAGTGGCCACAGGACTGGAAAAGGTCAGTTTTCATTCCAATCCCAAAGAAAGGCAATGCCAAAGAATGCTCAAACTACTGCACAGTTGCACTCATCTCACACTCTAGCAATGTTATACTCAAAATTCTCCAAGCCAGGCTTCAAAAGTACATGAACCATGAAATTCCAGATGTTCAAACTGGACTTAGGAAAGGCAGAGGAACCAGGATCAAATTGCCAACATTCGTTGGATCATTAAAAAGCAAGAGCTCCAGAAAAACATCTATTTCTGCTTTATTGACTATGCCAAAGCCTTTGACTGTGTGGATCACAGCTATTTGTGGAAAATTCTGAAAGAGACCGGGATACCAGGCCACCTGAACAGCCTCTTGAGAAATCCGTGTGCATGTCAGGAAACAACAGGTAGGACTGGACATGGAACAACAGACTGGTTCAAAATTGGGAAAGGAGTACATCAAGGCTGTATATTGTCACCCTGCTTATTTAACTTAATTGAATAATACATCTTGAGGAATGCTGGACTAAATGAAGCACAAGCTGGAATCAAAATTGCTGGGAGAAATATCAATAACCTTAGATATGCAGATGACACCATCCTTTTGGCAGAAAGCGAAGAAACTAAACAGCCCCTTGATGAAAGTGAAAGAGGAGAGTGGAAAAGTTGGCTTAAAACTCAACATTCAGAAAACTAACATCATAGCATCTGATCCCATCAGTTCATGCCAAATAGATGGGGAAACAATGGAAACAGTGGCAGACTATTTTGGGGTGGCTCCAAAATTACTGCAGATGGTCACTGCAGGCATGAAATTAAAAGACGCTTGCTCCTTAGAAGAAAAGTTATGATCACGCTAGACAGCATATTAAAAAGTAGAGACATGACTTTGCCAACAAAAGTCCATCTAGTGAAAGCTATGGTTTTTCTAGTAGTCACGTATGGGTGTGAGATTTGGACTATAAAGAAAGCTGAGCGCCGAAGAAATGATGCTTTTGATCTTTGGTGCTGGAGAAGACTCTTGAAAGTACCTTTGACTGCAAGGATATCCAACCAGTCCATCTTAAAGGAAATCCCTCCTGAATATTCATTGGAAGGACTCATGCTGAAGGTGAAATTCCAATACACTGGCCACCTGATGTGAAGAACTTACTCACAAGAAAAGACCTTGATGCTGGGAAAGACTGAAGGCAGGAGGAGTAGTGGACAACACAGGATGACATGGTTAGATGGCTTCACTGACTCAATGGACAAGACTTTGAGTAAACTTCCAGAGTTGGTGGTGGACAGGGAGGCCTGGGGAGTTGCAGTCCTTGGGGTCGCAAAGAGTCTGATACAACTGAGCAACTGAAGGAACATAGGAACACCTCAGTATGTAAAGCAAATGCTAATTAAAGCAAAAGCAAATTAAAGGGGAAATTGACAGTAACACAATAATAGTGAGGGAATTTATCATCCCACCCACAACAATGTACAGATCCTCCAGAAAGAAAATTAATAAGGAAACACAAATCTTAAAGGACATATTGGATGAAATAGACCTAATTGATATGTGTAGAACATTCCATCCGAAACAGCAGACACACGTTTATTATCAAGGGCATATGGAACATTTTTCAGGATAGATCACATCTTGTGTCACAAATCAATCCTTGGTTAATTTAAGAAATTGAAATTATATCAACCATTTTCTGACCACAGCACTATAAGATTAGATATCAATCATAGGAAACAACTGTATAAAACACAAACACATGGAGGCTAAACAACAGATTTCTATGTTGCCAAGATATTACTGAAGAAATCAAAGAGGAAATTTTTAAAAATGCTTAGGAAAAATCACAAAATCTCACCAACTGAAAATCTATGAGCCTTAGTAAAATCAGTGCTAGGAGGGAAGTTTAGAGGAATGCAAGCATATCTCAAAAAATGAAAAAGAAACAAAACAAAACAAATAAACAACCTAACCTTACACCTAAAGCCACTAAAAAAAGATTTGTAAAAAGTTAGTAGAAGGAAAGAAATCATAAATATGCAAGCAGAAATAAATGATAAAACATATGAAAAAAAAAAAAAAAAAACAGTAGCAAAGATCAATAAAACTAAAAGCTGATTCTTTGAGAAGATAGATAAAATGACAAGTCATTAGCCAGAATTTGGCCACCTCATGCTAAGAGTTGACTCAATGGAACAGACTCTGATATTGGGAGGGATTGGGGACAGGAGGAGAAGGGGACAACAGAGGATGAGATGGCTGGATGGCATCACCGATCCAATGGACGTTAGTTTGAGTGCACTCCGGGAGTTGGTGATGGACAGGGAGGCCTGGCGTGCTGTGATTCATGAGGTCGCAAAGAGTTGGACACAACTGAGCAACTGATCTGAACTGAGCTGAATTGAACTAGCCAGAATTATCGAGGAAAAAAGGGAGAAGATTCAAATCAATAAAATTACAAATGAAAAAGAAGTTACAGAAGAAAACGCAGAAACGCAAAGGATCATAAGAGACTACTATGAACAAATATATGCCAGTAAATTGGATAACCTGGAAGAAATGGATAAATTCTTAGAAAAATGCAAGTTTCTAAGACTGAACCAGGAAGAATTAGAAAATATGAACAGACAAATCATAATCACTGAAATTGAAACTGTGATAAAAAATCTGTCAACAAGCAAAAGTCTAGGACCAGTTATTTTCACAGGCAAATTCTGTCAATGTTTAGAGAAGAGCTAACACCAGTCCTGTGCAAACTTTTCCAAAAATTGAAGAGGGAGGAAAACTCCCAAACTTATTCTACAAGGCTAACATCACCCTCATAGCAAAACCAGAAAAACACACCACACCAAAAGAAAATTTCAGGTCAATATCATAGATGAACATAGATACAAAAATTCTCAGTAAAGCTCAGAATCATACACCATGATTATTCGTGTTTACTCCAGGGATGCACAGATTCTTCAACATATTCTAATCAATCAATGTGATGCACCATATTAACAAAATGAAAGAAAAACATCATGTGATAATCTCAATAAATGAAGATAAAACTTTCTATGAAATACAGCAATTATTTATGATAAAAAAATCTCTCCAGAAAAGTGGCATAGAGGTAACCTACCTCAATATAATAAAGGCAATATATATCTATTGCTTTTATCAATTTATTTATTTTTAATGGAAAAATAATTGCCTTGCAATATTGGGTTCATTTCTGCCATACATCACCATGAATCAGTCATAGGTATACATATGTCCCCTCCCTCTTGAAACTCCCTTCAACCTCCCACTCCTTGTCACCCTTTAGATTGTCACAGAGCACTGGATTTGAGTTCCTTGAATCATACAGCAAATTTCAACTGTCTCTTTTACATACAGCAATGTATATGTTTCAATGTTACTCTCTCAATTCGTCCCACCCTCTCTTTCCCCCAACATGTCCAAAAGTCTCTTCTCTAGGTCTGTGTCTCGACTGCTGTCCTGCAAAAAGGTTCATCAGTACTGTCTTTCTAGATTCCATATATGTGTGTTAAAATATGATACTTTTCTCCTTCTCCTTAACTTCACTCTGTATAATAGAATCTAGATTAATCCACCTCAATAGAACTAACTCAAATGCATTCCTTTTTATGGCTGAGTAATAGCCCATTGCAGGTCAGGAAGCAACAGTTAGAACTGGACATTGAACAACAGACTGGTTCCAAATAGGAAAAGGAGTACATCAAGGTTGTATATTGTCACCCTGCTTATTTAACTTCTTGCAGAGTACATCTTAAGAAAGGCTGGGCTGGAAGAAGCACAAGATGGAATCAAGATTGCTGGGAAAATAGCAATAACCTCAGATATGCAGATGACACCACCCTTATGGCAGAAAGTGAAGAGGAACTCAAAAGCCTCTTGATGAAAGTGAAAGAAGAGAGTGAAAAAGTTGACTTAAAGCTCAACATTCAGAAAACTAAGATCATGGCATCTGGTCCCATCACTTCATGTGAAATAGATGGGGAAACAGCAGAACCAGTGGATGACTTTATGTTTCTGGGCTCCAAAATCACTGCAGATGCTGATTGCAGACAGGAAATTAAAAGACGCTTACATCTTGGAAGGAAAGTTATGACCAACCTAGATAGCATATTAAAAAGCAGAGACATTACTTTGCCAACCAAGGGCCGTCTAGTCAAAGCTATGGTTTCTCCCGTGGTAATGTATGGATGTGAGAGTTGGACTGTGAAGAAAGCTGATCGCCGAAGAATTGATGCTTTTGAGCTGTGGTGTTGGAGAAGATTCTTAAGAGTCCCTTGGACTGCAAGGAGATCCAACCAGTCCATTCTAAAGGAGATCAATCCTGGGTGTTCATTGGAAGGACTGATGCTAAAGCTGAAACTCCAATACTTTGGCCACCTCATGCGACGAGTTGACTCACTGGAAAAGAGTCTGATGCTAGGAAAGTTTGGGGGCGGGAGGAGAAGGGGACGACAGAGAATGAGATGGCTGGATGGCATCACCGACTCTGTGGACATGAGTTTGAGTGAACTCCGGGAGTTGGTGATGGACAGGGAGGCCTGGCGTGCTGTGATTCATGGGGTCACAAAGAGTCGGACACGACTGAGCGACTGAACTGAACTGAACTGAACAAAAGCAGAAGATATTAAGAAGAAGTGGCAAGAATACATAGAAGAACTGTACAAAAAAGATATTCACTACCAAGATAATCACGATGGAGTGATCACTATCCTAGAGCCAGACATCTTGGAATGTAAAGTCAAGTGGGTCTTAGAAAGCATCACTACGAACAAAGCTAGTGGAGGTGATGGAATTCCAATTGAACTATTTCAAGTCTTGAAAGATGATGCTCTGAAAGTGCTGCACTCAATATGCCAGCAAATTTGGAAAACTCAGCAGTGGCCACAGGACTAGAAAAGGTCAGTCTTCATTCCAATCCCAAAGAAAGGCGATGCCAAAGAATGCTCGAACTACCGCACAATTGCACTCATCTCACACACTAGTAATGTCATGGTCAAACACTTCAAGCCAGGCTTCAGCAACATGTGAACTGTGAACTCCCAGATGTTCAAGCAGGTTTTAGAAAAGGCAGAGGCACCAGAGATCAAATTGCCAACATCTGCTGGATCATGGAGAAAGCAAGAGAGTTCCAGAAAAACATCTATTTCTGCTTCATTGACTATGCCAAAGCCTTTGACTCTGTTTATCACAATAAACTCTGGAAAATTCTGAAAGAGATGGGAATACCAGACCACCTGACCTACCTCTTCAGAAACCTGTATGCTGGTCAGGAAGCAACAGTTAGAACTGGACATGGAACAACAGATTGATTTCAAATAGGAAAAGGAGTACATCAAGGTTGTGTATTGTCACCCTGCTTATTTAACTCATATGCAGAGTACATCATGAGGAACGCAGGGCTGGAGGAAGAAAGAGCTGGAATCAAGATTGCCAGGAGAGATATCAATAACCTCAGATATGCAGATGACACCACCCTTACGGCAGAAAGTGAAGAGGAACTCAAAAGCCTCTTGATGAAAGTGAAAGAGGAGAATGAAAAGGTTGGCTTGAAGCCAAACATTCAGAAAACAAAGATCATGGCATCTGGTCCCATCACTTCGTGGGAAATAGATGGGGAAACAGTGGAAAAAATGTCAGACTTAAATTTTTTGGGCTCCAAAATCACTGCGGATGCTGGTTGCAGCCATGAAATTAAAAGACGCTTACTCCTTAGAAGCAAAGTTATGACCAACCTAGATAATATATTAAAAAGCAAAGACATTACTTTGCCGACAAAGGTCCATCTAGTCAAGGCTATGGTTTTTCCCGTGGTCATGTATGGATGCGAGAGTTAGAATGTGAAGAAAGCTGATCGCCGAAGAATTGATGCTTTTGAACTCTGGTGTTGGAGAAGAGTCTTGAGAGTCCCTTGGACCGCAAGGAGATCCAACCAGTCCATTCTTAAGGAGATCAATCCTGGGTGTTCCTTGGAAGGACTGATGCTAAAGCTGAAACTCCAATACTTTGGCCACCTCATGCGACGAGTTGACTCACTGGAAAAGAGTCTGATGCTGGGAGGGATTAGGGGTGTGAGGACACAGGGACGGCAGAGAATGAGATGGCTGGATGGCATCTCCAACTCTATGGACATGAGTTTGAGTGAACTCTGGGAGTTGGTGATGGACAGGGAGGCCTGACATGCTGTGATTCATGGGGTCGGAAAGAGTTGGACACGACTGAGCGACTGTACTGAAATGAACTGAACTGAACAGCCCATTGTATATATGTACCACAACTTCTTTACCCATTTATCTGGTAATGGGCATCTAAGTTTCTTCCATGTTCTAGCTTTTGTGAATATTGTTATACAATGGACATTAGGGTACATATTTTATTTTCAATTATGTTTTCCTCAGGGTATTTGTCCAGTAGTGGGATTGTGAACCATATTGTAGCTTTATTCATGGTTATTTAAGAAATCTCCATACTGTTTTCCACTGTGCCTGTATCAGTTTACATTCCCACCAACAGTGCAAGAAGGTTCCCTTTTCACATCACCCTCTCTAGCATATATTGTTTGTCTATTTTTTGATGATGGTCTTTCTGGCTGATGTGAGGTGATACCTCACTCTAGTTTTTATTTCCTTTTCTCTAATAATGAGCCATGTTGAGCGTCATTTCATGTGTTTATTAGCTATCTCTACATCTTCTTTGGAGGTATGTCTGTCTAGGTTTTCTGCCCACTTTCTTGTTCTTTTAATTGAGTTGTTTGCTTTTCTGGTATTGCGGTACATGCGCCACTTATATATTTTGAAGATAAATCCTTTGCCAGTTGTTTCATCTGCTATTATTTTCTACCATTCTGATGGTTGTCTTTTCACTTTGTTTATAGTTTCCTTTGCTGTGTAAAACTTTTCAAGTTTAATGAAGCCCCTTTTGTTTATTTTTGTTTCCATTAATTTAGAAAGTCTGTCATAGAGGATCTTTCTGTGATTTATGTCATAGTGTTCTGCCTATGTTTTCTTCTATGAGTTTTATAGTTTCTGGCCTTACATTTAGGTCTTTAATCTATTTTGAGTTTAGTTTTGTGTATGGTGTTAGGAAGTGTTCTAATTTCACTCTTTTACACATAGCTGTCCAGTTTTCCCAACACTAACTATTGAAGATACTTTCTTTTCTCCATTACATATTCTTGCCTCCTTTGTAAAAAAAAAAAAAAAAAGTTGCCCATATGTGTGTGAGCTTATCTCTGGCTTTCTATGTGTCTGTATTTCTTTTTGTGCCAATACCAGGCTGTCTTAATGACTGTAGCTTTGTAGTATAGTCTGAACTCAGGGAACTTGAATCTTCCAAATCCAGTCTTTTTCAAAACCGCTTTGGTTATTTGGGGCTTTTCTGTTACTATACAAATTGTGATATTGTTTGTTCTAGTTCTGTGAAAAAATATCACTGGTCATTTGATATGGATTGCATTGAATCTGTAGATTGCTTTGGGTAGTATAGTCATTTTCACAATATTGATTCTTCCAATCCAAGAACATGGTATATCTCTCTATTCGTCTGTGTCATCTCTGATTTCTTTAACCAGTGTCTTATAGTTTTCTGCATAGAGATCTTTTGTCTGTTTTTATGCTGTGTGTGCTTAGTCACTCAGCTGTGTCCGACTCTTTGTGACCCCATGGACTGTGACCTGCCAGGTTCCTCTGTCCTTGCAGATTCTCCAGGCAAGAATACTGAAGTGGGTTCCCAAGCCCTCTTCCAGGGGATCTTCCCAACCCAATGATCGAACCCAGGTCTCACCAGGGAAGCCTTTTGTCCCTTTAGGTAGATTTATTCCTAGATCTTTTATTCTTTCTGTTATAATGGTGAATGTGACAATCACAATTAATTTCTCTTTCTGACTTTTCACTGTTAGTGTGTAGGAATGCTTGGGTTTCCGGTGTATTAATTTTTTTATCCTGTGACTTTATTATATTCATTGATTAGCAAGCCGTAAGTGTTTTAAAACTTCTTTTCCAATCTGGATTATTTTTATTTATTTTTCTTCTCTGATTGCTATGGCTAGGACTTCCAAAATTATATTGAATAATAGTGGCTAGAGTGGGCACCCTTGTCTTGTTCCTGATCTTTGAGAAAATGCTTTAAGTTTTTCACCATTGAGAATAATGTTTACTGTGAGTTTGTCATATATAGCCTTTATTATTATGACATGTGTTCCTTTTATGCCTAGTTTCTTCAGAGCTTTGATCATAAATGGATGTTGTCAAAGCTGTCTCTGTATATGTTAAGGTGATCATGTGTTTTTTAACTTTAAATTTGTTAATGTGGTGTATCATAATGATTGATTTATATATGTTGAAGAATCCCGGTATTACTGGTATAAAATTCACTTTATCATGCTGTGTGATATTTTTAATGTGTTCTTAGATTCTGTTTCCCAGAACATTTTAGAGGATTTTTGTATCTATGTTCATCAGGGATATTGAAGACTGTATTTGTCTTTTCTTAATAATCTTAACGTCTTTTTAAGCTCACTATTCTACACTAATTTCATATACTTTTCTTCCAATACAATCAATGAATATCTAAACAAATCATTTTGCTTTGTAGCATTGAATGAATGCTTTATCAGTTCAATCGCTCAGTCGTGTCCGACTCTTTGCAACCCCATGAACTGCAGAATGCCAAGGCTCCCTGTCCATCACCAACTGCCAGAGTCCACCCAAACCCATGTCCTTTGAGTCGGTGATGCCATCCAACCATCTCATCCTCTAACGTCCCTTTTTCCTGCTCTCAATCTTTCCCAGCAACAGGGTCTTCTCAAATGAGTCAGCTCTTCGCATCAGGTGGCCAAAGTATTGGGAGTTTCAGTTTCAACATCAGTCCATCCAATGAATATTCAGGATTGATTTCCTTTGGTATTGACTGGTTGTAACTCCTTGAAATCCAAGGGACTCTCAAGAGTCTTCTCCAAAACCACAGTTCAAAAGCATCCATTCTTTAGTGCTCAGCTTTTTTTATAGTCCAACTGTCACATCCATACATGACCACTGGAAAAACCATAGCCTTGACTAGACGGACCTTTCTTGGCAAGGTAGTACCTCTATTTTTCAATATGCTGTCTAGGTTGTTCATAACTTTCCAAGGAACAAGCATCTTTTAATTTCATGGCTGCAGTCACCATCTTCAGTGATTTTGGAGCCCAGAAACACAGTCATCCAGTGGTTCCGCTGTTTCCCCAACTATTTCCCATGAAGTGATGGGACCAGATGCCATGATCTCTGTTTTCTGAATGTTGAACTTTAAGCCAAGTTTTTCACTCTCCTCTTTCACTTTCATCAAGAGGCTTTTTAGTTCCTCTTCACTTTCTGCCATAAGGGTGGTGTCATCTTCATATCTGAGGTTATTGATCCCAGCTTGAATTGGAATTCCAGCAATCTTGATTCCAGCTTGTACTTCCCCCAGTCAAGCGGTTCTCATGATATACTCTGCATATAAGTTAAATAAGCAGGGTGACAATATGCAAACTTGATGTATTCCTTTTCCTATTTGGAACCAGTCTGTTGTTCCATGTTCAGTTCTAACTGTTGCTTCCTGATCTGCATATAGGTTTCTCAAGAGGCAGGTCAAGTGATCTGGTATTCCCATCTCTTTCAGAATTTTCCAAAGTTTATTGTGATCCACATAGTCAAAGGCTTTGGCATAGTCAACAAAGCAGAAATAGATTTTTCTGGAACTCTCTTGCTTTTTCGATGATCCAGAGGATGTTGGAAATTTGATCTCTGGTTCCTCTGCCTTTTCTAAAACCATTTTGAACATCTGGAAGTTCACTATTCACGTACTGCTGAAGCCTGGCTTGGAGAATTTTGAGCATTACTTTACTAGAGTGTGAGATGAGTTCAATTGTTCAGTAATTTGAGCATTCTTTGATATTGCCTTTCTTTGGGATTGGAATGAAAACTGACCTTTTCCAGTCCTGTGGCCACTGCTGAGTTTTCCAAATTTGCTGACATATTGAGTACAGCACTTTCACAGTATCATCTTCCAGGATTTGAAACAGTTCAACTGAATTCCATCACCTCCACTAGTTTTGTTCATAGTGATACTTCATAAGGCCCACTTGACTTCACATTCCAGGATGTCTGGCTCCAAGTGATTGATCACACCATCGTGATTATCTGGGTCGTGAAGATTTTTTTGTACAGTTCTTCTGTGTATTCTTGCCACCTCTTCTTAATATCGTCTGGTTCTTTTAGGTCCATACCATTTCTGTCCTTTATTGAGCCCATATTTGCATGAAATATTACCTTGGTATCTCTAATTTTCTTGAAGAGATCTCTAGTCTTTCCCTTTCTATTGTTTTCCTCTATTTCTTTGCATTGATCGCTGAGGAAGGCTTTCTTATCTCTCCTTGCTATTCTTTGGAACTCTGCACTCAAATGGGTATATCTTTCCTTTTCTCCTTTGCTTTTCTCCTCCCTTCTTTTCACAACTATTTGTAAGGCCTCCTCAGACAGCCATTTAGCTTTACTGCATTTCTTTTTCTTTGGGATGATCTTGATTCCTGTCTCCTATAGAATGTCACAAGCCTACGTCCATAGTTCATCAGGCACTCTATCTATCAGATGTAGTCCCTTAAATATATTTCTCACTTCCACTGTTTAGTCATAAGGGATTTCATTTAGGTCATACCTGAATGGTCTAGTGGTTTCCTCCACTTTTTTCAATTTAAGTCTGAATTTGGCAATAAGGAGTTCATGATCTGAGCCACAGTCAGCTCCTCATCTTGTTTTTGCTGACTGTATAGAGCTCTCCATCTTTGGTTGCTAAGAATGTAATCGATCTGATGTTGGTGTCGACCATCTGATGATGTCCTTGTGTAGAGTCTTCTCTTGTGTTGTTGGAAGAGGGTGTTTGCTATGACCAGTGCTTTCTCTTGGCAGAACTCTATTAACCTTCACCTTGCTTAATTCTGTACTCCAAGGCCAAATTTTCCTATTACTCCAGGTATTTCTTGACTTCCTACTTAGAAGAAATAGAAATATATATATGCATATATATATGTATATATATATATATATGTAATCCTATGACATGCACCTAGAACAATTTCCATAAGCTGACAACATTGAACTAATAAAAACCTCATTTTTAAGGTAGTTTCTCAGTCATTAATATGCAAGGTTATAATACAGTGCCCTGTTCATGTCTCCTTATCTATAAATGTCATGAAAACATTTCTCTGTATATAAACTAAAATAAAATCATGTTGTTTATATAATCACTTAATCCCCTGGTAAAGATCCAATCAGATTATATAGTCAATTTATTTGTATACTTATGTCTTTTAGCAGGATGGTAGTTATCATATTAGTTTTGTATTTCTTAACAAATAATTTATTTTTAATAATCTTTGTTGAATTTTTACCCTGCTATCAAACATATTGATTTGATATAATGGATTCTAGACTTCATTATTTTTCTATTAAATATTTCATTTCATTTATTTTTTGTTCCAAATATAATTTTACTGTTTTTATGTTATGAAATAACAAATATATGAGGAATACTTACCATATACTAGGCTAAGTGATGATGCAGTGATGAACTCAGTATGATTCTTTTCCTAATAAAATTCATTTTACAAGAGGTAAGATAGTCAGTAAGTGTATCACTTAATACATAAGAGAAGGAATTCAAAATGAGGTAGAAGTAAACAGGAAATGGATAGATCCTATGATAGAGAATAGCAGAGGCAGTTTTCATAGATAAAAGTTTGATTAATGATTAGCTGAGTAGCATTTTATTTATTTTTTGTATTAATTAATATTTATAATGTTCCACCCCAAAGAGCAAAATAGACATTTTTTTCCTCAAGCATACAAGAACTGCTCAGCAAGATAAGTCAAATGCTAGGCTGTAAAACAATTCTCAACACATCTAAGTGGGTTAAAATGTTTTTGTTATATTATCTGATGCCAATGGAATTGTATTAGTAGTCAATAAAAGAAGAATCTTAAATTTCCTGGGAATTTTCCAAATATTAACACAAATCTCAAGGGCCTTATGCTGAAAGAAGAAAACCAGTCTAATAAGTTATTTCCTATGGGAGTCCATTTATTTTTTATATTTTTCTTTATTTATTTTTGTATAGCTAATATACAATATTGTATAAGTAACAGGTGTATAACAATTGTTCTTTATAATTTTAAAGGTCATACTTCAATTGTAGTTATTATAAAATATTGGCTATATTCTCTGTGCTGTACAGTAGTTTCTTGTACCTTATTTTACACATTAATGTTTGTGTCTCTTACCCCATATTACCCCTCTCTCATATTTCTTCTCACTGATTATCACTGCTTTATTCTCTATATGTGTGTCTGCTTCCTTTTTGTTATAGCCACTTGCTTTACTATAATTTTAGATTCCACATATAAGGGATATTATACAGGATTTGTCTTTCTTGGTCTGACTTATTTCATTAAACACAATGCTCTCAAAGTCCACTCATGTTGCTGCAAATGGCAAAAAATCATTCTGCTTTTATGCCTTTGTATATTTGCCACATCTTCTTTATCCATTCATCTGCACTTAGACTGCTTTTATGTCTTAACAATTGTTCATAATGCAACTATAAGCACTGGAGTCCATATATATTTTCAAGTGAGTCTTTTTATTTTTTTTCGGTTATGTACCCTAGAGTGGAATTGCTGGAAGAAATATTCTTTATTAAAAGAGGCCAGGTAAGTGAAAAATCAGGAAAATAAATTTCAAGGCAGAGAAAACAATACAAACACTCTGGACAGAAAATATTTTATCTGTCCTGGAGTAGGACAGAGACTCAGATAACTAAGCTGTGGTGAATAGGAAGAGAGCAGCATAATGTAAATTTGAAAATGTAGTCAGGAGTCAGATCACCCAGGAAGCTGAAAGCTTTCAAGGAGCAGATTAGATTTTACTGTATAAATTGAAAGGTAGTTATAGCATTTTAAAGCGAATACTGTGGACAGAAGGAATTGGTCGACTACACAACAGAAGGAGGAGGGATGAGGATGGTGGTGGGGAAGGAGAGAGGAAGGAGGGGAAGGAGAGGAGAGGCTACTTAGGATCATTCATGATCTTCCAATGAAGATGAAATGAATGCATGATTTTAGTTCAATTTGCTCAAGATAAAATGTGCAATAGTTGCAAAATGACTGAATCTTTAAAAGTATTTCATGAATAGCCTGAATGATCAATGTTCTGAATTGTCAATTTGCCAAATTTACCAATTTACTGGAAAATATTATTTATTCCAAAAATTTAAAGACATTTTGTTTGAAATGGTTAATTTTAATAAACTATGAGGATTTCTGTAAAGTTTTAGTCAAGCAATTTGTTTCGTTTCTTATATTTTGTTTATTCTTTATTTTTTTATGAGCCATTTCATCCTGGCAGCCAAAATCTAGTATATTCATTATTGTTTTACTAATCTCTGGTTTGGTAATAATAGTGAGTCTGCATTTTCAATGAGAAGCTTTGTGCATATATTCAATATTGGGACTTTTTTTTAAAATTTTAACAAAATCTGTACTTTAGTTAATAATACTTTATCCCATGCTAATTTCCTGATTTTTTTTTCACAACATAGTGTTTCTTTATATTCTCAGAATTGGATTAAAAGTTTCAAATGTCAGTGATTTTTTTTAAATCACTAAGATAATAAAATTTCTAGTTTTTCAGCAATAATTTTGGATGCCAATATTCATGAAACAATATCAAAATTTTGAGTGAATATAAATTAGAGATCTAGTATTCTATTCATGCTAAGTCAAACAACCAGAATCAAAATATTATAAATATTTTAGCTATGAAGAAATTACTGTTTCTAAAATATATATTATGCTACATTATATGTTATATATATATATGTATATATATGTGTGTGTGTGTGTATGTGTACAAAATCTTTTGTACTACACTTGATAAAGGCTTGGGAAAGAACAACAACCAAAAAAGGAGATGGAGAAATTGGAAAATACAAGTTAAATTAAATAGGAGTACTGAATATGAAATTAAAAAAGTGAAACAAACTAGACAAAAGTAAAATATATATATATATAATATATATATAATCCAGTTGTTTTTAAACATAGATGCTCATTAGAAACACATCTGGAATTTTGGACGAAAAAAAAAGAAAAACACAGTATCTGGGCATTTTTATTTTTCAAAAAATTCCAAGGTAATTCTGATATACATCTGGATTTTAAAAAGTAATTGCAGGTTTTTCATGTTTTTTAGATTTTTAGATTAAATAATGCTTTTATTGACAGAATTCTATTTTTTTCTTTTGACCAATTATACAATGGTATTAAGCAAATAATAGTTACATAACCACAACAATTAAAAATGCTTATTAGTTTTCACAATCAATTGCTAGACAAAAAAAAAATAATAATAAAAAGATAATTGCAGTTGCAAGCAGAAATGGAAACATAGTTAACCTAACAATATAAAATAATTACATACAATTTAGAGTATTAAGTAGAGTGATATGGTAAGTGGAAGTGAATACATGCACATGCTTTCATCCACACAGCCAGTCTTTTGGTGGGTGTATGTAATCCATTTACATTTAAGGTAATCATCAATACGTATGATCCTATTATCATTTTCTTAATTGTTTGGGTTTATTTTGCTTAGGTCTTTTCCTTCTCTTATGTTTCCCACCTAGAGCAGTTCCTTTAACATTTGTTGTAAAGGTGGTTTGGTGGTGCTGCATTCTCTTAACTTGTGCTTGTCTGGGAAGCTTTTGATTTCTCCATCAAATCTGAATGAGAGTCTTGCAGGGTGGAGTATTCCTGTTTGTGGTTCTTCCGTTTCACCACTTTAAATGTATCGTGCTCTTTTCTTCTAACTCGTAGAGTTTCTATTGAGAAATCAGCTGATTACCTTGTGGAAGTTTACTTGTATGTTATCTGTTTTTCCCTTGTTGCTTTTAATATTTTAACTTTGTCTTTGTCATTTTTTTTTTACTACGTGTCTTGGTGCATTCCTCCTTGGGTTTATCCTGTCTGGGACTCTGTGTTTCTGAGTCACATCAGGTTTCCCAGCCTGATGTGACTGAGAAACACTGAGAAAACTCTGTGTTTCCTGGACTGATTTGATTATATCCTTTCCCATGTTAGGGAAGTCTTCAGCTATTATCTCTTCAAACATTTTCTCAGGTCCTTTCTCTGTCTCTTCTCCTTCTGGGACTCCTATAGTGTAAATGTTGGTGCATTTACTATTGCCTCAGAGGTCTTTGGGGCTGTCTTTGTCTTCCTTTTTTTCCCCCTATATTCTGTGCTGTAGTAGTGATTTCTACCATTCTGTCTTCCGTGTCATTTATCTGTTCTTCTGCCTCAGCTATTCTGCTATTGATTCCTTCTAGTGTGTTGTTCATCTCTGTTTCTTTATTGTTTAGTTCTTCTGGGTCTTTGGTAAAAATTTATGCATCTTCTCTATTCTTCTTCCAAGATGCTGGATCATCTTCACTATCATTATTCTGAATTCTTTTTTTCTACAATATTACCTATCTCTACTTCACTTATTTTTATGGGGTTTTATCTTTTCCCTCCATCTGGAACATAACCCTCTCTGATTAACTTTTTGTGATGTGACTTTCATTCTAACTGCTGTGGGATTGTGGTTCTTCTTGCATCTTTTGTATGCCCTCTGGTGGATGAGGCCAAGAGGCTTGTTTAAGATTTCTGATGGGAGGGACTGGCATGGGAAAAAGTGGTCTTGCTCTGATAGGCAGGGCCATATTCAGTAAAACTTTAATTATCTGATGGTGGGTGGGTTAGTTGTTCTGGGTTCTGTGGTAGGGTTAATGGCAAAATCACCCCAAGAGGGCTTACATTAAGGAGCACCTTCCAGGTCTGTTGCTGCCTGTGTTCATATCCTCTCAGCAAACCGCTGCCAACACACACGTCCACAGGAGACCCCTTCCAACACTAGGAGATATGTCTAGTTCAGTCTTCTGTGGGGTCACTGCTTCTTTCCCTTGGGTCTTGATGCCATCAAAATTTTGTTTTGCACCCTTCAAGAGTGGAGTCTCTGTTTCCCCTAGTCCAGTGGAAGTCGGGTAATCAAATCCCATTGGTCTTCAAAGTCAGAATCCATGGGGATCCCCAGTCATTATACAAAATCCCCGGCTGGGAAACCTGATGTGGGGCTCAGAACCTTCACAACAGTAGGAAAGCTTCTTTGGGATTATTATTCTCCAGTTTGTGGGTCGCCCACCCAGTGGACATGGGATTTGATTTTATCCTGGGTGCACCCTTCCTACTGTCTCATCACAGCTTTGTCTTTGGATGTGGGGTATCATATTTTGTTTTTTGTTAGGTTTCAGAATCCTCTTGACAATGGTTATTCAACAGCTGGTTGCAATTTTTGTGCTCTCACATTCCTCTTCTTATAAGCACCCCAGTCCCATTGGATTAGTGATCCATCTTTTTGACCTCATTTGACCTGAATAACCTCCTTAAAGGCCTATCTTTATATACTGTCATGTAGGGGCTGGAGTCGCCTCATTTGAATTTTGTGGGACACAATTCAATCCAAAACAGATGGCATCTATCTGACATAGAACCTCTATCTGACAAGAACGGGAAGTCTCAAAGATTACTAAACTACTCTTCTACATGATTTATTGTATAAAACTCTGGATTAAAGAGAGGCTAACAATAGAGGTGCGGCCGTGAGGAGCTACCCCACGCCTGAGGACAGGGCCGGCGGCCGAGAGGAGCTACCCCACGTCCAACAGGCGGTGGCTGCGCTGGCGCAGGAGGGCCGAGAGGAGCTACTCCACGTTCAAGGTCAGGAGGGGCGGCCTTGAGGAGATACCCCTCGTCCAAGGTAAGGTACAGCAGCTGCACTTTGCTGGGGCGGCTGTGAAGAGATTTTCCACGACCAAGGTAAGAGAAACCCAAATAAGACGGTAGGTATTGCTAGGGGGCACCAGAGGGCAGACAAACTGAAATCATAATCACAGGAAACTAGCCGATCTGATCACATGGACCACAGCCGAATGTGGTCCACTGGAGAAGGGAATGGCAAACCACTTCAGTATACTTGCCTTGAGAACCCCATGAACAGTGACAAAGGGCAAAATGATAGGATACTGAATGAGGAATTCCCCAGGTCGGTAGGTGCCCAGTATGCTACTGGAGCTCAGTGGAGAAATAACTATAGAAGGAATAAAGGGATGGAGCAAAAGCAAAACCAATACCCAGTTGTGGATGTGACCAGTGATAGAAGCAAGGTCCGGTGCTGTAAAGAGCAATATTGCATAGGAACCTGGAATGTTAGGTCCATGAATCAAGGCAAATTGGAAGTGGTCAAACAGGAGATGGCAAGAGTGAACGTCGACATTCTAGGAATCAGTGAACTAAAATGGACTGGAATGGGTGAATTTAACTCAGATGACCATTATATCTACTACTGTGGGCAGGAATCCCTTAGAAGAAATGGAGTAGCCATCATGGTGAACAAAAGAGTCCGAAATGCAGTACTTGGATGCAATCTTAAAAATGACAGGATGATTTCTGTTCGTTTCCAAGGCAAACCATTCAATATTACAGTAATCCAGGCCTATGCCCCAACCAGTAATGCTGAAGAAGCTGAAGTTAATCGGTTCTATGAAGACCTACAAGACCTTTTAGAACTAACACCCAAAAAAGATGTCCTTTTCATTATAGGGGACTGGAATGCAAAAGTAGGAAGTCAAGAAACACCTGGAGTAACTGGCAAATTTGGCCTTGGAGCACGGAATGAAGCAGGGCAAAGGCTAATAGAGTTTTGTCAAGAGAATTCACTGGTCATAGCAAACACCCTCTTCCAACAACACAAGAGAAGACTCTACACATGGACATCACCAGATGGTCAACACCGAAATCAGATTGATTATATTCTTTGTAGCCAAAGATGGAGAAGCTGTATACAGTTAGCAAAAACAAGACCAGGAGCTGACTGTGGCTCAGATCATGAACTCCTTATTGCGAAGTTCAGACTGAAATTGAAGAAAGTAGGGAAAACCACTAGACCATTCAGATATGACCTCAATCAAATCCCTTATGATTATACAGTGGAAGTGAGAAATAGATTTAAGGGACTAGATCTGATAGATAGAATGCCTGATGAACTCTGGATGGAGGTTCGTGACATTGTACAGGAGACAGGGAACAAGACCATCCCCATGGAAAAGAAATGCAAAAGAGCGAAATGGCTGTCTGAGGAGGCCTTACAAATAGCTGTGAAAAGAAGAGAAGCGAAAAGCAAAGGAGAAAAGGAAAGATACAAGCATCTGAATGCAGAGTTCCAAAGAATAGCAAGGAGAGATAAGAAAGACTTCCTCAGTGATCAATGCAAAGAAATAGAGGAAAACAACAGAATAGGAAAAACAAGAGACCTCTTCAAGAAAATTAGAGATTCCAAGGGAACATTTCATGCAAAGATGGGCTCGATAAAGGACAGAAATGGTATGGACCTAACAGAAGCAGAAGATATTAAGAAGAGGTGGCAAGAATACACAGAAGAACTGTACAAAAAAGATCTTCCCGACCAAGATAGTCACGATAACGTGATCACTGACCTAGAGCCAGACATCTTGGAATGTGAAGTCAAGTGGGCCTTAGAAAGCATCACTACTAACAAAGCTAGTGGAGGTGATGGAATTCCAGTTGAGCTATTTCAAGTCTTGAAAGATGATGCTGTGAAAGTGCTGCACTCAATATGCCAGCACATTTGGAAAACTCAGCAGTGGCCACAGGACTGGAAGAGGTCAGTCTTCATTCCAATCCCAAAGAAAGGCAATGCCAAAGAATGCTCAAACTACCGGACAATTGCCCTCATCTCACACGCTAGCAAAGTCATGCTCAAAATTCTCCAAGCCAGGCTTCAGCAATATGTAAACCGTGAACTCCCAGATGTTCAAGCAGGTTTTAGAAAAGGCAGAGGCACCAGAGATCAAATTGCCAACATCCGCTGGATCATGGAGAAAGCAAGAGAGTTTCAGAAAAACATCTATTTCTGCTTCATTGACTATGCCAAAGCCTTTGACTGTGTGGATCACAATAAACTGTGGAACATTCTGAAAGAGATGGGAATCCCAGACCACCTGACCTGCCTCTTGAGAAACCTGTATGCAGGTCAGGAAGCAACAGTTAGAACTGGACATGGAACAACAGACTGGTTCCAAATAGGAAAAGGTGTACGTCAAGGTTGTATATTGTCACCTTGCTTATTTAACTTATATGCAGAGTACGTCATGAGGAACGCTGGGCTGGAAGAAGCACAAGCTGGAGTCAAGATTGCTGGGAGAAATATCAATAACCTCAGATATGCAGATGACACTACCCTTATGGCAGAAAGTGAAGAGGAACTCAAAAGCCTCTTGATGAAAGTGAAAGAGGAGAGTGAAAAGGTTGGTTTGAAGCTCAACATTCAAAAAACAAAGATCATGGCATCTGGTCCCATCACTTCATGGGAAATAGATGGAAAAACAGTGGAAACAGTGTCAGACTTTGTTTTTTTGGGCTCCAAAATCACTGCAGATGCTGATTGCAGCCATGAAATTAAAAGACGCTTGCTCCTTGGAAGGAAAGTTATGACCAACCTTGATAGTATATTAAAAAGCAGAGACATTACTTTGCCAACCAAGGTCCGTCTAGTCAAGGCAATGGTTTTTCCCATGGTCATGTATGGTTGTGAGAGTTGGACTGTGAAGAAGGCTGATCGCCGAAGAATCGATGCTTTTGAACTGTGGTGTTGGAGAAGACTCTTGAGAGTCCCTTATACTGCAAGGAGATCCAACCAGTCCATTCTAAAGGAGATCAATCCTGGATGTTCATTGGAGGGACTGATGCTAAAGCTGAAACTGCAATACTTTGGCCACCTCATGCGACGAGTTGACTCACTGGAAAAGACTCTGATGCTGGGAAAGGTTGGGGGCGGGAGGAGAAGGGGACGACGGAGAATGAGATGTCTGGATGGCATCACCGACTCTGTGGACATGAGTTTGAGTGTACTCCGGGAGTTGGTGATGGACAGGGAGGCCTGGCGTGCTGTGATTCATGGGGTCGCGGAGAGTCGGACACGACTGAGCGACTGAACTGAACTGACTGAACTGAACAATAGAAATATATTTACAGAAACATTCTGTTGTCTTAGGCACACTGTCACCATGCCCTAGTTCATCTTTAGTCAAAACATATAAAAGTATTGATTTGTACTAATACTGATACAAGTGGTAAATAGATAATAACAGTGATTGAGTGTATACATTTAAATAGCATATATGTGTTTAGTGAGTATATTGATGGTTAGCTTTCAAGTATTTACAGTTGTGTCTCTAGCTAATCAAAAAGTCACATAAGAAAAGTCTCACGTAGAGTCATCAGTTCAGTTCAATTCAGTCGCTCAGTCGTGTCCGACTCTTTGTGACCCCATGAACCACAGCATGCCAGGCCTCCCTGTCCATCACCAACTCCCAGAGTTCACTCAAACTCATGTCCATTGAGTCGGTGTCTAATATTAATAATATGTTTGTCCCACATTTCGGATTAAGGTTTACTATATTCCCTATAAAAGCATCACATTTACCAAAATTCCTTTTTATTAATATGTCAATTCAAATCCACCTGCAATTTTAGTAGATATTTTAATATTTATTTTAAAAAAGCTATTTATTTTGCAATATTTCAAAGGCTTAAAAATAAGATAGAAAATGTCTTTTTAAAGGGCACTCCATTAACTTGTACTTCTTTTTAATATATTCAATGACAATAAGATGATGATATTTAAATACACTAGTAAAACTTGTTAACAAACCTTCTGGTAGAAATGTCAGTATTCACAGTAAGTATCTGATTTGGAAGTAAAGTGGCCATGGCATTTTTCTAGTAGTAAAAATAATTTATAAAATATTTAATACTATAAATATATATACACATATATGCTGCTGCTAAGTCGCTTCAGTCGTGTCCGACTCTGTGCGACCCCATAGACGGCTGCCCACCAGGCTCCCCCGCCCCTGTGATTCTCCAGGCAAGAACACTGGAGTGGGTTGCCATTTACTTCTCCAATGCATGAAAGTGAAAGGTGAAAGTGAAGTTGCTCAGTCATGTCCAACTCTTTGTGACCCCATGGACTACAGCCTATGAGGCTCCTCTGCCCATGGGATTTTTCAGGCAAGAGTACTGGAGTGGGGTGCCATCGCCTTCTCTGATACACATATATGCACATACACAAGGGAAGCAAAATTATTTGTAAGCTCATTAGCCAGGCAATTCATATTGATTTGTTAAAATAAAAGCTAAATGTCTATGTAATTAGAAAATTAACTAACAAGTAAAACTCTCTCTGTCTCAAAGCCTATTCTCTTCTAAACATAGACACTTTAAGAATTTCTTATGTTAACTTAAATTTCATTATACATAAAGTGAAAAAGTGAAAGTGAATTCACTCAGTAATGTCCAACTCTTTGCTACCCCATGGACTGTAGCCTACCACCCTCCTCCATCCATGGGATTTTTCAGGCAAGAATACTGGAGTGGGTTTCCATTTCCTTCTCCAGGAGGTCTTCCCGACCCAGGGACTGAACCTCGGTCTCCCACATTGTAGGCAGGCGGTTTACCATCTGAGCCACCAGGGATAGAAGTACGTTAATTTGAAACATGAAATTGCTCACTCTTCACCAGCAATTTTATGTGACTCAAACTAATATGTGATATGTGATCTACATCTTGTTTTTACTTAATAATATACCTTAGAGTTCTTTCTATATTAGAAAATGTACAGTATTTAGATTTAAAATGATTATACAGACATAGTAAATTTAACTCTTTTGATGAAAATCTATGGTTCTTCTTGCTATTACTAACTTTATAGGTGTATTTTTATGTATGCATACATGTATGTCTCTAACCATACTAATAGTGAAAATAGTTATATCAAAATGATGCACATTTTAAATTTTTGTAAACATGCTCAAATTACCCCCCAAAATTTTTGTAGTACTTTCACTATCACAAACCCACAAAAATGTTCCCCTAATCATATACACACATTTTTGGCAGAATCAAGTATTACTTATGATTGATAAAATATAATATCTTATTTCTTTGTGCTTCCCAAGTGGCAGGGTGGTAAAGAATCCACCTGCTAATGCGGGAGATGCAAGAGATGTAGGTTTCATCCCTGGGTTGGGAAGGTCCCCTGGAAACCCACTCCAGTACTCTTTCCTGGAAAAATTCCATGGACAGAGGAGCCTGGTGGGCTACAGTCCACAGAACCATAAAGAGTAAGACATGACTGAGCATTCATACACACACAGTATCTTGTTTCTAGTTAAAAGTGAGATTGAACATTTCCGTATGTATTCACTTAACATTAGTGTTTCTACTTCTCTCTCAGCATCACGTTTATACATTTAATTTCCTCCTTTTTATTGACTTGTATAATATTGATTTTCATAACTACTTATAAACTCCTATAATTGTTGATTCATTTATGACATAATTATTTTAATTTTGTTTTTCACCACTCTAATGTCACAAATAACTTATCCACATTTCCCTCTAAAAATCACAGGTTCATTATTTTATATAATCTTTGACCCCATGGAATTTTTTCTGTATAGAGGTGAAGCTGATGTTTAACTTGGTTTCTTTCCAGA
Organism: Moschus berezovskii; assembly: GCF_049115385.1. Lineage (NCBI taxonomy): Eukaryota > Metazoa > Chordata > Mammalia > Artiodactyla > Moschidae > Moschus > Moschus berezovskii. Next base: position 12,929,913 of record NC_142482.1, on the reverse strand, counting down.
ATCTGTTATCATTCTTGTAAACATTCCATAATTTTTGTCAGCACACATCTCACCAAGTTCTCTCATAGTTTTACATAGATTTTTTTTTAACTTAACATTATTGTATTGGTTTTGCCATTTTTTTAAACTTGATGACCTTGTGTTTTTCAAGTAAAAAAATATATATGAATGATGGTAATTTTTGCAGATGAAACACTGACAATTTTAAAGAAGTTTGAGACAGGAAAAAAATCATATTAATTTATTAATTCCATGATAATCATTAAATTCTCTAGGCTAGAAAATTTATAAATGTATAGTTCTAAAGATTAATCTTGGGATAATACCACATATGATTTTACTGTTCGTACTTAAGAAGTCCAGATAAACTGTTAATGTAGAAATATCTCATGCGTATAGGAAAGAAATCATGAGAGTACATGTCCTGTAAGTCAGAGAAGTTTAAGAAGGGAAAACTGAGACAAAAACTCTAAAACTGGCAAGAGAGAAATTTGGATTCAGTTCTGTGCACAGAATTCACATTAGAGATCAAGGGTGGAGAGGTATGAGTAAAGGATATCTGAACTTGTGGATTATTCTTTCTGGAGGCTTGAGATGAAAAGAAAAAAGAAAAAAACAACACAACCATCTTTGAGTCAAGACACGTATTTTTATAAGCAACTCCTGAAGTTCAATTCCAGAAAAATGAATGACCCAATCAATAAATGGGCCAAAGAACTAAACAGACATTTCTCCAAAGAAGACACAGATGGCTAAAAAAACACCTGAAAAGATGCTCAACATCACTCATAATCAGAGAAATGCAAATCAAAACCACAGTGAGGTAACCTTTCACACCAATCAGAATGGCTGCTATCCAAAAGTGTACAAACAATAAATGCTATAGAGGGTGTGGAGAAAAGGGAACCCTCTTACACTGTTGGTGGGAATGAAAACTAGTACAGCCACTATGGAAAACAATGTGGAGATTCCTTAAAATACTGGAAATAGAACTGCCATATGACCCAGCAATCCCACTGCTGGGCATACACACCAAGGAAACCAGAATTGAAAGAGACACATGTACTCCAACGTTCATCGCAGCACTGTTTATAACAGTCAGGACTTGGAAGCAACCTAGATGTCCATCAGAAGACAAATGGATAAGAAAGCTGTGGTACATATACACAATGGAGTATTACTCAGCCATTAAAAAGAATACATTTGAATCATTTCTAATGAGGTGGATGAAACTAGCCTATTATACAGAGTGAAGTAAAACAGAAAGAAACGCACCAATACAGAATACTAACACATATATATGGAATTTAGAAAGATGGTAACGATAACCCTGTATACGAGACAGCAAAAGAGACACAGATGTATAGAACAGTCTTTTGGACTCTGTGGGAGAGGGTGAGGGTGGGATGATTTGGGAGAATGGCATTGAAACATGTATATTATCATATGTGAAATGAATCGCCAGTCCAGGTTCAATGCGTGATACAGGATGCTCGGGGCTGGTGTACTGGGATGATCCAGAGATGATATGGGGAGAGAGGTGGGAGGGGTTTCAAGATGGGGAACACATGTACACCAGGGGTGGATTCATGTCAATGTATGGCAAAACCAATACAATATTGTAAAGTAATTAGCCTCCAATTAAAATTTAAAAAAAAAAGAAATAAAAGACAGGTATTTTAAATCTCAATTGAGATTTTGTGCAATTTTAAAGGCAAAAAAGAAGCCAGAGGAGAGGCAGTGAGTGAGTGAATGAGAGTGGTGAGAGCAGCCCCAGTAAGTCAGGAAAGATCAAAAGCTCTGGTATCACTATGATTTTGAGGAAAATATGGGCAAACTAAAAATAGAACAGGCTTTCACCATGGCTCAGCGGTAAAGAATCTGCTTGCAATGCAGGAGACACAGGAAACATGGGTTGACTACCTGGGTTGGGAAGATCCTGGAGAAAGGAATGACAATGCACTCCAATAAACTTGCCTGGAGAATCCATGGACAGAGAAGGCAGGTGGGCTATATAGTCCACAGGGTCCTAAAGAGTCAGACAAGACAGAAGCGACTTAACATGAACGAACAAGGCCAGACATCAAACTAACACACGTTCTCCTATTCCACAGGGTTAGGTCAGTTATCTGGAAGATTCTGAAACAACCAACCTGAAAATTAATTGACTGACAACAAAATTGATTCAAGTGTGAGTGTAAATAAATATTCTAACAATATCTAAAAAATAGCAACATTGATTATGCATAACTCTAATTGAAAAAATAGCACACATTTAGAAGACAACATCTGAAGTATTGCAAATAGGAATTTAGGTAAAATCAAAATTTAAACATTTGGATTCTGCAGTAACACAGACGGTAATCACAATTAACCTACATCTTTGTATATGAACTTTTCCCTTGGAAAGTAAATGTTTATAACAACAAGTTATGAAGAGTAAGGACTGCAAGAACCAACCAGTCCATTCTAAAAGAGATCAGACCTGGGTGTTCATTGGAAGGACTGAGGCTAAAGCTGAAACTCCAATACTGTGGCCACATCATGCGAAGAGTTGACTCAATGGAAAAGACTCTGATGCTGGGAGGGATTGGGGGCAGGAGAAGGGGATGACAGATAATGAGATGGCTGGATGGCATCACCGACTCAATGGACATGAGTTTGAGTGAACTCCGGAAGTTGGTGATGGAGAGGGAGGCCTGGCGTGCTGTGATTCATGGGGTCACAAAGAGTCAGACAAGACTGAGCAACTGAACTGAACTAAACTAAAGGACTCTGAATTTATCTTTTGGCATCTGCTATTGAAATATGGCTGGTAAGTCACAGATTTTGATGAAACTTCTTTTATCAGTAAACATATTCAGAATTCTGCACCTGTCAGGATATTTTTGTATTCTTTGTGGACACCAAAGGTCTTTATTTCTTCCTAGTATATTTGTGAATATTATATATATATATTATACATATATGTATATTATATACATATATTATATATGTATATAATATACATATATTATATATATTATACATATATGTATATATATGTATATTATATACATATATTATATATGTATATAATATACATATATTATATATATTATACATATATGTATATTATATACATATATTATTATATGTATATTATATGTATATTATACATATATGTATAATATACATATATATTATATACATATATATGTGTGTATGTATTATGTGTATATATATTATTTATATACATATATCAGAAAGTAAATATGATATATGGTATGTCATAAACATATTCAGACATCTGCACCTGTCAGGATATTTTTGTATTCTTTGTGGACACCAAAGGTCTTTATTTCTTCCTAGTATATTTGTGAATATTATATATATATACACATATACATATATGTGTGTATATTATATATATGTATGTATGTATTATGTGTATATATATTATTTATATACATATATCAGAAAGTAAATATGATATATGGTATGTCCCCAAAAGGTCTGTTTTCAACTTTTTATTTTGTATTGTGATGTAGCCAATTAAAAATGATAGTTTCAGGTGAACAGTGAAGAAACTCAACCATGCATATAAAAGGTCTTCTGGAAGATGTCTTTTCTAAAATAATACACCATTCTTCTTTTATCTAGAGAAAACGTAAACATTAATGGTGGCTTTCAAGTAATCGTGGCAAAGCAATTTTGAATAAATATTTCCCTCTTTTTTTCAGTCTTTGGATAGTAGTTTAGTTTTGCCTTTACTCTAAATTAAGTAATGTTTATTTTACTTTGGTTGGATTGAAAACTGATTTTATTGCTCCACTTCTTGAACACCATTTCAAAGTGATTTTCAGAGTCTAACTGAATACTTCTTATTGGTCTCGCTCTGAGCTGTAACAATTTAAATGCTCATATCTGTAGCTTCGGAGAAGGCAATGGCAAGCCACTCCAGTACTGTTGCCTAGAAAATCCCATGGATGGAGGAGCCTGGTGGGCTGCAGTCCATGGGGTCGCTAAGGGTCGGACAAGACTGAACGACTTCACTTTCACTTTTCACTTTCACACATTGGAGAAGGAAATGGCAACCCACTCCTGTGTTCTTGCCTGGAGAATCCCAGGGATGGGGGAGCCTGGTGGGCTTCCGTCTATGGGGTCACACAGAGTCGGACACGACTGAAGCGACTTAGCAGCAACAGCAGCAGTAGTAGCAGCATCTGTAGCTTAAATACAAAGGAAAATTCAATCTAAAAGAGAAATGCAGCAAGACAAATGGACACTGTATTTTAGGAATTATTTATCTGCAAATCTGACAATATTTAATTAAAGACAGAAGAAGACCAGACAATGAGAAACTTGGTAGCATTATCCCTTATTTTTGGCAACACTAGCCATAAATCTAGAGATACCAAGGGAAATTTCATGCAAAGATAGGCTCAATAAAGGACAGAAATGGTGTGGACCTAACAGAACCAGAAGATATTAAGAAGAGGTGGCAAGAATACACAGAATAACTATACAAAAAAAAAAAAAAATCTTCACGATACAGATAACCATGATGGTGTGGTCACTCACCTAGAGCCAGACATCCTGGAATTCGAAGTCAAGTGTGGCTTAAGAAGCATCAGTACGAACAAGTTAGTGGAGATGATGGAATTCAAGTTGAGCTATTTCAAATCCTAAAAGATTATGTTGTGAAAGTGCTGTGCTCAATATGCCAGCAAATTTGGAAAGTGCAGCAGTGGCCACAGGGCTAGCAAAGGTCAGTTTTCATTCCAATCCCAAATAAAGGAAATGCCAAAGAATGCTCAAACTACCGCACAGTTGCATTCATCTCACACACTAGTAAAGTAATGCTCAAAATTCTCCAAGCCAGGCTTCAAAAGTACATGAACCATGAAATTCCAGATGTTTAAGCTTGTGTTAGAAAAGGCAAAGGGACCAGAGATCAAACTGCCAACATCCGTTGAATTATAGAAAAAGCAAGAGAGTTTCAGAAAAGCATCTCTTTCTGCTGTATTGACTATGCCAAAGCCTTTGACTGTGTGGATCACAACAAACTGTGGAAAATTCTGAAAGAGATGGGAATACCAGACCACCTGATCTGCCTCTTGAGAAACGTGTATGCAGGTCAGGAAGCAATAGTTAGAATATGGAACAACAGACTGGTTCCAAATAGGAAAAGGTGTACATCAAAGCTGTATATTGTCACCCTGTTTTTTTTTTTTTTTTTAACTTATATGCAGAGTACATCATGAGAAACGCTGGCCTGGCTGAAGCACAAGCTGGACTCAAGATTTCCAGGAGAAATATCAATAACCTCATATATGCAGATGACACCACCATTATAGCAGAAAGCAAAGAGGAACTAACGAACCTCTTGATGAAAGCAAAAGAGGAGAGTGAAAAAGTTGGCTTAAAGCTCAACATTCAGAAAACTAATTTCATGACATCCGGTCCCATCACTTCATGGCAAACAGATGGGGAAAGAGTGGAAACCTTATTTTGGGGGGCTCCAAAATCACTGAAGATGGTTACTGTAGCCATGAAATTAAAAGATGCTTTCTCCTTGGAAGAAAAGCTATGACCAACCTAGACAGCATATTAAAAAACAGAGATATTACTTTGCCGACAAAGGTCCATCTAGTCAAGGCTATCGTTTTTCCAGTAGTCATTATGGATGTGAGTGTTGGACTATAAAGAAAGTTGAGTACCGAAGAACTGATGCTTTTGAACTGTAAGGAGATCCAACCAGTCCATCCTAAAGGAAATCAGTCCTGAATATTCATTGGAAGGACTGAATTTGAAGCTGAAACTCCAATACTCTGGCCACCTGATGCGAAGAACTGTCTTATTGGAAAAGACCCTCATGCTGGGAAAGATTGAAGGTAGGAAGAGAAGGGGAAGACAGAGGATGAGATGTTTGGATGACATCACCGACTCAATGAACATGATTTTGAGTAAACTCAGGAAGTTGGTGATGGACAGGGAAGCCTGTTATGCTGCAGTCCATGGGGTCACAAAAAGGTGGACATGACTGAGTGACTGAACTGAACTGAACTGATCCTGAGTTAAATTTGTTGCTGCTCTCAGTTCTCCACAGATCTATATAAGCTCTCCATTTGTTATAGTTCGTGACTCCCTTGAAAGTGACAAGGAGAGAAGAGGGGATGTTGACATACTGTGTATATGAGCCCTTCATTCTTTCATAATTTTATATTTGAAATCAAATATACTACATGTGTTCTTGAGTGTGTCTTTATATCAAGTTCTTGAACGTAAAATAACTCCACTTTTGGTCTTTATCACTTCCATGATGTTGCAGTTTTAAAACATAACAGGATGTCCCTCCACCGACTTGAGGATGCAGCTTGTAAGAAGTAGGTGTGTGTGGTTGCATACCTGCTGGAGTTAGCCATGACTTCTAGATTCCCAAGAACCTTCCCACTGAGAAATCGTGTTTCCAAAAAAAAAAAAACCAAAAAAATGTGGCTTTAATCTTTTATTCAAAGCCAACTTGGATGGTTTTCTGCTGATGAAACAAAGCAATTGAGCTTTTCTCTTTTTCAAAAGGAATAGTTTTGCTTGAGAGCTTTGTTTATTTTTTAAGAAAAGCTGAAAGAACATTACTGTAAATATTAACCTTCATGCCACCCATAGAAACTTAATATGCATATTCAGGTTTTCATTGACAAGGATTTTTCGCTTTCAACTTCAATGTAAATAATTGTTTTCATGCATATGATATTAGATACACAATTTGTGTTCCCTATTGAAGGGACAGTATTGTGAATATTGCATTTTTTCATATTTGCCTTTAATCTTGATCTTGAAGAGTTACTTGTAGCAGAAAATAATTCAGAGTCTCAGCTTTGATAAAAATCAGGAAGAAAACAAAATCAGAAGAGAAGATCAAAGGTTGAAAATAAATAAATATAAAGTTTGAAAAGAAATAAGTATATGCCTTCCTTAAAGTTCTCAAGAGTTATTGGTTGAAAAGCTTATGCTGGGGGTGGGGAACACATGTAAATCCATGGCTGATTCATATCAGTGTGTAGTAAAAACCACTACAATATTGTAAAGTAATTAGCCTCCAACAAAAATATTAAAAAAAAATAAAAAAGAGCTTATGCTGGGAGTACTTGGAAAATTGTAGATAATATTTGTGCAGTTTCTACACTTCACAGGAAGCAGAGACATCCTGCTCTAGAACTGGGCCACGGATACCAGGGAGTGGATGTGTTAAGTATAGATAATGGAAGCTGGGAAGAGGGGAAAATATAACACTTCAAGGAGCGCTGAGCTATTTAAATTCTTTCTGACAGCTTCTATTCACCAATATTCAAACAAATGTTCCAGTTGCTTTTATCTACAATGGGCAAGTTGGCGCTGTTGGCAGTAAGGAGACGGACTAAGTCACCCAGCCAGAGGTGAGGTATGAAGCACTGCTCCCAGTAATTTCTGGATTCCAGAGAATAATCTTTAAGCTCCAATATCTAACAGAAAGATTGACTCAACCTTAAGAATAGAACTCAAAATGAATACATGCATCTTCATGTTACAAATTTTGTTGGTTTGTTTAACAGTGAATCAGTTCAGTTCAGTTCAGTTCAGTCACTCAGTACCCATGGTCTGCAGCACACCAGGCTTTCTGTCCATCACCAACTATTCAACTAACAGTGAAGAGGAATAGGGGGAAAATAGATAAAATGGAAATAGTGTTATATGTTATAATCAGAAGATAATTTCTTGCAATCAGTTGTTCAGTAAAGTGATTCTTATATTTTGAACATTTGGTAACAAATAAGGCTAATAATCTTCATTTCTTTAAATAAATTATTGACATTATTCTTTCAGACGGTTTCTTTTTTCAAAATCCAGCCATTGGAGTAAATTATTTCTCTATTTGGGATACTTTCAGCTTTTTAAAATCAATAATCTAAATTTTGTACTCAAATTCATATTGGCAGTCTACATTCTTTCAATAATGTATACAAGTTAATATATGCATATTTTCCAGGAATTGTTGATATTCCTAAAAATAAGAAGATTCTAGAAGTTAATTCATAATGTCATGAAATAAGTCATACCTTATACTGAAAAGAGAATAAAGAGATGGATTAACTTACTTAAAATCATATCCTTCTATCAAGCACTAATTTTATGTAAGACATTTGTTAGGCATTATGAAATATAAGAAATGAACGTCTTATTTTTAAAGAATATTGCCAATGATCCAGTTCTGAGTCACATGTTTTCTTACCTTGGCTGTTAAAATGTTTAACTAACTCTTCTTTCTTCACTCAACTCTTTCTATTTAAAATCACGAGAATTTTCTGTCACATTCTGCTCAAAATGTTTTGTTTCCCTCTTGCCCTGAACTGATGTACAGAAAGTACACAGTTTTTTAGTATGTGACTCCAGTTGTCCTCTCTAGTTTCACCTTTACCAACATCCCACCCGTGCACACTATTCACGCACATCACGAAAATACCCATTCCATAATAATTTGGTGACATTTTAGCTATTCCTTTGACCCTACATGATTTTATCCTTTTATAATGTCTTCTTGGCCATCAAATTCAGATTCAAACCCCACCTCTTTCAAAAAGTCTTCCTTCATTTCCTTCTAGAAGTGTTAGTTGCTCAGTCACGTCTGACTCCTTGCAACCCCATGGGGTGTAGCTCCCCAGACTCCTCTGTCCATGGAATTCTCCAGGCAAGAATACTGGGGTGGGTTGTCATTTCCTTCTCCAGAGGATCGGCCCAACCCAGGGATTGAACCTGGGTCTCCTGATTTGCAGGCAGATTCTTTATTGTCTGGGCCACAGGGAAGTCCCACCCTGAATCAACTATTTCTTATTTTGTGTTCTGATACCACCTGGTACATTATGACAAGATTTCATTCTCCTCTTGCGTCATATTTCATTGCTTGCTTGTCTCCCCCTAGCCTTGAAGTTTATTAAACTGCTATTTACTATCATTATTTTTGGTACAGATATTTGCCAGTAGTTCAGTTCAGTCACTCAGTCATGTCAGACTCTTTGAGATCCCACGCCAGGTCTCCCTGTCCATCACCAACTCCCAGAGTTTACTCAAACTCATGTCCATTCAGTCGGTGATGCTATCCAACCATCTCATCCTCTGTCGTCCCCTTCTCCTCCTACCTTCAATCTTTCCCAGCCTGAGGGTCTTTTCCAATGAGTCAGTTCTTCGCATCAGGTGGCTAGAGTATTGGAGTTTCAGCTTCAACATCAGTCTTTCCAATGAATATTCAGGACTGATTTCCTTTAGGATGGACTGTTTGGATCTCCTTGCAGCCCAAGGGACTCTCAAGAGTCTTCTCCAACACCACAGTTCAAAAGCATCAATTCTTTAGTGATCAACTTTCTTTATAGTCCATCTCTCACACCCATACATGACTACTTGAAAAACCATAGCCTTGACTAGAAGGAACTTTGTTGGCAAAGTAATGTCTCTGCTTTCTAATATGCTGTCTAGGCTGGTCATAGCTTTTCTTCCAAGGAGCAAGCATCTTTTAATTTAATGGTTGCAGTCACCATCTCCAGTGATTTTGGAGCCCCAAAAAAGAAAGTTCAGCAGACTTGGGTATGGCATAAGCCCTCTTGGAGGGGGTCACCACTAACCCCAACATAGAGCTCCCAGAACTTACACAGGACTGGGAAATAGACTCTTGGAGGCCACAGACAGAACCTTGTGTGTACCCGGACCCAGAAGAAAGGAGCAGTGACCCCACAAGAGACTGACCCAGATTTTCCCAGGAGTGCCCAAGAGTTTCTAGTGGAGTGGTGAGTCAGTGGTGGCCTGTTGCAGGGTTGGGAGTAGTGAGTGTAGCACTACATGAACGGGATTTTTTGAAGGAGGTCGCCATTATCTTCATTACCTCCATCATAATTTGGCCCCAGGTAAATAGTAGGGTTGGTCATAACTTTCCTTCCAAGGAGCAAGCGTCTTTTAATTTCATGGCTGCAATCAGCATCTGCAGTGATTTTGGAGCCCAAAAAAACAAAGTCTGACACTGTTTCCACTGTTTTTCCATCTATTTCCCATGAAGTGATGGGACCAGATGCCATGATCTTTGTTTTCTGAATGTTGAGCTTCAAGCCAACCTTTTCACTCTCCTCTTTCACTTTCATCAAGAGGCTTTTGAGTTCCTCTTCACTTTCTGCCATAAGGGTAGTGTCATCTGCATATCTGAGGTTATTGATATTTCTCCCAGCAATCTTGATTCCAGCTTGTGCTTCTTCCAGCCCAGCGTTCCTCATGATGTACTCTGCATATAAGTTAAATAAGCAAGGTGACAATATACAACCTTGACGCACTCCTTTTCCTATTTGGAACCAGTCTGTTGTTCCATGACCGGTTCTAACTGTTGCTTCCTGACCTGCATACAGGTTTCTCAAGAGGCAGGTCAGGTGGTCTGGGATTCCCATCTCTTTCAGAATGTTCCACAGTTTATTGTGATCCACACAGTCAAAGGCTTTGGCATAGTCCCTTATACTGCAAGGAGATCCAACCAGTCCATTCTAAAGGAGATCAATTCTGGATGTTCATTGGAGGGACTGATGCTAAAGCTGAAACTCCAATACTTTGGCCACTTCATGAGACGGGTTGACTCACTGGAAAAGACTCTGATGCTGGGAAAGGTTGGGGGAGGGAGGAGAAGGGGACGACGGAGAATGAGATGGCTGGATGGCATCACCGACTCTGTGGACATGAGTTTGAGTGTACTCCGGGAGTTGGTGATGGACAGGGAGGCCTGGCGTGCTGTGATTCATGGGGTCGCGGAGAGTCGGACACGACTGAGCGACTGAACTGAACTGAACTGAACTGAAATAGTATGGAGGGAACACAGCTTCACCCATCAATAGAAAATTGGATTAAATATTTACTGATCATGGCCCCGCCCACCAGAACAAGACCCAATTTCCCCCTCAGTCAGTCTCACCCACCAGGAAGCTTCCATAAGCCTCTTATCTTTCTCCATCAGAGGGCAGACAGATTAAAAACCACAATCACAGAAAACTAACCAATTTGATCACATGAACCACAGTATTTTTTAACTCAATGAAACTATGAGCCATGCCGTGTAAGGCCACCCAAGATGGATGGGTCATGGTGGAGAGTTCTGACAAAATGTGACCCACTGGAGAAGTGGCAAACCAGTGTTCTTGCCTTGAGAACCCCATGAACAGAATGAAAAAGCAAAAAGACAGGACACTAAAAGATGAACTCCCCAGGTCAGCAGGTACCCCACATGCTACTGGAGATCAGTGGAGAAAAAACTTCAGAAAGAATGAAGAGATGGAGCCAAAGCAAAAACAACACCAAGTTGTGCATGTGACTGATGACAGAAGCAAAGTCCAGTGCTGTAAAGAGCAATATTGCATAGGAACCTGGAATGCTAGGTCCATGAATCAAGGCAAATTGGAAGTGATCAAACAGGAGATGGCAAGAATGCACTTCGATATTTTAGGACTCAGTGAACTAAAATGGACTGGAATGGGTGAATTTAACTCAGATGACCATTATGTCTATTACTGTTGGCAGGAATCCCTTAGAAGAAATGGAGCAGCCATCATGGTAAACAAGAGAGTCCGAAATGCAGTACTTGGATGCAATCTCAAAAACGGCAGAATGATCTCTATTTGTTTCCAAGCAAACCATTCAATATCACGGTAATCCAAGTCTATGCCCTGACCAGTAATGCTGAAGCCAAAGTTGAACGGTTCCATGAAGACCTACAAGACCTTTTAGAACTAACACCCCAAAAATATGTTCTTTTCATTATAGGGTACTGGGAATCAAAAGTAGGAAGTCAAGAAACACCTGGAGTAACAGACAAATTTGGTCTTGGATTACAGAATGAAGCAGGGCAAAGGCTAATAGAGTTTTGCCAAGCAAACACACTGGTCATAGTGAATACCCTCTTCCAACAACACAAGACTATACACAAGGACATCACCAGATGGTCAATATCGAAATCAGATTTACCAGTAATAACACTTCAGATCCTTTGATGGGAGGAGGGGGTTAAATATTATATCAATGAATATACATCTTTCTATATTTGATATTATATAAGAGCAGACCACATTTTAGTTACTTTTGCCTTAACGAATTAAATATACACTAATTGGACTGAAGGTAATGTAAAGTTTTCAATATCAATTAAATGGAATATGTTCCAAAAAGAATTTTTATAAAAGAGGAGGAAATTTGGATTTTGCTATGCAAATTAGTGCATTAGTTAGTAAGCTCGAAGATATTGTAGGTTCTGATCCAGATCCATTATAGTGAAGTGACTTTTGCAAAAAAGCAAGTTACATAAATTTTTTGGTTTCTCAGTGCATATAAAAGTTATTTTTATACCATATTATAGACTATTAAGTATGCAATGTCTCTATGTCTAAAAATATACTTGCTTTAACTCAAAAATACCTTATTGCTTTAAAATGCTAACCATCAGCTTTAGCAAATCATCATCTTTTGGCTGGTGTAAGGTTTTGCCTCAGTGTTGACTGCTGAGAGTGGTTTAGTCTGTAACTCATGCACAACTCTTGCAAACCCATGAACTGTAGCCAACTGATCAAAGTGGTGGTTGCTAAAGTTTGGGATGGCAATTTCTTAGTGAGGCAACAGTGAAGTTTAGAACATTAATTGACTCTTCCATTCAGAGTGATTTCTCTGTAATCTGCAATGCTGTGTGGTAGCATTTTATCCACAGTAGATCTTCTTTCAAAATTGGAGTCAGTCCTCTCAAATACTCCTGTTGCTTTATTAACAAAGTTTATGTAGTATTTTTTCTTGCAATTTTTTGTAATTATTTCTTGTAATTTCAGTAATCTTCACATAAGTAGAGACCATTTCAAGATACCAGTTTTATTGCTCATTCATAAGAAGCAATCCGTTATCAATTAAATCTTTATCATGAGATGGCAGCAATTCAATCACATCTCCATGCTCCTCTTCTAATTCTATTTCTCTTGCCATTTCTGCCGCATCTGCTGTTACCTTCTCCACTGAAGTATTGAACCATTCAAAGTCACCCATGAGGATTGGAATCACCTTCTTCCAAACTCCTGTTAATGTTGGTATTCTGACCTTCTCCCATGAATCATATATGTTTTTCATGGCATCTAGAATAATTATTTCTATAATTTCAAACTTTGTCCAAATACATCAAAGGAGTCATTATCTATGACAGCTATAGCATTGCAAAATGTATTTCTTAAATAATAAGACCTGAAAGACAAAATTTGCTCATTGATCCACAGGTTAAGGATTGGATGTTGTGTTATTAAATAAGGAAAGCAACATGAATCTCATTGCACATCTCTATCAGAGTTCTGGGGTGACCAGGTGCATTTTCAATGAGCAGTAGTCATTTTAAAACAATCATTTTTTCTGAGCAATAGGTCTAAACAGGGAGCTCAAAAAATTCAGTAAACCATATTGTAAACACATGTTCTGTTATCAAGTTTTGTTCTATTTATAGAGAACAGGCAGAGTAGATTTAGAATACTCAGAATAATAAATGAGTCTTGTCTTCACCTTAAAGTCACCTGCCGCATCATCACCTAACAAGAGTCAGCCTGCCATTTGAAGCTTTGAAGCCTGGCACTGACTTCTCCTTTCCAGCTATGAAAGTCCTAGATTGACATCTTCCAACAGATGACTGTTTTGTCTACGTTGAAATTTGTTGTTTATTGCAGCCACCTTCACAAATTACCTTACCTAAATCTTCTGGACAACATGCTACAGCTTCTACTTGAGCACTTACTGCTTTATCTTACACTTTTACATTATGGAGATGTCTTCTTTCCTTAAACCACATGAACCAACTCTGTTGTCTTCAGACTTTTCTTCTATAGATTTCTCACCTCTCTCAGCCTCCACAGAATTGAGGGGAGTTAGGATCTTGTTCTGGATTAGGCTTTGGACTAAGGGAATGGTGTGGTCATTTGATCTTCCATCCAGAGACTAAATCTTTCTCCGTATTAGCAATAAAATTGTTTCACTTATTACAAATTCATTTGTTCACGTGTGTAGTAGCACTTTGTACTTCCTTTATGAACTTTTCCTTTACATTCACAGCTTGTTTAACTGTTTGGTATAGGCCTAGCTTTCAGCTATCTTGGGTTTTGACATACCTTCCTCACTGAGCTTAATCTTTGCTAGCTTTTGATCTAAAATGAGAAATGTGAGAGTCTTCCTTTCACTTGAACACTTGGAGGCCATTGCAGGGTTATTGATTTGCCTAATTTCAATATTGTATCTCAAGCAATAGGGAGGCCTAAGGAGAGGGAGAAAGATGGGGGAACTTCCAGCTGGCAGAGCAGTCAGAAGACACACAACATTTCTTAAGCTCACTGTGTTAGGAGTGTCGTTCATGATGTCCCAAACCAATTAGACTAGCAACATCAAACAACACTGATCACAGAGCATCATAACAAATATAATAATAATGAAAAAGCTTTAAATATTGCAAAAGTTAACATAATCTGAACAAAGTGAGAAAATGTTGTTGGAAAAATGATATGAAACAGACTTGATTTAGGGAGGGTTGCCAAAAACCTTCACTTTGTAAAAAAAAAAAAAAAAAAAGGAATATCTGCAATTCAAACAAAATGAGTTATGGCTGTGTGAAAAGTAAAAATCATTTGAGTAATGAATCATTTTGTATGTTTCATGTTTTGTTGGACACATGTTTTAAATTATGGAAGAATTGAAACTTGGAAGAGCAAGGAAAATTTTGGATACAATAAAACATTATCAAAGCAAACATTTATTTTATGAAGAATCAAAAGGCTATATAAACCTTGGTAATTTTGCTTGACTATTACTAGTTTTGGCTAATGATTGAGAAATTAGTAGAGAGTAAATAAAGGAGTATAAAGTGTGCCCCAAACTTAAGAAATATCAAAGTGAGAAAGATGCATAGTTTACATAATCAAATGTTCCAAACACACTTAATAGCAGGACGTTTGCCTAGAGGGCAATATTCTTCATAAAATAATACTTAAATAAATATATGCCTTTTTATTCATTTCTTATGTCATTGTAAGTCATTCACCTATGTGTTTTTCAAATATTTTCAAATTGTATCACAGCTTTAACAGTTTCCAGACACTGATTCAAACCAATCAAATTCAACCAATATTTACCAGGTGCTTAAGGTAAAATGGTCTCTATTCTAACCACTGTCACACAGACATAAAAGCAGCCTCTATCTTAAGAAAGTCAGGTGACATAGACAGTTATAAAAGAGTATGATGAATCAGTGGTGGGCTATAAATGGTGGTTAGGGAGAATAGACTAAGAAAACATGGGAAATATGAGCAGTTAGAAAAAAGGGGAGAATCTTTAAGAAACGGAAATTCAAGCAGAGGAAAAAAAAAAACATGATTAAAAGCAGAGGGCAACATGAATCAGCTGGACTAGGCACCACTGATACCATGACACTCCAGGTTTGCTGAAGATCTCAATTCAGCACCAAGGAAGGACCAGTATTTCTAATGTCTTAGAATATGGTAACTAAAACCATGGTTGTTTTTTCTTTTGAATTAAATATCTTTAAAAAATGTGAGTTTTTAGGACAACAGTCATTAAGAAGTATAATAAATAGCAGCATGTTAAATAGACATGTGCAATATAGCCTAATATAGTATAGAATAACACATGCAGATATAATAACATAATATGCATAGAATCATATTACATGACATAATCTACAGTATATAATAACATTTGTTGAAGGCTTATGTACCAGACATTGCACCAAGTACTCTGTATCCAATTTTATCCTCAACAAATCATTTGAATTGCATAGTATTACCCAGCCCCATGAACTGTGGTGCTGGAGAAGACTCTTGAGTGACCCTTGTACTGCAAGGAGATCCAACCAGTCCATTCTAAAGGAGATCAATCCTGGGTGTTCATTGGAAGGACTGATGCTAAAGCTGAAACTCCAAAACTTTGGCCACCTCATGCGATGAGCTGACTCACTGGAAAAGACTCTGATGCTGGGAAGGATTGGGGGCGGGAGGAGAAGGGGACGACAGAGAATGAGAAGGCTGGATGGCATCACCGACTCTGTGGACATGAGTTTGAGTGAACTCCGGGAGTTGGTGATGGACAGGAAGGCCTGGCATGCTGTGATTCATGGCGTTGCAAAGAGTCGGACAAGACTGAGCGACTGAACTAAACTGAACCAGCCCCATTTTACAGAGTGAAGAAATAAAGATAAAGCAATAAACTTACTTGTCCAAATTCTTACTGTTACAATGTATTGGAATCCAGAGCATTTTAGGTACCTTCTGTGAACACTTGATCTTTCTTTGTACCATTCTGAGGCAGTAATTAACCTTTAACTAATTGAATTTTCAAGCAAATAACTTTTTAAGAGATGAGTTTTCAGTTCTAAGAAATTGCCTGTCATTTGCTCTGTCTCCAGAATGAAATGGAATTTTTTATGGAAAAACTAGTAAGCCCATTTGTCATTGATTTCCCTTGAGAAAGAATTATTTGCTTCCCAAAGCTTTTTAACTCTCTAACCCAATTTTTTACCACTTATCTAGCACTATCCATCCAGTCATACGTGAGTAGATCACAATTATCATATTTTTAAATTTTTTCTGTCTTCCTTCTTTGAATTCGCGTTTCTCTCCAAAGTGGACACATATTTTCTGCTTTTTGAAGACTATAGATTATACACCTAGTCCAAAAACAACATCAATACTTACTCTTAACCTTGTTTAAACTAAAATTCTATTTTGAAACTACCTCTTATTATATTTCTCCCTTGAGCATAGACAAAATTAGTGTTAATTTGCACTGTCCTTAATTTGTTTTTCTAACTTTAGAAACTTTGAACTATATTTCTTATATTTAAAATAAGAACTGTATCAACAACTTCAGCAACTTCTGTTTTATTTGTTATCATTAAATCCCACAAACTCCCACTCAAATTCCTTCCTTCCTTTCCTCAACCTCTCTCCATTTAATCAAAAATACTTACCGTGTTTGAGATCTTTACCTTATGCTGTAGGCTTATATTATTTTATAAGGTACTTTCATTTAGAAACTTAAGAGATTTTACTTCTATTAAGGTTTAAAATATATGATTTTTAAAAATGTTTGACATAAACAATGTTCTATAAAATGAAATCTTAGTTAAGCTTAAAATTAGTCATTTTCTATTTACCCCTCATCCAAGTCCTTAGTGTCTGATGTCATTGACATTAATTACATAACTATTTTAATCAGGCACTCATTTATAAATGTTAGTGTAAGAAAAAAAAATCACTGGAAGAACTCACTAAAATGAAAATTGTCTGGTTCCTACCCAGGATGCTCTGGTGGGGTACAAGAACATCTGTAACAAACTTCAGTATAAAATACTAATGAAAAGGAGTCTTTAGGCTACATTTAAAAATCACTGTATCAGACAGATGCTACAAAACAGTCAAGCTCACACAGCTGTACTTTTGCTAAGAAAGTTCTTTCACACATCTTCCCTAGAAGCTCACATAACTTACTTATTTTTAAATATGTATTGGGGAAAAATGTACATTTTAGTAAGATATATCCATTGTAAGAATACAACTCAAGATTTTTTAATGAATTTATTAAATTGTGGTAATCATTATCACCATCAGACGACTTTAGGATATGCCCATTACTCCAAAAGCTTCCTTATGTTCTTTGGAGTCTGCTACTTGCTTTCTGTCTCAATATTTTTCCTTTTTCTTTACATTTCATGTAAATGTAATCATTCACTGTGTGATTTTTCTTGGTCTGGTTTCTTTGATTTAACATAATGATTTGAGACCTATCCATGTTATATCACTTATCAGTGGTTTGTTACTTTTAATTGATGAATTGTAGTCCTTTGTGCATATTTACTATATTTTAAAAGTAAATTATTTCAATAGACAGGTGTTTTAAATGTTTCAAATTTTTGGAAATTATAAATATGATGATCTATATATGAAACTATATGGATATTATGTTTTCATTTTTCTTATGCACCTTAACATAATTCATTTTTAAAACTAGCTATCAAACATTCAAAAATTTTATTTTCAGAATAAAAATTATATTAAAATATTTTATTCTGCAATGAGTTTATTTAAATATGATTTTTATGTTGCATTAAGTATACAACATATAAATCATGTTTCAAATCAGTAGTCCTCTAATTCAAATGTCATGTTTCTCTCTTTCTTAAGCCACAGAATTTTAACGTTTTTACTAAGTACATTGTTACTGAATCAAGACTTCCCAAAGCCATATGATTAAGTACCAGCCAGAGTTGTGACTCAGTATGCTGTTAGGAATTTGGGGGAAGCTGCTTTGGGCATGTTCATGTAAGCTTGGAGGGACAACTAACTGTAAATATGACTTTTATGTTCCTTTCAGTCTTCAGTGATAATAGAATTTCAGCAGCCATCCTGGGCTATAAGGTAATCTGGAAGACAGAAGCCTTGTGTTTGGATAGAAACACAAATGGAAGGTGGGTCCCTGCCAAGTTGAAGGGAGCAGTCCATAAGAACACTCTCACTTTCTATGCCAGTTTCAAATACAGGGGTCTCCAAGACCACTCTTTGGTTCAATAATTCGCCAGAGTGATTCACAAACCTCACTGAAAGCTCGTGGTTATGATATATTATAGTTAAAGTAAACAGATTAAAACCAACCAAGGAAAGAGCCACATAGAAAGAGCCCAGGCAAATTTAAATGCCTGGGTTTCCAGCTGCCAGTCTTCTGTCCTCTCCTGATGGAGGTGTAGACAACCAGCTCTGATGTGTGACAAGATGAATGGGGTAGTCCAGCCAGGAAGATTACCAGAGGCTTGATGTCAGGGTATTAACAGGAAGTGGATGATACAAACCTTGTTGAACACCCGTGTGGCTGACTTCAGACCCCAATTCCTTTAAAAATCCATTGACATCATATGATCCAAAGCTTCTAAATCACTGGGTTCATACCTGGTCTGACCCAATATCCCTAACTAAAATCACTTTTTTATTTGTGTATCACAAAGCTCTCAGTCTAAATCACATTCTCACATACAACTAGTCCAAGGCCCTGAGACAAACAAAGTCATTTTTATTAGACAGAGTACTCTGACCACTTAGAAATTACCTCTCAGAAGCCAAAAAAGCAACGCATACCTTTCCCTCTGTTTAGTTCAGTCAATCAGTCGTGTCCGATTCTTTGTGACCCCATGAATCACAGCACACCAGGTCTCCCTCTGCATCACCAACTCCCGGAGTTCACTCAAACTCATGTCCATCGAGTCGGTGATGCCATCCAGCCATCTCATTCTCTGTCGTCCCCTTCTCCTCCTGCCCCCAAACCCTCCCAGCATCAGAGTTTTTTCCAATGAGTCAATTCTTTGCAAGAGGTGGCCAAAGTATTGCAGTTTCAGCTTTAGCATCAGTCCTTCCAGTGAACACCCAGGACTGATCTTTAGAATGGAATGGTTGGATCTCCTTGCAGTCCAAGGGACTCTCAAGAGTCTTCTCCAGCACCACAGTTCAAAAGCATCAATTCTTCGGTGATCAGCTTTCTTCACAGTCCAGCTTTCTCACATCCATACATGACCACGGGAAAAACCATAGCCTTGACTAGACGAACCTTGGTTGGCAAAATTCTCTGCTTTTTAATACGCTATCTAGGTTGGTCGTAACTTTCCTTCCAAGGAGTAAGCGTCTTTTAATTTCATGGCTGCAATCAGCATCCTCAGTCATTTTGGAGCCCAAAAAAAATAAAGTCTGACTGTTTCCACTGTTTCTCCATCTATTTCCCATGAAGTGATGGGACCAGATGCCATGATCTTCGTTTTCTGAATGTTGAGCTTCAAGCCAAATTTTTCACTCTCCTCTTTCACTTTCATTGAGAGGCTTTTTAGTTCCTCTTCACTTTCTGCCACAAGGGTGGTGTCATCTGTATATCTGAGGTTATTGATATTTCTCCCAGCAATCTTGAATCCAGCTTGTGCTTTTCCAGCTCAGCGTTCCTCATGATGTACTCTGAATATAAGTTAAATAAGCAGGGCAACAATATACAGCCTTGACGTACTCCTTTTCCTATATGGAACCAGTCTGTTGTTCCATGTCCAGTTCTAACTGTTGCTTCCTGACCTGCATATAGGTTCCTCAAGAGGCAGGTCAGGTGGTCTGGTATTCCCATCTCTTTCAGAATGTTCCATAGTTTATTTACACCAAATTCTTTACTGCAGATACTATCCCCCACAGATACTTTACTCTGATGTTAGCATAAAACCACCATATATTTTTGGATTCCCTGTCTCCAGGCTCTGTCAATACGAGTGATTTTAATCTTATTTATGCCATTTGTGTGGAACAGATTTTTTTTTTTATTAATTTATAGAGGGTTGGGATGTGGAGGGAAATGGGACGGAGTTTCAAAAGGGAAGGGATATATGTATACCTATGGCTGATTCATGTTAAGGCTTGACAGAAAACAACAAAATTCTGTAAAGCAATTATCCTTCAATTAAGAAATAAATTTTTTAAAATAATGTGTAACAACACCATCATAGAAGGGAGATAAAATACAGTTATATATACCAGTAAATAAACACTGTTAAAATGCAGGTAATAATTTTGAAAAATTTCTTCATGTTAAATGAAATTATTCAACCAAGAGAAAACTTTGAAATGGCCCTGGTGGTTTGTGTGTGTTGAAGAATTATCACTGTATTTCTCAAATTACCAACCACAGTGAAAGATGCTACAGAACTTTTCTCCACCTTTTGGATGATCAAGATATTCAATAACTGAATGAGCTATAATTTCAGAATAAGAATGAGAATACTGATCTATAGTAAATTTCTGGCACAAAAGATGGCATAAAGGATGAGGTAATTTGCATGCAACAGAAATTTGACAAAGCATTTTGGCAAAATACTGGTTTATATGTATCAGTTATAAGAAATCTTCAAGCAGGCTGCCCAGAGTTAATTAAATTGCTCTGGTATATAAGCAAAGATTTTGATTTATTTAAGCTTCTTGTTCCACTTTCCCAGACATGTGCACTTTGTCTCAATCATTCAAGCTGACTGATCAACCTTCAGAACTTGGTTCAATGTCTGAGACATAGAAAAGTGAAAAGGGCAGAGAACAAAGGACACATGCTATTTAATGCTTTCTTTATTAGAGAAACTGTTCCCAGAATTTTGTTCTGAGTAGATACCTGTTTACAACTTGTTGCACATAGCAAAATCCGAGATCCACCACTAATTCCAAGGCAGTCTGGAGATGCAAACATTTTCACTACTCATATTGCCCTAAACAAAACCTGCAGAAAAATATATTTATTACAAAACAAGGAATGTCTGTCGTAAGAAAAGGCATAGGGTAGACGTAGAATCTTGTCTTAGTGAATTTACAAGATAGTCAAATAGAAACAATTTTTCATGGTGTCATTATTTATATACTATTTCTATACATTTTGATGACATTAAGAGTCAAATATGAAATGAACTCAGCCAGCTCATTATTCAGTTCAGTTCAGTTGCTCAGTCGTGTCCAACTCTTTGCGACCCCATAAATCACAGCACGCCAGGCCTCCCTGTCCATCACCAACTCCCAGAGTTCATTCAGACTCATGTCCATCGATTCGGTGATGCCATCCAGCCATCTCTTTCTCTGTCGTCCCCTTCTCCTCCCATCCCCAATCCTTCCCAGCATCAGTCTTTTCCAGTGAGTCAACTACTTCACCAAGAATGTGTTATTTTTCTCACTATCTTATAAAAGTATAAAATTTTAAAAAATGATCCAGAAATATTTTTAGCTCTCTCATGGAACGTATTTTGCCAGTGCATGTTGAAATATCAATGATATAAATGTAGAGACTAATATTATATTAAATGTTATGCTTTTTAAACTTTATTTCAAGTAAGCTGTTTCCGATATCAAAATAAATCTTTACTCCCAATATTTCATAATTAAAACTTAGAACAAATATGTAAAAAAAAACTGGGTTTGCTTACATATCACTTTTATTATTATGAATATTATAACAGAATTTATATGATCATTAATAAAATTTCAATTTTGAACTTACTTACAGAATAAATTGAGATGAAATAAAAGCAGAAAAGTCATAATATATATTATATGATATTCCGTCCCTATTTTAACGTCTATAATTTTTCCTCTAAAAGAAGCTGATGTCAGACTTGTCTTTTATATGGAAGTTTTTCCCTTTGTAAGCATAATGTAACTTTCATGGTTATTAAATAGTAGAATCTTTTTGTTAAATAAAAATATTTTAAACAATGAATTTTTTCAAAACATTTATGTCAAAAATGCTTCTTAAAATTGTGACTTCAGTTCAGTTCAGTTCAGTCGCTCAGTCGTGTCCGGCTCTCCACGACCCCAAGAATGACAGCACACCAGGGCTCCCTGTCCATCACCAACTGCCGGAGTTCACACCAACTCATGGCCAGAGAGTTCATCTCATTCTCTGTCGTCCCCTTCTCCTCCCGCCCCCAACCTTTCCCAGCATCAGAGTCTTTTCCAGTGAGTCAACTCATTGCATGAGGTGAGCAAAGTATTGCAGTTTCAGCTTTAGCATCAGTCCTTCCAATGAACACCCAGGATTGATTTCCTTTAGAATGGACTGGTTGGATCTCCTTGCAGTCCAAGGGACTCTCAAGAGTCTTCTCAAGCACCACAGTTCAAAAGCATCAATTCTTCGGCGATCAGCTTTCTTCACAGTCCAACTCTCACATCCATACATGACCACGGGAAAGGCCATAGACTTGACTAGACGGACCTTTGTTGGACAAGTAATGTCTCTGCTTTTTAATATGCTATCTGGGTTGGTCATAACTTTCCTTCCAAGGAGTAAGCTTCTTTTAATTTCATGGCTGGAATCAGGATCCGCAGTGATTTTGGAGCTCCAATAAACTAAGTCTGACACTGTTTCCACTGTTTTTCCATCTATTTCCCATGAAGTGATGGGACCAGATGCCATGATCTTTGTCTTCTGAATGTTGAGCTTCAAGCCAACCTTTTCACTCTCCTCTTTCACTTTCATCAAGAGGCTTTTGAGTGCCTCTTCACTTTCTGCCGTAAGGGTAGTGTCATCTGCATATCTGAGGTTATTGATATTTCTCCCAGCCATCTTGATTCCAGCTTGTGCTTATTCCAGCCCTGCTTTCTTCATGATGTACTCTGCATATAAGTTAAATAAACAAGGTGACAATATACAGCCTTGACGTACTCCTTTTCCTATTTGGAACCAGTCTGTTGTTCCATGTACAGTTCTGACTGTTGCTTCTTGACCTGCATACAGGTTTCTCAAGAGGCAGGTCAGGTGGTCTGGTATTCCCATCTCTTTCAGAATTGTCCACAGTTTATTTTGAGCCACACAGTCAAAGGCTTTGGCATAGTCATTAAAGCAGAAATAGACGTTTCTCTGGAACTCTCTTGCTTTTTCCATGAATCAGCGGATGTTGGCAATTTGATCTCTGGTTCTTCTGCCTTTTCTAAAACCAGCTTGAACATCTGAAAGTTCATGGTTCACATATTGCTGAAGCCTGGCTTGGAGAATTTTGAGCATGACTTTACTAGCATGTGAGATGAGTGCAATTGTGCGGTAGTTTGAGCATTCTTTGGCATTGCCTTTCTTTGGGATTGGAATGAAGACTGACCTTTTCCAGTCCTGTGGCCACTGCTGAGTTTTCGAGATTTGCTGGCATATTGAGTACAGCACTTTCACAGCATCATCTTTTAGGATTTGAAATAGCTCAACTGGAACTCCATCACCTCCACTAGCTTTGTTCGTAGTGATGCTTTCTAAGGCCCACTTGACTTCAGATTCCAAGATGTCTGGCTCTAGGTTAGTGATCACGTTATCGTGACTATCTTGGTCGTGATTACACACTTAATGTAAGTATTTTTTTCTTTTTAAAGCAAATTTTTATTTGGTAATAATTTTAGACTTACATAAAAGTAGCAAAAAATTAGTTATTATATACAGCTGTGTCCACTGACTCACATTTTAACATCTTACATTTCTGTGTCCCTTTGTTAGAGCTTAGAAAGCGTATTTTCATGCTAAGTTGCCTCAGTCATGTACGATATTTTGTGATACTAAGTACTGACACCCACAATTCTTCTCTGTCCATAACTTTCTCCAGGCAAGAATACTGGAATGGGTTGCCATGCCCTTCTTCAGGGCATCTTTTCAACTCAGGGGTCAAACTGGGTCTCTTAATGTCTTCTTCATTGGTGGGTTTTTACCACTAGCACCACCTGGGAAGCCCAAGAAACCATATTGGTACATTACTATTAAATAAACTCTTTTACTGGTTGTTTCATTAATGTCCCTTTTTTTCTTTTCCAGGATTAAATTCAAACTACTGTAGTGCATTTAATTGTTGTATCTCTGGTCTGTCACTTTTTCTCTCTTGATGTGGTTTTCAAGTTTGCAGCAGTTTGAGGAGCCCTGTCCAGGTGACCTGTGGAATGTCCCCCAATATGGGTTAATCTGATGTTCCTACACTTTGCTTGGGAAAAGAACAGAACATATGTGAGGCTTTTTTCTTTGCTACATCACTTTGGTGGGATGTGGCATCCTCACTGCAACCCTCGTGGGGCCGGGTTTCCTAACTGGGTCCAGGTAGGCTCTTGCCTTTCCATTCTCAATTGTTTGAAAGTGAATCATTAAGTCCGTTACACCCTCCTGGTAGGGAGTATATTTACACCTGGTTTTGAATTCTTCTGTAGGAAGGATTTATATTTTCTTTCCCCTTTATTTATTCAATGTAAATATGATCTTGAGGGCAAATTTTCTTTCATGTTATATATTATACAACATGTCAATTTTAAAATATTACATGATGTATCAGCCAAGGTTTTCCAGGGAAACAGAATGAATAAGATATAAATATACCTATATATATGTACATATGCTTCTGTACATACACACATATACATAATGAGAGAGAATTAATTTAAATAATAGGCTCAGGTGATTATGTGGGCCAACAAATTTGAAGCAGGTATGCCAAGAGGCTCTAAGTTCTTGACCAAGAGTGGATGCTACATCCTTGAGGTGGAATTTCAACTTTAGGAAACCTTAGTTTTTAACTTTAATTTATTTTTCTTTTTAATTTTTTTTATTTTATTTTATTTTTAATTTATTTTATTGGAGGCAAATTACCTTACATTAATATATTGATTGGTTTTGCCACACATTGACATGAATCCGCCTCGGGTGTACATGTGTTCCCTTTCTTGAACCCCCATCCCACCTTTCTCCCCCCCCACATCCTCCCTCCATGTCATTCCCGTGCACCAGCCCCAAGCATCCTGTATCATGCGTCGAACCTGGACTGGTCACCCATGACAATATACATGCTACAATGCCGTTCTTCCCAATCATCCCACCTTCACCCTCTCCCACAGAGTCCCAAAGACTGTTCTCTATGCCTATGTCTCTTTTGCAGTCTCATATATAGGGTTCAGGTTACCATCTTTCTAAATTTCATATATATGCGTTAGTATATTGTATTGATGTTTTTCTTTCTGGCTTACTTCACTCTGTATAATTGGCTCCAATTTCATCCACCTCACTAAAACTGATTCAAATGCATTTTTTTGATGGCTGAAAAATATTCCATTGTGTATATGTACCAAAGCTTTCTTATCCATTCTTCTGCAGATGGACATCTAGGTTGCTTCCATGTCCTGGCTATTATAAACAGTGCTGCAATGAACATTGGAGTACATGTGTCTCTTTCAATTCTGGTTTCCTCGGTGTGTATGCCCAGGAGTGCGATTGCTGGATCATATGGCAGTTCTATTTCCAGTTTTTTGAGGAATCTCCACACTGTTCTCCATAGTGGCTGTACTAGTCTGCATTCCCACCAACAGTGGAAGAGGGTTCCCTTCTCTCCACACCCTCTCCAGCATTTATTGCATGTAGACTTTTGGATAGCAGCCATTCTGACTGGTGTGAAATGGTATCTCATTGTGGTTTTGATTTGCATTTCTCTGATTATGAGGGATGTTGAGCATTTTTTCATGTGTTTGTTAGCCATCTTTATGTCTTCTTTGGAGAAATGTCTGTTTAGTTCTTTGGCCCATTTTCTGATTGGGTCACTTAGTTTCCTGGAATTGAGCTGAAGGAGCTGCTTGTATATTTTGGAAATTAATCCTTTATCAGTTGCTTCATTTGCTATTATTTTCTCCCATTCTGAAGGCTGTCTTTTCACCTTGCTTATAGTTTCCTTTGCTGTGCAGAAGCTTTTGATTTTAATTAAGTCCCATTTGTTTATTTTTGCTTTTATTTCCAATATTCTGGGAGGTGGGTCTTGGAGGATCCCGCTGTGATTTATGTCGGAGAGTGTTTTGCCTACGTTCTCCTCTAGGAGTTGTATAGTATCTGGTCTGACATTTAGCTCTCTAATCCATTTTGGGAGAAGGAAACGGTAACCCACTCCAGTATTCTTACCTGGAGAATCCCATGGACGGAGAAGCCTGGTAGGTTACAGTCCACGGGGTCGCATAGAGTCGGACATGACTGAGTGACGGAATGGAACGGAACAGAATGGAACGGAATCCATTTTGAGTTTATTTTGGTGTATGGTGTTACGAAGTGTTCTAGTTTCATTCTTTTACAAGTGACTGACCAGTTTTTCCAGCACCACTTGTTAAAGAGACTGTCTTTTGTCCATTTTATATTCTTGCCTCCTTTGTCGAAGATAAGGTGTCCATAGGTGAGTGGATTTATCTCTGGGCTTTCAATTTTGTTCCATTGATCTATATTTCTGTCTTTATGCCAGTACCATACTGTCTTGATGACTGTGGCTTTGTAGTAGAGCCTGAAGTCTGGCAGGTTAATTCCCCCAGTTCCATTCTTCTTCTTCAAGATTGCTTTGGCTATTCGAGGTTTTTTGTATTTCCATACAAATTGTGAGATTATTTGTTCTAGTCCTGTGAAAAATATCGTTGGTAGCTTGATAGGGATTGCATTGAATGTATAAATTACTTTGGGTACTATACTCATTTTCACAAAATTTATTCTTCCAATCCACAAACACGGTATATTTCTCCATCTATTAGTGTCCTCTTTGATTACTTTCACTAGTGTTTTACAGTTTTCTATGTACAAATCTTTTGTTTCCTTAGGAAGATATATTCCTAAGTATTTAATTCTTTTTGTTGCAACAGTGAATGGAATAGTTTCCTTAATTTCTCTTTCTATGTTCTCATTATTAGTGTATAGGAATGCAAGGGATTTCTGTGTGTTGATTTTATATCCTGTAACTTTACTGTATTCATTGCTTAGCTGTAGTACTTTTCTGGTGGAGTCTTTAGGGTTTTCTGTGTAGAGGATCATGTCATCAGCGAACAGTGAAAGTTTTACTTCTTCTTTTCCAATTTGTATTCCTTTTATTTCTTTTTCTGCTCTGATTGCTGTAGCCAAAACTTCCAGCACTATGTTGAATAGTAGTGGTGAGAGTGGGCACCCTTGTCTTGTTCCTGACTTTAGGGGAAATGCTTTCAGTTTTTCACCATTGAGGATAATGTTTGCTGTGGGTTTGTCATATATAGCTTTTATTATGTTGAGATATGTCCCTTCTATTCCCAGTTTCTGGAGAGTTTTGATCATAAATGGATGTTGAATTTTGTCCAAGGCTTTCTCTGCATCTATTGAGATAATCATTTATTTTTCAGTTTGTTAATGTGGTGTATTACGTTTATTGATTTGCAGACATTGAAGACTCCTTGCATTCCTGGGATAAAGCCCACTTAGTCATGATGTATGATCTTCTTAATGTGTTGTTGGATTCTGATTGCTAGAATTTTGTTAAGGATTTTTGCATCTATGTTCATCAGTGATATTGGCCTGTAGTTTTCTTTTTTTGTGGGGTCTTTACCAGGTTTTGGGATTAGGGTGATGGTGGCCTCATAGAATGAGTTTGGAAATTTCCCCTCCTCAGCAATTTTCTGGAAGAGTTTGAGTAGAATAGGTGTTAGCTCTTCACTAAATTTTTGGAGGAATTCAGCTGTGAAGCCATCTGGACCTGGGCTTTTGTTTGCTGGAAGCTTTCCGATTACTTCCTCTATTTCCATGCTTGTGATTGGTCTGTTCAGATTTTCTATTTCTTCCTGGTTCAGTTTTGGCAAGATGTACTTTTCTAGGAATTTGTCCATTTCTTCCAAGCTTTTCATTTTATTGCCATATAATTGCTGATAGTATTCTTTCATAATCCTTTGTATTTCTGTGTTGTCAGTTGTGATCTCTCCATTTTCATTTCTAATTTTATTGATTTGGTTCTTCTCCCTTTGTTTCTTGATGAGTCTGGATAGTGGTTTGTCAATTTTATTTACCTTCTCAAAGAACCAGCTTTTGGCTTTGTTGATTTTTGCTATGGTCTCTTTTGTTCCTTTTGCATTTATCTCTGCCCTAATTTTTACGATTTCTTTCCTTCTGCTAACCCTGGGGTTCTTCATTTCTTCCTTTTCTAGTTGCTTTAGATGTAGAGTTAGGTTATTTAGTTGACTTTTTTCTTTTTTCTTGAGGTGTGCCTGTATTGCTATGAACTTCCCCCTTAGCACTGCTTTCATAGTGTCCCAGAGGTTTTGGGTTGTTGTGTTTTCATTTTCATTCATTTCTATGCATATTTTTATTTCTCTTTTGATTTCTTCTATGATTTGTTCATTATTCAGCAGCGTGTTGTTCAGCCTTCATATGTTGTCATTTTTAATAGTTTTTCTCCCATAATTGAGATCTAATCTTACTGCATTGTGGTCAGAAAAGATGCTTGGAATGATTTCAATTTTTTTGAATTTACCAAGGCTAAATTTATGGCCCAGGATGTGATCTATCCTGGAAAAGGTTCCGTGTGCGCTTGAGAAAAAGTTGAAATTCATTGTTTTGGGGTGAAATGTCCTATAGATATCTATTAGGTCTAACTGGTCTATTGTATCATTTAAAGTTTGTGTTTCCTTGTTAATTTTCTGTTTAGTTGATCTATCCATAGATGTAAGTGGGGTATTAAAATCTCCCACTGTTACTGTGTTATTATTAATTTCCCCTTTCATACTTGTTACTAATTGTCTTACATATTGCGGTGCTCCTATGTTGGGTGCATAAATATATATAATTGGTGTGTCTTCTTCTTGGATTGATCCTTTGATCATTATGTAGTTTCCTTCTTTGTTTCTTTTCACAGCCTTTGTTTTAAAATCTATTTTATCTGATATGAGTATTGCTACTCCTGCTTTCTTTTGGTCTCTATTTCCGTGGAATATCTTTTTCCAGCCCTTCCCTTTCAGTCTGTATGTGTCCTTCAATTTGAGGTGCGTCTCTTGTAGACAACATATATGGGGGTCTTGTTTTTGTATCCATTGCCAGCCTTTGTCTTTTGGTTGGAGCATTCAACCCATTAATGTTTAAGGTGATTATTGATAAGTATGATCCCATTGCCATTTTCTTTATTGTTTTGGGTTCGAGTTTATATACCCTTTCTGTGTTTCCAGTCTAGAGTAGATCCTTTAGTATTTGTTGGAGAGCTGGTTTGGTGATGCCGAATTCTCCCAGCTTTTGCTTGTCTGTAAAGCTTTTTATTTCTCCTTCATATTTGAATGAGATCCTTGCTGGGTACAGTAATATGGGCTGTAGGTTATTTTCTTTCATCAATTTAAGTATGTCTTGCCATTCCCTCCTGGCCTGTAAAGTTTCTGCTGAAAGATCAGCTGTTATCCTTATGGGGATCCCCTTGTGTGTTATTTGTTGTTTTTCCCTTGCTGCTTTTAATATTTTTTCTTTGTGTTTAAGCTTTGTTAATTTGATTAATATGTGCCTTGGGGTATTTCGCCTTGGGTTTATCCTGTTAGGGACTCTCTGTGTTTCTTGGACTTGGGTGATTATTTCCTTCCCCATTTTAGGGAAATTTTCAACTATTATCTCCTCAAGTATTCTCTCATGGTCTTTCTTTTTGTCTTCTTCTTCTGGGACTCCTATGATTCGAATGTTGGGGCGTTTAATATTGTCCCGTATGTCTCAAATATTGTCCTCATTTTTTAAAATTCTTTTTTCTGTTTCCGTCTCTATTTCATTTATTTCTACAATTCTATCTTCTAGCTCGCTTATCCTGTCTTCTGCCTCCGTTATTCTACTCTTTGTGCCCTCGAGAGTGTTTCTGATCTCATCTATTGTATTATTCGTTATATATTGACTCTTTTTTATTTCCTCTAATTCCTTATTGAACATTTCTTCCATCTTCTCAATCCTTTTCTCCAGTTTATTTATCTGTAACTCCACTTTGCTTTCCAGATTTTGAATCATTTTCACCATTAAAATTTGAAATTCTTTATCGGGTAGGTTCCCTATATCTTCCTCTTTTGTTTGTGTTGGTGGGCATTTATCCTGTTCCTTTACTTGTTGGGTATTTCTCTGCCTCTTCATCTTGCTTATATTGCTGTGTTCGGGGTGGCCTTTCCGTCTTCTGACAGTCTGTGGAGTTCTCTTTATTATGTAGTTACCTCGTTGTGTGTGGGGTTGGATGGGTGACTTGTCAAGGTTCCCTGGTTAGGGAAGCTTGAGTCGATGTTCTGGTGGGTGGAGCTGGATTTCTTCTCTGTGGAGTGCAATAAAGTGTCCAGTAATGAGTTTGAGATGTCAGTGGGTTTGGGGTGGCTTTGGGCAGCCTGTATATTGAAGCTCAGTGCTATTCTCCTGTGTTGCTGGATAGCTTGCGTAGTATGTCTTTCACTGAAACTTGTTGACCCTTGGGTGGTGCTTAGTTTCAGTGTATGTATGGAGGCATTTGATGAGTACCTATCAATTAATATTTTCTGGAACAGGAGATCTCTGGTGTTCTCAGGATTTGGCCTTAAGCCTCTGCCTCTGGTTTTCAGTCTTTTTCTTGCAGTAGGCTCAAGGCTTCTCCCTCTGTTACTTCCAAGGCAGTTCCTTCTGTTGAAAAAGCTCTTCTGTTTTCTGGTCTCCTCAGTGTCTAATTCCCGCCCTGACACCAAGATGCAGTGGTGGACACTTTTATTTTTTCCCCTAGCTTGCCTATTCAGTCCTGCTATGGGGTGGGAAGAACAGCTAACAAATATCCCTGGCTTCTGTGGGGAGTGTTTGCGATGTCTCGGCTACACTGGGAATGCTCCCGCTCGAGGTGTGTGTGCTTTCCCTGTTTATGCTGCTTAGGCTTTAGTTTGCTCTGATGCGAGCTGTCCGTGGCTGGCGCTGGGTTGCATGCACTTCCCAGGTCTGAGCGGCTCAGGTCCAGGTCCTCAGGTACTCGACAAAGGTGCAGACTTGGCTGGGCCTGCGTTTTGTGCCTTCCCCTGTCCTAGCAGCTCAGGTGACCAGGCTTTTGGCGAGCGTGGTCGCTGTGACTTATCGCCTTCCCGGTCCCTGCCGCTCGGTTTTCTGGGAGTACAACTGGTGCACTTTCTCAGGCGGATATCTACTGGCCAGAGCACAAGAAGTCCTGGCCAGCAAGGAAGCCTGCCTGCAGCTTGGCACAGGAAGCCTCTCTGGGGCCACGGCTGCCCGCTCCCAGGCGCGGGCTGCCCTCCCCACTGGCATCGGTGTGGGCTGGGGGAAGGGCCGCCCGCTGCCGGCTTGCTCCGCTCAGCGCCTGGTTCTGTGGGCGGGGCTGGCAGTCCTGGCTTGGGGCTTTTCGCAGGCTTTTTCCAGCCCTCTCACTCTTCAGGTGCAAGCTCTGCTCTGATATCTTAAGTTCGAGCACTCAGTTTGCCCTGGGGCATTCAAGCCCAGTTCTCCCTCTAAGCGCAGCCGCCGGTTCTCCCTCTAAGGGCCACTGCCGGCACCTCCCTGCCCAGCCCCCGCCTGCTAGTGAGGGGCGCGGGCGTCTGCGCCACCTCTCCGCTGAGAGTTTCCTCTGGGCACTTAGCCTGTGAGTTTTAATTATGTCTTTTGTCTCCCAGTTATGCGGCCCTCTGAGGTTCCACTCGCCAGTGTTTCCAGGTGTTTGGAAACTTCTCTCTTTTTTTTTTTTTTTTAATTTAAAGCCTCCCTTCCCAGGACGGAGCTCCATCCCTCCCTCTTTTGTCTCTCTTTTTATCTTTTTATCTATTTCCTACCTCCTTTCATCAACTATGGGCTATTTTTCTGAGTGCCTGTTGTCCTCTGCTGGTGTTCAGAAGTTTTTTTGTGGGATTTACTCAGCGTTCAAATGTTCTTTTGTTGATTCTGTGGGGGAGAAAGTGGCCGCCCCATCCTATTCCTCCACCATCTTCCCGTGCTCCAGTTCTTAACTTTTAAAAGCTTTCAAGTGATTAGATGTAGCCCATGCACATTGTCCAGAATAATTTTCTTTACTTGGGGTCAGGTGATTGTAGATGTTAACCATGCTTGCAAATACCTTCCTATGCCAATATGACACACAAAATTAACCATCACACGTGAGCAATGGGTGAAATTCATGTTCACAGAAAGAAAGAAACTGGTGCTAGTTTTCAGGGCTTTTTCCTCATAAAGTAAGTTTAAATTAACTTCATTTCCTATCATTTGTCTTTTTACACAAACAGACCAATCAGAGAAAATGTTTAGAAGCTATACATCTGGGAAAACAAATTTGGGTCATTTTCCGAGAAAGAAAAAATATTATTTTTAAATATTACATCAAAGGCAGAAACAGCTGCTCTCTCTTAGCCTAAGTTCATCCATATCAGAGCCTGAGAGAGCAGCATGTGTGTGGTTTATGGGGATATAGTCTCAGCAGGAAGAGTAAGGGGTATGTGAGTAGAAGGGAGCAGATGAAATCCAGGTGCATTTGCCTTGTGGTGGCCAATGACTAGAGTGACAGGTGGTCAATCCCACAGGACCATCTGGAGAATCCGATATTCTGAGTGCTTCAGAATTGACTTCTACTGCCCGATAGTCTAGGGTGGTCATGCTGGCCATTGTCCTGGGCAGTTTCCAGGGGCCAAGCAGGAGGCAAGAGAGTCTGTGTGGACACATTCTGGGGGTTGCCAGAATGGGTTTCAAGAAGCCAGACACACTCTTGGGTTTTGTGGTCATGGTCAAAAAACTCGTCCCTGCCATCCTAGTTCAGTGTTGGTAGAAAACCTGTGTCGTTAAAAATAATGGTGGGGGGAAGAGGTGGGAAGGGGGTTCAGGAGGGGGAACACATGCACTCCCATGGCTGATTCATGTCAATGTGTGGAAAAAACCACTACAATATTGTAAAGTAATTAGCCTCCACATAAAATAAATTTTAAAAAGAAGAAAAAGAAAAAAAAATCTCTTCAGTATCTCACAAGCAAACACAACCACTTCCTGATTAGCCCTGGTTGACCTTTAGGTACAGGACAGACACTGTCCGGTTGGAGAGATTTATTTTTCAAATGAAACATTTGCTCCAGACATTTGAGGATTCATTATTTCCGCCGAAAGTATGGCTGACGTGTTGAGTCTCTTGTATCTATGGTCTCTCTCCTCCAATACCGGCTACATCTTCTGTTTATTCCATTTTTCTTGAAAAAAATTGATGCATTTTACTGTAGTGGTTTTGATAACATTAGAACAAATTTTAAGTCCTAGCATACTGCTTTCAGAATTTGTATAATTCCCAAAACTTATTTATCAACTTGTAGTGTTCCTCTCTTTAAGCCATAAAGTATTAATTTGATTTTTCTGATATTCTTGTTGGTAATTCCCAAGGTCTATTGAATTACAGGACTCCAGTGCGACTGTAGGTATTATGAGAGGGCATCAGAGGGCACACACACTGAAATCATAATCACAGAAAATTAGTCGATCTGATCACGTGGACCACAGCCTTGTCTAACTCAATGAAACTAAGCCATGCCATGTGGGGCCACCCAAGACGGGCGGGTCATGGTAGAGAGGTCTGACAGAATGTGGTCCACTGGAGAAGGGAAGGGCAAACCTCTTCGGTATACTTGCCTTGAGAACCCCATGAACAGGATGAACAGGCAAAATGATAGAATACTGAATGAGGAATTCCCCAGGTCGGTAGGTGCCCAAAATGCTACTGGAGATCAGTGGAGAAATAACTCCATGAAGAATAAAGGGATGGAGTCAAAGCAAAAATAATACCCAGGTATGAATGAGACTGATGATAGAAGCAAGGTTCAATGCTGCAAAGAGCAATATTGCATAGGAACCTAGAATGAATCAAGGCAAATTGGAAGGGGTCAAACAGGAGATGGCAAGAGTGAATCAGTAAACTAAAATGGACTGGAATGGGTGAATTCTAAAATGGATTGAATTTAACTCAGATGACCATATATCTACTACTGTGGGCAAGAATCCCTTAGAAATAATGGAGTAGCCAACATGGTCAACCAAAGAGTCCGAAATGCAGTACTTGGGATTCAATCTTAAAAATGACAGAATGTTCTTGTTCGTTTCCAAGGCAAACCACTCAATATTACAGTAATCCAAGCCTATGCCCCAACCAGTAATGCTGAAGAAGCTGAAGCTGAATGGTTCTATGAAGACCTAAGAGACCTTTTAGAACTAACACCCAAAAAAGATGTCCTTTTCATTATAGGGGACTGGAATGCAAAAGTAAGAAGTCAAGAAACACCAGGAGTAACAAGTAAATTTGGCCTTGGAGCACGGAATGAAGCAGGGCAAAGGCTAATAGAGTTCTGCTAAGAGAATGCACTGGTCATAACAAACACCCTCTTCCAACAACACAAAAGAAGACTCTACACATGGACATCATCAGATGGTCAACACCAAAATCAGATTGATTTTATTCTTTGCAGCCAAAGATGGAGAAGCTCTATACAGTTAGCAGAAACAAGACCAGGAGCCGACTGTGGCTCAGATCAAGAACTCCTTATTTCCAAATTCCGACTTAAATTGAAGAGAGTAGGGTAAACGACTAGACCATTTAGATATGACCTAAATCAAATCCCTTATGATTATACAGTGGAAATGAGAAATAGATTTAAGGGACTATATCTGATAGACAGAGTGCCTGATGAACTATGGACGGAGGTTCATGACATTGTACAGGAGACAGGATCAAGACCATCCCCATGGAAAAGAAATGCAAAAAAGCAAAATGACTGTCTGAGGAGGCCTTACAAGTAGCTGTGAAAAGAAGAAAAGAAAAAAAGCAAAGGAGAAAAGGAAAGATATAAGCATCTGATTTCAGAGTTACAAAGAAAAGCAAGGAGAGATAGGAAAGCCTTCCTCAGCAATCAATGCAGAGAAATAGAGGAAAGCAACAGAATAGGAAAGACTAGAGATCTCGTCAAGAAAATTAGAGATAACAAGGGAATATTTCATGCAAAGATGGACACAATAAAGGACAGAAATGGTAGGGACCTAACAGAAGCAGAAGATATTAAAAAGAGGTGGCAAGAATACACAGAAGAACTGGACAAAAAAGATCTTCACGACCCAGATAATCACAATGGTGTGATCAGTCTCCTAGAGCCAGACATCCTGGAATGTGAAGTCAAGTGGGACTTAGAAAGCATCACTACGAACAAAGCTAGTGGAGGTGATGGAATTCCAGTTGAGCTATTTCAAATGCTGAAAGATGATGCTGTGAAAGTGCTGCACTTAATATGCCAGCAAATTTGGAAAACTCAGCAGTGGCCACAGGACTGGAAAAGATCAGTTTTCATTCCAATCCCAAAGAAAGGCAATGCCAAAGAATGCTCAAACTACTGTGCAATTGCATTCATTTCACACTCTAGCAAGGTAATGCTCAAAATTCTCCAAGCCAGGCTTGAGTAGTACATGAACCGTGAAATTCCAGATGTTCAAGCTGGTTTTAGAAAAGGCAGAGGAACCAGCGATCAAATTGCCAACATCCGCTGGATCATAGAAAAACAAGAGGCTTCCAGAAAAATATCTACTTCTGCTTTAATGACTATGCCAAAGCCTTTCACTGTGTGGATCACAGCAAACTGTGAAAAATTCTTCAAGAGATGGGAATACCAGACCACCTTCCTTGCCTCCTGAGAAATCTGTATGCAGGTCAAGAAGCAAAAGTTAGAACTGGACATGGAACAGACTGGCTCCAAATTGGGAAAGGAGTACATCAAGGCTGTATATTGTCACCCTGCTTCTTTAACTAATATGCAGAGCACATCATGCGAAATGTCCAGCTGTATAAAGCACAAACTGGAATCAAGACTGCCAGGAGAAATATCAATAACCTCAGATATGCAAACATTACCAGCTTTATGGCAGAAAGCGAGGAAGAATAGATTCTCTCGATGAAAGTAAAAGAGGAGAGTGAAAAAGTTCACTTAAAACTCAGCATTCATAAAACGAAGATCATGGCATCTGGTCCCATCATTTCAGGGGAAATAGATGGGGAAACAACGGAAACAGTGACAGACTTTATTTTTGGGGGGCTTCAAAATCACTGCAGGTGGTCACTGCAGCCATGAAATTAAAAGATGCTTGCTCCTTGGAAGAAAAGTTATGACCAACTTAGATAGCATATTAAAAAGCAGAACCATTGCTTTGCCAGGAAATTCTGTATAGTCAAAGCTATGGTTTTCCCAGAAGTTATGTATGGATGTGAGTGTTGGACTATAAAGTTGAGCACTAAAGAATTGATGCTTTTGAACTGTGGTGTTTGAGAAGCCTCTTGAGAGTCCCTTGGACTTCAAGGAGTTCTAAAGGAAATCAGTTCCGAATATTCATTGGAAGGACTGATGCTGAAGCTGAAACTTGAATACTTTGGCCACCTGATGTGAAGAACTGACTCATTGCAAAAGACCCTGATGCTGGGAACGATTGAAGGCTGGAGAAGGGGATGAAAGAGGATGAGGTGGTTGGATAGCATCACTGACTCGATGGACATGAGTTTGAGTAAGCTCTGGGAGTTGGTGATGGTCAGGGAAGCCTAAGTTGCTGCAGTCCATGGGGTTGCAAAGAGTCAGACACAACTGAGCCACTGAACTGAGCTGAACTCAACACTCAACTTCACAAACCGCATTTAATGCAAAGGCTACTTCCAGGAAAGTAGACTAAGTAGGTGTTTCACTTTCCTGAAAATTTTCACATTTACTTTCACTTTCGTCTTAGATTCCAAGGACTTGTTAGCAAAATAAGACACTCGTTATATAAAATAAATAATACATTTTTAGAGAATTATCTAGCTTACTTTCAATATACTAATATTAAAAGAAAAGAAATAGAGCAGATGCTGCTGCTGCATCACTTCAGTCATGTCCGACTCTGTGAGACCCCATAGACGGCAGCCCACAAGGCTCCCCATCCCTGGGATTCCCCAGGCAAGAATGCTGGAGTGGGTTGCCATTTCCTTCTCCAATGCAAGAAAGTGAAAAGTGAAAGTGAAGTCACTCAGTCATGTCCAACTCTTTGCAACCCCATGGACTGCAATCCACCAGGCTCCTCCATCCATGGGATTTTCCAGGCAAGAATACTGGAGTGGGTTGCCATTGTCTTCTCCAAAGAGCAGATGATACATACCCAAATTGAGTTTTGACCCACATCCAGATTTAAACAGCATTGGGAGGTCCCGTGGGCAAGGCGTATCTGGGAAAAGGTCCCTGGCAGTATGTGTGTTTCAAGGGTGAAACTTCAAAGATTGCAGTTTGGATTTCAGTTTATAATCTCAAGATACTAACTGATATCACATCAATCTGTGACCAAATTGCAGCTGTGGTTTCATGTTAATGCTGTTTATTTTATTACGTAAAACATGGAATGCAGTTAAGACTGGAGCTTGGTTGGCCAGAAACACTCAGGGCTCAACAATCTCAAGATTTCTCCCCCATCTTATATGGTCACACACGCCTTAACCTCACAGCAGGCAGTCACTCACAGTCTCTGGCAGTCACGGTAACATCCAGGCAGGTGAGAAGCAAGGTCAGAGGCCTGCTGAAGCAGGCTTGTGTCTCTGAAGCCTAAACAAGACTATTTAATTCCCCTAATGATAGAGGGGGGCTACCCTGGTGGCTCAGACAGTAAAGAATCCAACTGCAATTTGGAAGACTTGGGTTTGATCCCTGGGTTTGGAAGATCTGCTAGAGGAGGTCGTAGTAACGGATTCCAAAGTTCTTGCCTGGAGAATACCCATGGACATGGAATCCTCACAGAAGAGCCTGGCAGGCTACATTCTTTGGGGTCTGAAAGAGTCAGAGACAACCGACAGACTAAGCACAACACAATAAGCAACAGTAGGAGCGGGAGGCACGCAGTTCTGAGAAAACACCTCTGAAAAAAGAACAATCCTTAAACCTGGGCAGCAATAATGTCAAAATACATAATCTTTCAGAATGGAAGTGATCCAGGAGCTCACTCCCAGAGATAAGTATATGAAAGAGGAAACAGAATACACAGGGGGAAATTCCACTGAGCCCAGGATGTCTATTTGAATTGATGAATTAAAATTATAGTATGAATTTCAGAATCCCCTAGGAAAATATTCATTATAAGAATAGAGGTCCTGCATATAGCACAGTGAGTGTCATGCCAGTGATTTTCCAATCTAACTCTGAGTGTCAGGGGAGGGGTAGGGAATCCTGAGAGCAAGTCCATTGACATTGAATCAAGAGATGTGTTGTCAGTTCCTCCAAATGCTTTGTGTCAAGACAGTCATGCTAATGCAGGTGGCTGGATTCTTGGCAATAAGAGAAAAATGACTTATGAATTAATGAACTAAAGCAGATATGTAGAAGTGGTGGTCCCACTACAGAGAAACGGAGAGGATTTTCTCACAAAATCTGTGGTAGCTCACAATTCAGAGGGAAGCCTTGAGGGTGGGTGAGATGTGATTCCTTCACTTCTGAAAATGTCATTTATTCTACAAGGGGTTTTCTTCTTTCTCAGGATTTCAGTCTGTCTATGCAATTCTAGGATTTATATTTCTATCCCTGATTTGTAAAATTAATCTCAACTGCATAATAATTTCTCTATCTGTGTGACCTACTTGTACCTTGAAATCAGCACATGCAAGCCCAAATTTATTGCTTTGGCTCCAAAAGCAACAACTCCTAGTGACTTGCATGTTTTGATTAATAGCACACACAGTCTCTGGCTTACCCAGAATGAAACTTCTGAAACATGTCTGACTCTT
Organism: Moschus berezovskii; assembly: GCF_049115385.1. Taxonomy (NCBI): domain Eukaryota; kingdom Metazoa; phylum Chordata; class Mammalia; order Artiodactyla; family Moschidae; genus Moschus; species Moschus berezovskii. Next base: position 12,890,825 of record NC_142482.1, on the reverse strand, counting down.
TCCCACTTCTATTGATAAGTTTAAAAAGTCCTCAGTTACCTTCCAAAATGCCTTTTACATTCACATTCTACTTTTAGTTTCCTCCTGCCACCATGGTTCAGTTATAGTATTGGTAACAACAAAAGCTGTCACTATTTGATGAGCAAGGTGACTTTACCATCCTCATTCACCAACTAATCCAAAAGGGAGGTACTGGTGTGGTTTCTCTTTTCCAGATGAGGAAAGTAGTCCTAGAAGAGATTTTCTTAAAGTCACCAAAGTAATAAAAAATGCAGTTGAAGTAGGAGGTAGATGGGTTCCTGGGCTGAGCATCTGAAGTTTGTCAAGTGGAGTAAATTGGGATTTGCTTCCCCTGACACTACAAGAACACAGTTAATGGCAGGAACAGAGAGGAGATGAGATCTGCTGAAGTTAAGAGGGGATGATCACATCTGTCATTCCTGGTGTCAAGAAAGCTGCCTCAACTACATGTATGCAAAAAAACTCCTTGGGGGTCAAAAAGGGAGGGGACACTACCCCATAATAAGTTCTATCAACCTCTCAAGGATCCCCACACTGAGATCCATCTTGGCTAAAATGTGCACACACATACTGGGAAGGGGTTTGGGGCAGGTCAAATGATTGACCAGAGGAAAACAAAGACCTAGAAGAACTATCGAATATAAATGATGTAAATCAAGTCTCTGTCACACTCCTTATTAGGGAGGGCTCACACATTCTTCTTTGGCTGTGTACTTCTGCTTTGCTTCTGCTCTAAATAAACTGCATTTAAAAAAATCTCTTTGCACATACTGTTCTTCCAATAAAGTCTGTGCCTGCTTTACTGTATCTCTTTCTGGATTTCTTTCTGCAAAAAAGACAAGGTCCTCTCATCTGCTGACATCTGAGTCAGGAGTTGAGGAAACTAAGCCCACTCCAAAGCCCAAAATCTCACATGTGTTCTCACTTGTCTTACACAGACACATTTAAACAGACTTCTGCCTACATCTCAAAAATGACAGAATGACCTCTCTTCACTTCCAAGGCAAACCATACAATATCACATTTATCCAAGTCTATGACTCGACCAGTAATGCTGAAGAACCTGAACTTGAACGGTTCTATGAAGACCTACAAGACCTTTTAGAACTAATACCCAAAAAATATGTCCTCTTCATTATAGGGGGATGGAAAGCAAGGAAGTCAAGCAAATCCTGGAGTAACAGGCAAATTTGGTCTTGTAGTACAGAATAAAGCAGGACAAAGGCTAATAGAGTTTTGCCAAGAGAATGCACTGGTCATAGCAAACACCCTCTTCCAACAACATAAGACTCTACACATGGACATCACCAGATAGTCAAGACTGAAATCAGATTGACTATATTCTTTGCACCCAAAGATGGAGAAGCTCTATACAATCAGCAAAAACAAGACTGGGAGCTGACTGTGGCTCAGATCATGAACTCCTTATTGCCAAATTCAGACTTAATTTGAAGAAAGTAGGGAAACCACTAGATCATTCAGGTATGACTTAAATCCCTTATGATTATACAGTAGAAGTGACAAATAGATTTAACGGACTAGATATGATAGACACAGTGCCTGATGAACTAAGGATGGAGGTTCATGACATTGTACAGGAGACAGGAATCAAGACCATCCCCAAGAAAAAGCAATGCACAAAAGCAAAATGACTGTCTGAGGAGGCCTTACAAATAGCCGTGAAAAGAAGAGAATCAAAAAGCAAAGGAGAAAAGGAAAGATTTACACATTTGAATACAGAGTTCCAAAGAATAGCAAGGAGAGATAAGAATATCTTTTCAAGATAGACACTGACCCTGGGGTTCTTTATTTCTTCCTTTTCTAGTTGCTTTAGATGTAGAGTTAGGTTATTTAGTTGACTTTTTTCTTGTTTCTTGAGGTGTGCCTATATTGCTATGAACTTCCCTCTTAGCACTGCTTTTACAGTGTCCCAGAGGTTTTGGGTTGTTGTGTTTTCATTTTCATTCATTTCTATGCATATTTTTATTTCTCTTTTGATTTCTTCTATAATTTGTTCATTATTCAGCAGCGTGTTGTTCAGTCTCAATATGTTGGCATTTTTAATAGTTTTTCTCCTGTAATTGAGATCTAATCTTACTGCATTGTGGTCAGAAAAGATGCTTGGAATGATTTCAATTTTTTTGAATTTACCTAGGCTAGATTTATGACCCAGGATGTGATCTATCCTGGAAAAGGTTCCGTGTGCGCTTGAGAAAAAGTTGAAATTCATTGTTTTGGGGTGAAATGTCCTATAGATATCTATTAGGTCTAACTGGTCTATTGTATCATTTAAAGATTGTGTTTCCTTGTTAATTTTCTGTTTAGTTGATCTATTCATAGATGTAAGTGGGGTGTTAAAATCTCCCACTATTATTGTGTTATTGTTAATTTCCCCTTTCATACTTGTTACTAATTGTCTTACATATTGCAGTGCTCCTATGTTGGGTGCATAAATATTTATAATTGTTATATATTCTTCTTGGATTGATCCTTTGATCATTATGTAGTTTCCTTCTTTGACTCTTTTCACAGCCTTTGTTTTAAAGTCTATTTTATCTGATATGAGTATTGTTACTCCTGCTTTTTTTTTTTTTTTGAAAGAAATCATAAAAATTAGGGCAGAGATAAATGAAAAAGAAACAAAAGAGACCATAGCAAAAATCAACAAAGCCAAAAGCTGGTTCTTTGAGAAGGTAAATAAAATTGAAAAACCACTATCCAGACTCATCAAGAAGCAAAGGGAGAAGAACCACATCAATAAAATTAGAAATGAAAATGGAGAGATCACAACTGGCAACACAGAAATACAAAGGATTATGAGAGAATACTACCAGCAATTATATGGCAATATAATGATTAAACTGGAAGAAATGGACAAATTCCTAGAAAAGTACAACTTTCCAAAACTGAACCAGGAAGAAATAGAAAATCTGAATAGACCCATCACAAGCACGGAACTAGAGGTTGCAATCAGAAATCTTCCAGCAAACAAAAGCCCAGGTCCAGACGGCTTCACAGTTGAATTCTACCAAAAATTTAGAGAAGAGCTAAGACCTATTCTACTCAAACGCTTCCAGAAAATTGCTGAAGAAGGGAAACTTCTAAACTCATTCTATGAGGCCACCATCACCCTAATCCCAAAACCTGGTAAAGATCCCACAAAAAAAAAAAAAGAAAGCTACAGGCCAATATCACTGATGAACATAGATGCAAAAATCCTTAACAAAATTCTAGCAATCAGAATCCAACAACACATTAAGAAGATCATACATCATTACCAAGTGGGCTTTATCCCAGGAATGCAAGGATTCTTCAATATCCGCAAATCAGTCAACGTAATACACCACATTAACAAACTGAAAAATAAAAATCATATGATTATCTCAATAGATGCAGAGAAAGCCTTCGACAAAATTCAACATCCATTTATGATAAAAACCCTCCAGAAAGTGGGAATAGAAGGGACATACCTCAACATAATAAAAGCTATATATGACAAACCCACAGCAAACATTATCCTCAAAGGTGAAAACCTGAAAGCATTTCCCCTAAAGTCAGGAAAAAGACAAGGGTGCCCACTCTCACCACTACTCTTCAACATGGTTCTGGAAGTTTTGGCTATAGCAATCAGAGCAGAAAAAGACATAAAAGGAATACAAATTGGAAAAGAAGAAGTAAAACTTTCACTGTTCACTGATGACATGATCCTCTAAACAGAAAACCCTAAAGACTCTACCAGAAAACTACTAGAGCTAATCAGTGATTACAGTAAAGTTGCAGGATATAAAATCAACACACAGAAATCCCTTGCATTTCTATACACTAATAATGAGAAAATAAAAAGAGAAATTAAGGAAACTATTCTATTCACTGTTGCAACGAAAAGAATTAAATACTTAGGAATATATCTACCTAAGGAAACAAAAGACTTGTACATAGAAAACTATAAAACACTAGTGAAAGTAATCAAAGAGGACACTAATAGATGGAGAAATATACCGTGTTCGTGGATTGGAAGAATAAATATTGTAAAAATGAGTATACTACCCAAAGTAATTTATACATTCAATGCAACCTCTATCAAGCTACCAGCAATATTTTTCACAGAACTAGAACAAATAATCTCACAATTTGTATGTAAATACAAAAAACCTCGAGTAGCCAAAGCAATCTTGAGGAAGAAGAATGGAACTGGGGGAATTAACCTGCCAGACTTCAGGCTCTGCTACAAAGTCACAGTCATCAAGACAGTATGGTACTGGCATAAAGACAGAAATATAGAGCAATGGAACAATATCGAAAGCCCAGAGATAAATCCACGCACCTATGGACACCTTATCTTTGACAAAGGAGGCAAGAATGTACAATGGAGAAAAGACAGTCTCTTTAACAAGTAGTGCTGGGAAAACTGGTCAGCCACTTGTAAAAGAACGAAACTAGAACACTTCCTAACACCATACACCAAAATAAACTCAAGATGGATTAGAGAGCCAAATGTAAGACCAGAAACTATAAAACTCCTAGAGGAGAACATAGGCAAAACACTCTCCGACATAAATCACAGCAGGATCCTCCAAGACCCACCTCCCAGAATATTGGAAATAAAAGCAAAAATAAACAAATGGGACTTAATTAAAATCAAAAGCTTCTGCACAGCAAAGGAAACTGTAAGCAAGGTGAAAAGACAGCCTTCAGAATGGGAGAAAATAATAGCAAATGAAGCAACTGATAAAGGATTAATCTCCAAAATATACAAGCAGCTCCTGCAGCTCAATTCCAGAAAAATAAATGACCCAATCAAAAAATGGGCCAAAGAACTAAACAGACATTTCTCCAAAGAAGACATAAAGATGGCTAACAAACAGATGAAAAAATGCTCAACATCCCTCATAATCAGAGAAATGCAAATCAAAACCACAATGAGATACCATTTCACACCAGTCAGAATGGCTGCTATCCAAAAGTCTACATGCAATAAATGCTGGAGAGCGTGTGGAGAGAAGGGAACCCTCTTACACTGTTGGTGGGAATGCAAACTAGTACAGCCACTTTGGAGAACAGTGTGGAGATTCCTCAAAAAACTGGAAATAGAACTGCCATATGATCCAGCAATCGCACTCCTGGGCATACACACCGAGGAAACCAGAATTGAAAGAGACACATGTACTCCAATGTTCATCGCAGTACTGTTTATAATAGCCAGGACATGGAAGCAACCTAGATGTCCATCTGCAGACGAATGGATAAGAAAGCTTTGGTACATATACACAATGGAGTATTACTCAGCCATTAGAAAGAATGCATTTGAATCAGTTCTAATGAGATGGATGAAACTGGAGCGTATTATACAGAGTGAAGTAAGACAGAAAGAAACGCACCAATACAGTATACTAATGCATATATATGGAATTTAGAAAGATGGAAATATAACCCTGTATACGAGACAGCAAAAAGACACAGTTGTATCGAACAGTCTTTGGGACTTTGTGGGAGAGGGTGAGGGTGGGATGATTTGAGAGAATGACATTGAAACATGTATGTTGTCATTTGTGAAGCGAATCAGCAGTTTAGGGTCAATGTATGTTACAGGATACTCGGGGCTGGTGTGCGGGGATGACCCAGAGGGAGGATAAAGGGAGGAGGGAGGTGAGACGGGGGTTCAGGAGGGGGAACTCATGTACACCTGGGGCGAATTCATGTCAATGTATGGCAAAACCAACCAATATAATATTGTAAAATTTAAAAATAATAATAATAAATAAATAAATATATAAAAAATAAATTAAAAAAAAAAGAAAAAACATAACATGATTTTACCTCCTAAGCAAATAAAATAATAGTCAGTACTTACATAGCATGAACTGTATGTCAGGAACTGTTCTAAATGCTTTGTGAAATAAACATTATTTAATCTTCACTAAAAAAATAAATAAATAAATAAAAATTAAAAAAATTAAAAAAAAGAAAATTAGACACATCAAGGGAATATTTCATGCAAAGATGGGCTCAATAAAGGACAGAAATGATATGGACCTAACAGAAGCAGCAGATATTAAGAAGAGGTGGCAAGAATACACAGAAGAACTGTACAAAAATTATCTTCATGACCCAGATAACCACAATGGTGTGATCACTCACTTAGAGCCAGACATCCTGGAATATGAAGTCAAGTGGACCCTAGGAATCATCACTACGAACAAAGCTAGTGGAGGTGATGGAATTCCAGCTGAACTATTCAAAATCCTGAAAGATGATGTTGTGAAAGTGCTGCACTCAATATGCCAGCAAATTTGGAAAACTCAGTAATGACCACAGAACTGGAAAAGGTCAGTTTTCGTTCCAATCCCAAAGAAAGGATATGCCAAAGAATGCTCAGACTACTGCACAATTGCACTCATCTCACACACTAGTAAAGTCATGCTCAAAATTCTCCAAATCAGGCTTCAGCAATACGTGAATCATGAACTTCCAGATATTCAAGCCGCTTTTAGAAAAGGCAGAGAAACCAAAGATCAAATTGTCAATATCTGCTGGATCATCAAAAAAGCAAGAAAGTTCCAGAACATTTATTTCTGCTTTATTGACTATGCAAAGCCTTTCACTGTGTGGATCACAACAAACTGAGAGAAAATTCTGAGAGATGGGAATACCAGACCAGCTAACCTGCCTCTTGAGAAATCTGTATGCAGGTCAGGAAGCAATAGTTAGAACTTAACATGGAACAACAGGCTGCTTCCAAATAGGAAAAGGAGTACATCAAGGTTGTATATTGTCACCCTGCTTATTTAACTTATATGAAGAGTACATCATGAGAAACACTTGACTGGATGAATCACAAAGCAGAATCAAGATTGCAGGGAGAAATATCAATAACCTCAGACGTGCAGATGATACCACCCTTATGGCAGAAAACTAAAAGAAACTAAAGAGCTTCTTTATGAAAGTAAAAAAGGAGAGTGAAAAAGTTTGCATAAATCTCAACATTCATAAAATGAAGATCATGGCATCCGGTCCCATCACTTCATGGCAAATAGATGGGGAAACAGTGGAAACAATGGCAGACTAGTTTTTTGGCTCCAAAATCACTGCAGATGGTCACTGAATCCATGAAATTAAAAGACGCTTGCTCCTTAGAAGAAAAGCTATGACCAACCTAGACAGCATATTATAAAGCAGAGACATTACTTTGCCAACAAAAGTCCACCTAGTCAAAGCTATGGTTTTTCCAGTAGTCATGTATGGATGTGAGTGTTGGACTGTGAAGAAAGCTGAGTGCCGAAGAATTGATGCTTTTGAACTGTGGAGTTGAAAAGACTCTTGAGAGTCCCTTAGACTGCAAGGAGATCCAACCAGTCCATCATAAAGGAAATCAGTCCTTAGTGTTCATTGGAAGGACTGATGTTGAAGTTGAAACTCCAATACTTTGATGCAAAAACTGACTCGTTGGAAAAACTCTGATGCTGGGAAAGATTGAAGGCCAGAGGAGAAGGAGATGACAGAGGATGCAATGGTAGGATGGCATCAATGGAGATAAGACCGACTCAATGGAGATGCTGCTGTTGCTGTTGCTAAGTCGCTTCAGTCGTGTCCGACTCTGTGCGACCCCATATATGGCAGCCTACTAGGCTCCTCCATCCCTGGAATTTTCCAGGCAAGAGTACTGGAGTGGTTTGCCATTGCCTTCTCTGCAATGGAGATGAGATTGGATAACTCCAGGGGTTGGTGATTGACATGTTGTGCTGCAGTCCATGGCGTCGCAAAGATTCGGACATGACTGAGAGACTGAACTGAACTGAACTGAAATGCTTACATCTTGTTCTTTGGTACAGTCACTCTCAACAGTGATTTATCTTAAATTTGTTGTTTGAAAATTTGTTATAATGTTAAACTCCAATTATGTTAGCTTCACATAGACCTCATGATGTCTGCCTTTTGTCTACAAAGTTAGGTAAAACTCTTCTCTCTGCAATTTCAAATTTTTCATGTTTTGGCCTTATTCTGACATTTTCTCCTTATTACTTTCTGTTTTCCCTAGATAACATTTCCTAAGCAATCTATGTCATTTTTCTGATACTGTGGCTCACTGCCTAAGATCGTTCTGCCTTGATTGTCATGCTATGAACTTTCTAGTAAGTCTTTTTGAAGTGAAATCACGATGAGTAACATCTTCCTGAGAAAACCTTTGTAGACAGGGGAGCATTCTCTTTCTCGGACCCATGTTTCATTTGATCTGTGCATCAATAAAACCCCTTAACTCAGTTTTGTGGTAGTCACTTGTGTATGGATACTATTCAGCTTATCAGAGAGCAAATTCCTTAATAGAGGAACTTGGCCTTACTAGTTATATCCATCTTTACTTTTCCCACTGGTTAATTAAATAGCTATGAATTATATACTGAATTAGGCTGAGCTGATAGAAGTTTGAGGGAAAGTTGTCTGATGTGGGAAATAACTGAAGAGAGGTGAAGAGCTGCAGAGCCAAGAGGAATGCTAACATTTAAAGGAGGCTGGAATCTACATGACCCAGGGGCTCCAAGGCACAGGAGGAATAGGGCAGAGATGCAACCCTATCCTTGGCAACATCAGTTATGGGTTGGAGGAAAAGTACATCAGTGGATGATGCTACCAGGATGTTCTGCAACAGTACAAAGAGTGTTAGGACAGAGGTATTTTGAAGGAAAAATGGAACTATGTGGAACTCACATTGAATAGCTTAATTTTATCAATATGTTGACAACAAATCCATCTTCTCGGGTTAAAGAAGAGAGAATGAGTGAATGACTAACGGTAAGGGAACAAGTTTTCAGTATTTTCTATGGGCAAGGAGACAAAAATCCACAAAAAAATGAATGAAAATATTTATCCACAACATTGAGAACCACCTGAAGGAAGATATAATCAGTCCTAGTGAACCCAGTCAATATGATTTTCTTACTTTTATCCACAACACTTAGACCTTAAAACAGTTGTTGTTACCATATACCACTACAAAAAATTGCATAGAAACAGTTAAAATATTGAATGTAGGTTTTTAATAAATAAGGTGATGTTGTATGTGTGAAAGTGTACACACAGTCAATTCTTACATTATGTTGCTGTTAATTGTATTAAATAATGTATTTACAGAGGTAAGATAGATATGCTGTTACTTAGATAGTGAGTCATGTCCGATTCTTTGCAACCCTATGAACTGTATCCTGCCAGGCTCCTCTGTCCATGGAATTCTCCAAACAAGAATACTGGGACAGGTTGCCATTCCCTTCTCCAGAGGATCTTTCCAAGTCAGGGATCAAATCTGGGTCTCCTGAATTGCAGGCAGATTCTTACATTGGAAGTTGAGATACCAGGGAAGCCGAAGATATGTATGTACATACATATCAATTAAATATATAATATAATTAAATTATATATCTTAATTAACATGTGCATATACAACACATGGCACATACATATAGCAATTAAAGACCAAATTACAGATGAGGGGGGAAAGTAATAAAATGACACTTCTTTGAAAAAAATATTTTGTTCATATTCAAATGCAGCTGCTTGTCAAATAAATCTATTTGACTAGGAAGATAATGATTCAAATATTTCAAAATGCTATCACTTTTCTAAAGTAAAAGCTATCTTTTTATTTAATGATCGAAACTTCCTCCAGAATATGATTCTCTTGTTCATTATTTTTTATTTTCTAGAGTCTTTGTTTCAGTCTAAAATTTGATATTTATATACACTTTTATTTTATTTCCTCTTATTTTTAAAATTTATTTATTTATTTTAATTGGAGGATAATTGCTTTACAATATTATGGTGGTTTTGCCATACATAGACATGAATCAGCCACAGGTGCACATGTATCCCCCCATCCTGAAACCCCCTTCCTCCCCACCCTATCTCTCTGGGTTGTCCCAGAACACTAACTCTGAGTGCCCTGCTTCATGCATCGAACTTGCACTCGTCCTCTATTTTACATATGGTAATATACATGTTTCAATGTTATTCTCTCAAATCACCCCACCCTCACCTTCTCCCACATAGTCCAAAAGTCTATTCCTTATGTCTGTGTCTCTTTTGCCGTCTTGCATATCAGCTCAGTTCAGTTCAGTTGCTCAGTCGTGTCCGACTCTGCAACTCCATGAATCACAGCAGGCCAGGCCTCCCTGCCCATCACCAACTCCCAGAGTTCATCCAAACTCATCTTGCATATAGGGGCATCATTAGTGTCTTTCTAAATTCCATATACATGCATTAATATACTGTATTAGCGTTTCTCTTTCTGATTTACTTCAGTCTGATTAATAGGCTCCAGTTTCATCCACCCCTTCCACCTCAAGGGCATTTTTAATAGTTGAGTAATATGCCATTAGGGTTACCGCACAATTGCACTCATCTCACACGCTAGTAAAGTCATGCTCAAAATTCTCCAAGCCAGGCTTCAGCAATATGTGAACCGTGAACTTCCAGATGTTCAAGCAGGTTTTAGAAAAGGCAGAGGCACCAGATATCAAATTGCCAACATCCGCTGGATCATGGAGAAAGCAAGAGAGTTCCAGAAAAACATCTATTTCTGCTTCATTGACTATGCCAAAGCCTTTGACTGTGTGGATCACAATAAACTGTGGAAAATTCTGAAAGAGATGGGAATACCAGACCACCTGACCTGCCTCTTGAGAAACCTGTATGCAGGTCAGGAAGCAACAGTCAGAACTGTACATGGAACAACAGACTGTTTCCAAATAGGAAAAGGAGTGCGTCAAGGCTGTGTATTGTCACCTTGCTTATTTAACTTATATGCCGAGTACATCATGAGGAACGCTGGGCTGGAAGAAGCACAAGCTGGAATCAAGATGGCTGGGAGAAATATCAATAATCTCAGATATGCAGATGACACTACCCTCATGGCAGAAAGTGAAAAAGGAACTCAAAAGCCTCTTGATGAAAGTGAAAGAGGAGAGTGAAAAGGTTGGCTTGAAGCTCAACATTCAGAAAACAAAGATCATGGCATCTGGTCCCATCACTTCATGGGAAATAGATGGAAAAACAGTGGAAACAGTGTCAGACTTTATTTTTTTGGGCTCCAAAATCACTGCAGATGCTGATTGCAGCCATGAAATTAAAAGACACTTACTCCTTGGAAGGAAAGTTATTACCAACCTTGATAATATATTAAAAAGCAAAGACATTACTTTGCCGACAAAGGTCCATCTAGTCAAGGCTATGGTTTTTGCCGTGGTCATGTATGGATGTGAGAATTGGACTGTGAAGAAGGCTGATCGCCGAAGAATCGATGCTTTTGAACTGTGGTGTTGGAGAAGACTCTTGAGAGTCCCTTGTACCTCAAGGAGATCCAAGCAGTCCATTCTAAGGGAGATCAATCCTGGGTGTTCATTGGAAGGACTGATGCTAAAGCTGAAACTGTAATACTTTGGCCACGTCATGCGACGAGTTGACTCACTGGAAAAGACTCTGATGCTGGGAAAGGTTGGGGGCGGGAGGAGAAGGGGACGACTGAAATGAGATGGCTGGATGGTGTCACCGACTCTGTGGACATGAGTTTGAGTGAACTCAGGGAGTTGGTGATGGATAGGGAGGCCTGGCGTGCTGTGATTCATGGGGTCATGGAGAGTCAGACACGACTGAGCGACTGAACTGTACTGAACTGAACTGAATATTCCATTGTGTATATGTACCACAGCTTTCTTATCCATTCATCTGCCAATGGACATCTAGGTTGCTTCCATGTCCTAGCTATTGTAAACAGTGTTGCAATGAACATTGGGATACATGTGTCTCTTTCCATTCTGGTTTCCTCAGTGTTTATGCACAGCAGAGGGATTGCTGGGGCTTATGGCAGTTCCTCATGTGAAGAGTTGACTCACTGGAAAAGACTCTGATGCTGGGAGGGATTGGGGGTGGGAGGAGAAGGGGACGACAGAGAATGAGATGGCTGGATGGCATCACTGACTCGATGGATATGAGTTTGAGTGAACTCCTGGAGTTGGTGATGGACAGGGAGGCCTGGTGTGCTGTGATTCATGGGGTCACAAAGAGTCGGACACGACTGAGCGACTGAACTGAACTGAACTGAACTGAACTGATGGCAGTTCTATTTCCAGTTTTTAAAGGAATCTCCACACTCTTCTCCATAGTGTTTGTAGCAGTTTGCATTCCCACTAACAGTGAAAGAGTGTTCCCTTTTCTTCACAACCTCTCCAGCATTTATTGTTTATAGGTTATTTGATGGCAGCCATTCTTACTGGCGTGAGATAGTACCCATTGTATACACTTTAATTTTAAAAATTATCTTCTATATCACATGATTATGTATTTTTTGTAATACCCACACTGCATAGAAGAAACACTGATTAGAGACAGCCAATGAGCACTTCTCTTCACCAGTAAATATAGAAGATCTTTATACTATAATATTTTTAAAGGATTTATATAGAAATGTACTCCCAGGGTTTCAGCCCTGCCCTCTTCTTTATTATGAATCTAACTGGGAATAGTAATGCCTTGCAGCAGCCTATTTTTAAGTAGGCAAATTAAGAAGTGTTCTATTTCTGTAGTTCAGTAAGTCAGCCTAAACTCAACCATATATTAATCCTACTCTGACCTGGGGCTGACGACCTATTAACTAAATATCTGTCCTGTTGCTTGTGACTAAGGCCTTGCCTTTTCTATTATTTTTATTAATCTTTAAATTCATGTTTGCTGATAATACCCTATGACAGTGACTGAATTAAGCCCTCACAGCACATAGATATATAGGATATCCTGCCCTGAGAAGCAAACAGAAGAGACCATCCTGCAGTATTTTCAGGGCTCAATTCCTGCTTTCAGGTGATAAACTTGGTTACTCCAGGTCCTCCTCAACCTGTGACCAGAAAGTTGACAGTTGATGATCAAGTGAGGCACTGCATGAGGTGTCAGTTGATGAGCAGCAAGAGACAGATAAGGTTAATGGATTGGTATTAGAGAGGAAGAAGGACAGAGAGTATCTATATTTGGCTAAATAATAATAACAACACTGCAAAATGCTTCCTAGATTACAAACACTGCTCTAAGCATTCATGCGTTAATTCAGTCATTTCTCACAAAATTGTCCTAGAGTAGGAGTTATTATTCACATTTAATGATAAGAAAACAGATCCAAAGAAGATTGTTCAAGGTTCCAAGTTAATAAGTGTAACAAGTGGTGGAATCAGATGAAATCCTAGGCAGTCCAAAAATGACTAGACTTCAGAAGGAACAGAATATAAAAATGAGACTACTGTTGTGAGGGGTGGAATTTTCGTCAAACAGAAACTGCAGTGGGGAAGCTGGGCCTGTATGTTCACATCACTTTTTCCCATCTCTGTTCACCAAGGCCTCTGCTCTCCTCTGAACATGGCAACTGACTTCTACAATCCTAACTGAGGTAGGTAAATGAAGTGTCACTGAACAATATCTGAGTATTTGAGATATTAAAAAAATGGCTCAGTGGGGTGGTGAAGATGGTGGAGGAATAGGATGGGGAGACCACTTTCTCCCCCACAGATTCATCAAAAGAACATTTGAACGCTGAGTAAACTCCACAAAACAACTTTTGAATGCCGGCAGAGGACATCAGGCAGCCAGAAAAGCAGTCCTTTGTCTTTGGAAGGAGGTAGGAAAAAACATAAAAGATAAAAAGTGAGACAAAAGAGATAGGGACAGAGCTCTGTCCCGAGAAGGGAGGCTTAAAAAAGAGAGAAGCTTCTAAACACCAGTAAAAATCTCTCTGGCAAGTCTGTGGCAAGCCTTGGAACCTCAGAGGGCAAAATAACTGGGCAGAAAAAGAAATAAATAATTCAACCCCACAGATTACACGCCCAAAGGTAACTCCTAGCAGAGAAGCAGCGCAGACGCCCGCATCGCCATTAGCAAGCGGTGGCTAGGCAGGGAGGCACAGACTGCATTGCTTAGAGAGAGGACCGGGCCTGAATGCCCCAAGAGCAATCTAAGGGAGTTAACTGGAGATAGCAAAGCAGACTGTGGGATAGCTACCTCACTAAAAGGCGAAAATCCCTAACCTAAGACTCTGCCAGACCCAAAGAAAAGGGTGTACTAGAGCTAACCGGCTGCGGATGGCCCATCGCCTGCCAAGGCAGGCAGGGGAGGGCAGCCAGAGCTGGAAGGGGGCAATTGTGGCCCCAGAGAGGCATCTGATACCAAACTGCAAACAGGCTTCATTGCTATCCAAGACTTCTTGGGTCTCTGGCTGGTCGACATTCGCCTGAGAAGGTGCGCCGGTTGTACACCCAGAAAGCCCAAAGGCAGGGACTAGGGAGAAGAGAAGTCACAGCGACCGTGCTCACCAAACACCTAGTCACCTGAGCTGCTCAGACCGGGGAAGGGCACAAAATGAAGGCCCAATCAAATCTGCACCTCTGTGGAGAACGCGAGTACCTGAACCTGAGCAGCTTGGATCTGGGATGTGCATGCAACTCAGCGCCGGCATCAGACAGTTCCCGGAAGAGCAACCTAGAGCCTGTGCAGCATAGACTGCGACAGCACACACGCTGTGACTGAGGTCAAACCCAGTGTGGCTGAGATACTGCGAGCACTCCCCAGAAACACCAGAGATATTTGTCTGCAGCGTTCCTCCCTTCCCAGAACACGACTGAAAAAGTGAGCCTTGAAAAGTGTCCACCGATGCTCCCTAGTGTCAGGGCGGAATTTACACACTGAAGAGACCAGCAAACAGAAGCCAAAACAGAGGGAACCACCTTGGAAGTGACAGATAGAGAAGTCTGGAGGCTACTGCCAGAATAATACTGAAAACCAGAGGCAGGAGCTTAAGTCCGAATCCTGAGAACACCAGAGAATTCCTGACTCCAGGGAACATTAATTAATAGGAGCTCATCAAACGCCTCCATACCCACACTGAAACCAAGCACCATCCAAGGGTCAAAAAGTTTCAGAGCAAGACATACCACGTAAATTCTCGAGAAATGCAGGAAATAGCTCTAAGCTTCAATATACAGGCTGCAGAAGGTCACCCCAAACCCAGTGACATCTCATAACTCATTATTGGACACTTCACTGCACTCCAGAGAGAAGAAATCCAGCTCCACCCACCAGAACACTGACACGAGCTTCCCTAACCAGGTAGCCTTGACAAGCCACCCGTCCAACCTTACCCACAGTGAGGAAACTCCACAATAAAGAAAACTCCACAAACTGCCACAAGACTGCCACAACAAACACAGCAATATAAGCAAGATGAAGAGGTAGAGAAATACCCATAGAATAAAGGAACAGGATAAAAGCCCACTAACCCAAACAAAAGAGGAGGAGATAGGGATCCTACCTAACAAAGAATTGCAAATAATGATAGTGAAATTGACCCAAAATCTTGAATACAAATTGGAGTTACAGATAAATAACCTGGGACAAGGATTGAGAAGATGCAAGAAAGGTTTGACAAGGAACTAGAAGAAATAAAAAAGAGTCAATATACAATTAATAATTCAATAGACGAGATAAAAAACACTCTGGAGGGAACCAAGAGTAGAATAAGGGAGGCAGAAGATAGAATAAGTGAGTTAGAAGATAGAATGGTAGAAATAAATGAAACAGAGAAGGAAAAAGAAAAACGAAATAAAAGAAATGAGTACAATCTCAGAGACCTCTGGGACAATTTTAAACGCCCCAATATCTGAATCATAGGAGTCCCAGAAGGAGAAGATAAGAAGAAAGACCATGAGAAAATACTTGAGGAGATAATAGTTGAAAATTGCCTAAAATGGGGAAGGAAATAATCACCCAAATCCAAGAAACACAGAGAGTCCCTAACAGGATAAACCCAAGGCGAAAGACACATATTAATCAAATTAACAAAGATCAAACACAAAGAACAAATATTAAAAGCAGCAAGGGAAAAGCAACACATAACACACAAGGGGATCCCCATAAGGATAACAGCTGATCTTTCAATAGAAACTCTTCAGGCCAGGAGGGAATGGCAGGGCATACTTAAAGTAATTAAAGAAAATAACCTACAGCCCAGATTACTGTACCCAGCAAGGATCTCATTCAAATATGAAGGAGAAATCAAAAGCTTTACAGACAAGCAAAAGCTGAGAGAATTTTGCATCACCAAACCAGCTCTCCAACAAGTGCTAAAGGAAAGGACCTTCTCTAGACAGGAAACACAGAAAGGGTGTATAAACTCGAACATAAAACAAAAAAGACAATGGCAACGGGATCATACTTATCAATAATTACCTTACATGTAAATGGATTGAATGCCCCAACCAAAAGACAGAGGCTGGCTGAATGGATACAAAAATAAGACCCCTATATATGTTTTTTACAAGAGACCCATCTCAAAACGAGGGACACATATGGACTGAAAGTGAAGGGCTGGAAAAAGATATTCCACGCAAATAGAGACCAAAAGAAAGCAGGAGTAGCAATACTCATATCAGATAAAATAACTTTAAGACAAAGGCTGTGAAAAGAGTCAAAGAAGGACACTACATAATGATCAAAGGATCAATCCAAGAAGATATAAAAAGTATAAATATATATGCACACAACATAGGAGCACCACAATAAGTAAGACAAATGCTAGCAAGTATGAAAGGGGAAATTAACAATAACACAGTAATAGTGGGAGATTTTAATACCCGACTCACACCTATGGATAGATCAAATAAACAGAAAATTAACAAAGAAACACAAACGTTAAATGATACAATGGACCAGTTAGACCTAATAGATATCTAAAGAACATTTCACCCCCAAACAGTGAATTTCACCTTCTTCTCAAGCACACACGGAACCTTCTCCAGGATAGATCACATCCTGGGCCATAAATCTAGCCTTGGTAAATTCAAAAAAATTGAAATCATTGCAAGCATCTTTTCTGACCACAATGCAGTAAGACTAGACCTCAATAACAGGAGAAAAACTATTAAAAATGCCAACATACAGAGGCTGAACAACACGCTGCAGAATAACCAACAAACCATTGAAGAAATCAAAAAAGAAATAAAAATATGCATAGAAATGAATGAAAATGAAAACACAACAATCCAAAACGTATGGGACACTGTAAAAGCAGTGCTAAGGGGAAGGATCATAGCAATACAGGCATACCTCAAGAAACAAGAAATCAGTCAACTAAATAACTTAACTCTGCATCTAAAGAAACTAGAAAAGGAAGAAATGAAGAACCCCAGGGTTAGCAGAAGGAAAGAAATCGTAAAAATTAAGGCAGAGATAAATGCAAAAGAAACAAAAGAGACCATAGCAAAAATAAACAAAGCCAAAAGCTGGTTCTTTGAGAGGGTAAATAAAATTGACAAACCACTAGCCAGACTCATCAAGAAACAAAGGGAGAAAAACCAAATTATTAAATTAGAAATGAAAATGGAGAGATCACAACAGACTACATAGAAATACAAAGGATCATAAGAGACTACTATCAGCAATTATATGTGAATAAAATGGACAACTTGGAGGAAATGGACAAATTCTTAGAAAAGTACAACTTTCCAAAACTGAATCAGGAAGAAATAGAAAATCTGAACAGACCCATCACAAGCATGGAAATTGAAACTGTAATCAGAAATCGTCCAGCAAACAAAAGCCCATCAAGATGGATTCACAGCTGAATTCTTCCAAAAATTTAGAGAAGAGCTAACACCTATTCTACTCAAACTCTTCCAGAAAATTGCAGAGGAAGGTAAATTTCCAAACCCATTCTATGAGGCCACCATCACCCTAAACCCAAAACCTGGTAAAGACCCCACAAAAAAAGAAAACTACAGGCCAATATCACTGATGAACATAGATGCAAAAATCCTTAACGAAATTCTAGCAATCAGAATCCAACAACACATTAAAAAGATCATACATCATGACCAAGTGGGCTTTAAACCAGGGATGCAAGGATTCTTCAATATCCACAAATCAATGTAATGCACCACATTAACAAATTGAAAAATAAAAACCATATGATTAGCTCAGTACATGCAGAGAAATCCTTTCAAAAAATTCAACATCCATTTATGATCAAAACCCTCCAGAAGGCAGGAATAGAAGGAACATTCCTCAACATAATAAAAGCTACAAATGACAAACCCACAACAAACATTATCCTCAATGGTGAAAAATTGAAAGTGTTTCCCCTAAAGTCAGTAATAAGACAAGGGTACCCACTCTCACCATTACTATTAAACATAGTTTTGGAAGTTTTGGCCACAGCAATCAGAGCAGAAAAAGACATAAAAGGAATCCAAATTGGAAAAGAAGAAGTAAAACTCTCACTGTTTGCAGATAACATGATCCTCTACACAGAAAACCCTAAAGACTCTAACAGAAAATTACTAGAGCTAATCAACGAATATAGTAAAGTTGCAGGATATAAAATCAACACACAGAAATCTGTTGCATTCTTATACACTAATTGAGAAAATAGAAAGAGAAATTAAGGAAACAATTCCATTCACTGTTGCAACGAAAAGAATAGAATACCTAGGAATATATCTACCTAAAGAAACAAAAGACCTATATATAGAAAACTATAACACTGGTGAAAGAAATCAGAGAGGAGATTAATAAATGGAGAAATATACAGTGTTCATGGATTGGAAGAATAAATATTGTGAAAATGAATATATACCCAAAGTAATTTATAAGTTCAATGCAATCCCTATCAAGCTACCAATGGTATTTTTCACAGAACTAGAACAAATAATCTCACAATTTGTATGGAAATACAAAAAACCTCAAATAACCAAAGCAATCTTGAGAAAGAAGAATGGAACTGGGGGAATCAACCTGCCGGACTTCAGGCTCTACTACAAAGCCACAGTCATCAAGACAGTATGGAACTGGCATAAAGACAGAAATATAGATCAATGGAACAAAATAGAAAGCCCAGAGACAAATCCATGCACCTACGGACACCTTATCTTTGACAAGGGAGACAAGAATATAAAATGGAGAAAAGACAATCTCTTTAACAAGTGGTGCTGGGAAAATTGGTCAACCACTTGTAAAAGAATGAAACTAGAACACTCCCTAACACCATACACAAAAATTAACTCAAAATGGATTAAAGACCTAATGTAAGACCAGAGACTATAAAACTCCTAGAGGAGAACACAGGCAAAACAATCTCCGGCATAAATAACAGCAGCATCCTCCATGACCCACCTCTAAGAATATTGGAAATAAAAGCAAAAATAAACAAATGGGACCTAATTAAAATTAAAAGCTTCTGCACAGCAAAGGAAACTATAAGTAAGGTGAAAAGACAGCCTTCAGAATGGGATAAAATAATGGCAAATGAAGCAACTGATAAAGGATTAATCTCAAAATTATACAAGCAGCTCCTGCAGCTCATTTCCAGAAAAATAAATTACCCAATCACAAAAAGTTCCAAAGAACTAAAAAACATTCTCCAAAGATGACATACAAATGGTTAAAAAACACATGAAAAGATGCTCAACATCACTCATAATCAGAGAAATGCAAATCAAAACCACAATGAGATACCATTTCACGCCAGCCAGAATGGCTGCTTTCCAAGAGTCTACAAGCAATAAATGCTGGAGAGGGTGTGGAGAAAAGGGAACTCTCTTACACTGTTGGTGTGAATGCAAACTAGTACAGCCACTATGGAAAACAGTGTGGAGATTCCTTTAAAAACTGGAAATAGAAGTGCCATATGACCCAGCAATTAAACTCCTGGGCATACACACTGAGAATTGAAAGAGAAACATGTACTCCAATGTTCATTGCAGCACTGTTTATAATAGCCAGGACATGGAAGCAACCTAGATGTCCATCAGTAGATGAATAGATAAGAAAGCTATCGTATACATACACATGGAGTATTATTCAGCAATTAAAAAGAATACATTTGAATAAGTTCTGATGAGGTGGATGAATCTGGAACCTATTATACAGACTGAAGTAAGCCAGAAATAAAAACATCACTACAGTATACTAACCCCTTGGAAACGAATGATTTCTGTTCATTTCCAAGGCAAACCATTCAATATTAGAGTAATTCAAGTCTATGCCCCAACCAGTAATGCTGAAGAAGCCGAAGTTGAACGGTTCTAGGAAGACCTACAAGACCTTTTAGAACTAACACCCAAAAAAGATGTCCTTTTCATTATAGGGAACTGGAATGCAAAAGTAGGAAGTCAAGAAACACCTGGAGTATAACAGGCAAATTTGGCCTTGGAGCACGGAATGAAGCAGGACAGAGGCTAATAGAGTTTTGCCAAGAGAACACACTGGTCATAGAAAACACCCTCTTCCAACAACACAAGAGAAGACTCTACACATGGACATCACCAGATGGTCAACACCGAAATCAGATTGATTATGTTCTTTGCAGCCAAAGATGGAGAAGCTTTATACAGTTAGCAAAAACAAGACCAAGAGCTGACTGTGGCTCAGATCATGAACTCCTTATTGCCAAATTCAGACTTAAATTGAAGAAAGTAGGGAAAACCACTATATAACCTAAATTAAATCTCTTATGAGATGGCATGATCACTCACCTGGAGCCAGACATCTTGGAATGTGAAATCAAGTGGGCCTTGGAGAGCATCTCTTTCAGAATATTCCAGTTTATTGTGATCCACACAGTAAAAGGCTTGGGCATAGTCAATGAAGCAGAAATAGATGTTTTTCTGGAACTCTCTTGCTTTCTATATGATCCAGTGGATGTTGGCAATTTGATCTCTGGTACCCCTGCCTTTTCTAAAACCTGCTTGAACATCTGGAAGTTCACGGTTCACGTATTGCTGAAGGCTGGTTGGAGAATTTTGAGCATGACTTTACTAGCATGTGAGATGAGTGCAACTGTGCGGTAGTTTGAGCATTCTTTGGCATTGCCTTTCTTTGGGATTGGAATGAAGACTGACCTTTTCCAGTCCTGTGGCCACTGCTGAGTTTTCCAAATTTGCTGGTCTATTGAGTGCAGCACTTTCACAGCATTATCTTTCAGGATTTGAAATAGCTTAACTGGAATTCCGTTACCTCCACTAGCTTTGTTCATAGTGATGCTTTCTAAAACCCACTTGACTTCTAAGGCCCACTTGATTTTCCAAGGCCCACTTGATTTACATTGGATTAGAAACTGAATTAACTGAAGGTTCACTAAGCAATAAAGTGAGTTAAATATGATCCTGAATAGTGTAAGAATGAGAAACAAGTTCACATCTGAATTTGATATAAGGCATGCACTACATAAAAAGCAGTCTTTTTTTTTTTAAGAAATAATATATTAGCAGAAGTAATTCATAGTTTAGTGAGTGCAAGAGAAGCATCAACTTTTTGACATAGGGAGCTAGTTCACCACTATGAAAAAATTGTAGCATATTAACAGTGGCAATACAAGACTGATGATATTCAAAACACAAGGAGAACAGAAGTTAAGGGACATTTATGGAAATCAATGAGCTTTTTTAAAAAAAATTATTTTAATTGGAGGTTAATTACTTTACATTATTGTATTGGTTTTGCATACATTGACATAATTTTATGATTTCTTCTTGCTTACAAGATTGCTGGGAGAAATATCAATAACCTCAGATATGCAGATGACACTAGCCTTATGGCAGAAAGTGAAGAAGAACTCAAAAGCCTCTTGCTGAAAGTGAAAGAGGAGAGTGAAAAGGTTGGCTTGAAGCTCAACATTCAGAAAACGAAGATCATGGCATCTGGTCCCATCACTTCATGGGAAATAGATGGAAAAACAGTGGAAACAGTGTCAGACTTTATTTTTTTGGGCTCCAAAATCACTGCGGATCCTGATTCCAGCCATGAAATTAAAAGACGCTTACTCCTTGGAAGGAAAGTTATGACCAACCTAGATATCATATTAAAAAGCACAGACATTACTTTGCCAACCAAGATCCGTCTAGTCAAGTCTATGGTTTTTCCCGTGGTAATGTACGGATGTGAGAGTTGGACTGTGAAGAAAGCTGATCGCTGAAGAATTGATGCTTTTGAACTGTGGTGCTGGAGAAGACTCTTGAGAGTCCCTTGTACTGCAAGGATATCCAACCAGCCCATTCTAAAGGAGATCAATCCTGGGTGTTCATTAGAAGGACTGATGCTAAAGCTGAAACTGCAATACTTTGGCCACCTCATGCGACGAGTTGACTCACTGGAAAAGACTCTGATGCTGGGAAAGGATGGGGGCGGGAGGAGAAGGGGACGACAGAGAATGAGATGGCTGGATGGCATCACCAACTCTGTGGACGTGGGTTTGAGTGAATTCCGGGAGTTGGTGATGGACAGGGAGGCCTGGCTTGCTGTGATTCATGGGGTCGCAGAGAGTTGGACATGACTGAGCAACTGAACTGAACCGAATTGAACCTGCTTAAGATGATGACAATGATCAGTTCAGTTCAGTTCAGTTGTGTCCGACTCTTTGCGACCCCGTGAACTGAAGCACACCAGGCTTCCGGTCCATCACCAACACCTGGAGCTTGCTCACACTCACGTCCATTGAGTCAGTGATGACATCCAACCATCTTATCCACTGTTGTCCCCTTCTTCTCCAGCCTTTAATCTTTCCCAGCCTCAGGGTCTTTTGCAATGAGTCAGTTCTTCTTATGAGGTGACCAAAGTATTGGAGTTTCAGCTTCAGCATCAGTCCTTCCAATGAATATTCAGGACTGATTTCCTTTAGGATGGACTGGTTGGAACTCCTTGCAGTCCATGGGACTCTCAGTCTTCTGCAACACCACAATTCAAAAGCATCAGTAAGTGGTCAGTTTTGTTTATGGTCCAGTGCTCACATCCATACATGACTACTGGAAAAACCATATCTTTGACTGTACAGAATTTTGTGGCAAAGTAATGGCACTGCTTTTTAACATGCTGTCTAGGTTGGTCATAGCTTTTCTTCCAAGGAGCAAGCATCTTTTAATTTCATGGCTTACAGTCACATCTGCAGTGATTTTGGAGTCTAAGAAAATAGTCTGTCATAGTTTCCATTTTTCCTCCATCTATTTGCCATGAAGTGATGGAACCAGATGCCATGGTCTTCATCTTTTGAATATTGAGTTTTAAGCCATCTTCCTCATTCTCCTTTTTCAGCCTCAGCAAGAGGCCCTTTAGTTCCTCTTCACTTTCTGCTATAAGGGTGGTTTCATCTGCATAGCTGAGGTTACTGATATCTCTCCAGTCAATCTTGATTCCAGCTTGTGCTTCATCCGTCCCAGGATTTTACATGATTTACTCTGCATATAAACTAAATAAGCAGGGTGACAATATACAACCTTGACACACTCCTTCCCCAATTTGGAACCAGTCCATTGTTCCATGTCTGGCTCTAACTGTTGCTTCTTGACCTGCATACAGATTTCTCATGTGGGAGGTAAAATGTTCTGTTATTGCCATCTCTTTAAGAATTTTCCACAGTTCCACCCAGTCAAAGGCTTTGGCGTAGTCAATAAAGCAGAGATAGATGTTTTTCTGGAATTCTCTTTGTTTTTTTGATAATCCAACAGATGTTGGCAATATTATCTCTGGTTCCTCTGTCTTTTCTAATCCAGTTTGAACATCTAGAAGTTCTTGGTGCATGTCTTATTAAAGCCTCACTTGGAGAATTTTGAGAATTACTTTTCTAGCATGTGAGATGAGTGCAATTGTGTGGCAGTTTGAACATTCTTTGTCATTGCCTTTCTTTGGGACTGGAATGAAAATTGACTTTTTCCAGTCCTGTGGCCACTGCTGAGTTTTCCAAATTTGCTAGCATATTTAATGCAGTACTTTCACAGCATTATCTTCTAGGACTTGGAATATCTCAGCTAGAATTCCATCACCTCCAATAGCTTTGTTCGTCATGATGGTTCCTAAGACCCACTTGACTTCACATTCCAGGATGTCTGGCTCTAGGTGACTGATCATACCATCGCGATTATCTGGGTCGTAAAGAACAAATTAGTATAGCTCTTCTGTGTATTCTTGCCACTTATTCTTAACATCTTCTGCTTCTGTTAGGCCCATACCATTTTTGCCCTTTATTATGCCCATCTTGGCATGAAATATTCCCTTGGTATCTCTAATTTTCTTGAAGAGATCCATAGTCTTTCCCATTCAATTGTTTTCCTCCATTTCTTTGCATTGATCCCTGAAGAAGGCTTTCTTATCTCTCAATGCTATTCTTTGGAACTCTTCATTCAAATGGTTTATCTTTCCTTTTCTTCTTTGCCTTTATCTTCTCTTTCTTTTCTCTGCTAATGTAAGGCCTCTTCAGACAACCATTTTGTCTTTTTGAATTTGTTTTTCTTGGAGATGGTCTTGGTCACTGCCTCCTGTACAATGTAATGAATTTCTGTCCATAATTCTTCAGGCACTCTGTCTATCATATCTAATCTCTTGAATCTATTTGTCACTTCCACTGTGTAATTGTAAGGGATGACAATGATAGAAGGCAGAAAATGAATTGTCTTGAAACACACACCAAAATGTTTGAGTAATTGGAAAACATAAAGATTGGAAATGGTGGGTGATACGACTTAAATTAAAACAAGAGAATCTATCCTATTATTTCTGAAGAATTGGATGGGATGAGGAGGGTGAACTGGAGCTGGGAAGCCAGGGCATGCTTAGGAGATTGTGACAAAAGTGAACACATGGTGTCGGTGTTAATAAAGTGCATGTTATGTTGGAGAGGAAGCAAAAAATATGCAACACAGTAAAAGTAAAATTTACAGAATTGGTGGCCACCTGGAATGTGGACATCACAGGCAGGAGAGCTGAAGGAGATCACAACCACGTGGATGGACAGACACTGTTCAGTATATCCCAGTGCTCTTGTAATGCCACTTCACCCTGTGCTCTGAGAAGCTGGCCTTTGCAAACTGCTCCACCCTCTACCATGCCTCTGCCCTGTGGCTTAGATTTATCACACAGGCAGAAGAAACAAAAATGCAAGAAAGTGAGGTCAGTATGTATCCCTGGTCAAGCTAGGATTCTGCTTTCCACCATGAAAGTGGGACAAAAATTTATTCTGCTGCTAATACAAGAAAAATTGAGAAATTAAGAATCAGGTAGTAATGGACAATGATCCTTGAGATACAGGAAACGAAAATGGTGAATTCTGTGATCATCCAAACATTTTGAGCTTCTCAGGTGGCACTAATGGTAAAGAACACATTTGCCAATACAGGAGACATAAGAGAAGTGGGTTCAATCCTTGGGTTGGAAAGATCCCCTGGAGGGGCATATGGCAGCCCATTCAGGTTTTCTTACCTGGAGAATCCCATGGACAGAGGAGCCTGGTGGGCTACAGTTCATGGAGCTGCAAAGAGTCTGACATGACTGAAGTGACTTAGCAGCACTAGCTTCTAACCAATGTAGTCATCTGAAGAGCTGGCACCTGGAAGTGGAGGTGACATGCAGAGAGATGAGGAAACTGGAGTTCATACGACAGAATCCAGGGAGGAGGGCTCAGCCAGGAAGAAACCCAGAGAATTCCAGCATAGGGTTCCCCTCAAGAGAAACCGCAGAGTCCAGTGATGTGGGGGTTGAGGACCAGTGCCCCATATCCAGGAGGAACAACAATAATGCCCATTCCACCCAACCAGAATGAAAAAAGCTCCATAATTTATAGAATAATGGGTAGAGTGCTCAGGAAGTCTCACCCAGAAATAGAGAATGAGTGGCCCCAAGATTAACAATGCTTCAGAACCGTCTGACTAAAAACAGAAGAAGAAAAAAAACAAGCAGAGAAGGGGCGGGGGGAAGAATATGGTAAAACAGAAAAGGACTATCAATAAGGTAGAAAGAAGCATTTATATATATATATATATACATATATATAATTAAATAAAAATAATATAATTATTCTAGTAGTCAGAGACAATAAATCCAAAGACCCAACTTTATACTGTCTTTAAGTAAAGTAACTTTAAATTTAAAAAATGCTAAAAGCAAAACTATGGAAACCTTAATCATAAGAAATTTATACTGGCAATATTGTATAAAAGAATAAAGAACATCATTTCATAGCGATAATGGAGTCAACGCATCAAGAGACTATGAAAACCCTCACTTCAGTTCAGTTCAGTCACTCAGTCATGTCCGACTCTTTGCGACCCCATGAATCACAGCACGCCAGGCCTCCCTGTCCATCACCAACTCCCGGAGTTCACTCAAACTCATGTCCATCGAGTTGGTGATGCCATCCAGCCACCTCATTCTCTGTCGTCCCCGTCTCCTCCCACCCCCACCCTCCCAGCATCAGACTCTTTTCCAGTGAGTCAGCTCATCGCATGAGGTGGCCAAAGTATTGCAGTTTCAGCTTTAGCATCAGTCCTTCCAATGAACACCCAGGATTGATCTCCTTTAGAACGGACTGGTTGGATCTCCTTGCAGTCCAAGGGACTCTCAAGAGTCTTCTCCAGCACCACAGTTCAAAAGCATCCATTCTTCAGCAATCAGCTTTCTTCACAGTCCAACTCTCACATCCATACATGACCACAGGAAAAGCCATAGCCTTGACTGAAACTAAGCTTCAAAAACCTAAGGAATAATTTATAGAGTTTAATATATCACATTTTCCCCATTTATCTATCTCATAAATATCCATTTATCATATCTGCATAGATAGATAAATATGCATTTACCACATACACAAAGCATACAGAATAAAATGTGCCTCAATAATTTTAGTATGATTTACATCATAGTATGTTCTCTATCATAACAAAATCAATTTAGGAAAACATCCCAAAATCTTCGAATATTTAGACTACAAACAAATACTTCTTTTTAATTTATGAGAAGAATAATCTTGAAGTAAATTATAAATAATTGGAATTAAAAGAAAATAACTCAATATATACAAACTGACATATAAGTTTCATGTTTATATTAGAAAATAAAGCTGTAAAATCAATAAAATGAAGAAAACTTTGAATACACACTTCCCAAATAAAGGTACACAAGTGGCCAATAAACATACTAAAATATTCAACTTCATTTGTTATCAGGAAATGAAAATTTACATACAATACTAATACCCTTTTATTAAAATGGCTAAGATTTAAAAGGATGACAATATCACGTGTTGACAAGGATTTGGAACACCTAGAATAGAAAGGAGAGGTAAGAAAGCCTTCCTTAGTGATCAATGCAAAGAAATAGAGGAAAACAACTGAATGGGAAAGACTAGAGATCTATTCAAGAAAATTAGAGATAGCAAGGGAAGATTTCATGCAAAGATGGGCACAATGAAAGACAGAAATGGCATGGACATAACAGAAGCAGAAGATATTAAAAAGAGGTGGCAAGAATACACAGAAGAACTATACAAAAAATATTTTCACGACCCAGATAATCACTATGTTGTGATCACTCACCTAGAGCCAGACATCCTGGAATGTGAAGTCAAGTGGGCCTTAGGAAGCATCACTACAAACAAAGCTAGTGGAGGTGATGGAATTCCAATTGAGCTATTTCAAATCCTGAAAGATGATGCTGTGAAAGTGCTGCACTCAATATGTCAGCAAGTTTGGAAAACTCAGCAGTGGCCACAGGAGTGGAAAAGGTCAGTCTTCATTCCAATCCCACAGAAAGGCAATGTCAAAGAATGCTCAAACTACTGCACAATTGCACTCATCTCACATGCTAGTAAAGTCAAGTTCAAAATTCTCCAAGCCAGGCTTCAATAATACATGAACCGTGAAATTCCTGATGTTTAAGCTGGTTTAAGACAAGGCGGAGGAACCAGAGATCAAATTGCCAACATCTATTGGATCATTGAAAAATTGAGAGTTCCAGAAAAGCATCTAATTCTGCCTTATTGACTATGCCAAAGCCTTTGACTGTGTGTATCACAACAAACTGTGGACAATTCTGAAAGAGATGGGAATACCAGACCACCTGACCTGCCTCTTGAGAAACCTGTATGCAGGTCAGGAAGCAACAGTTAGAACTGTACATAGAACAACAGACTGGTTCCAAATAGGGAAAGGAGTATGTCAAGGCTGTATACTGTCACCCTGTTTATTTAACTTATATTCAGAGTACATCATGAGAAATGTTGGGCTGGAGGAAGCACAAGATGAAATCAAGATTGTTGGGAGAAATATCTGTAATCTCAGGTATGCAGATAGAACCACCCTTATGGCAGAATGTGAAGAAGTACTAAAGAGCCTCTTGATGAAAGTGAAAGAGGAGAGTGAAAAAGTTGGCTTAAAGCTCAACATTCAGAAATCTAAGATCATGGCATCTGGTCCCATCACTTCCTGGCAAATAGATGAGGAAACAGTGGCTGACTTTATTTTTTTGGGCTCCAAAATCACTGCAGATTGTGATTGCAGCCATGAAATTAAAAGACTCTTAGGAGTAAGAGTACCATGACAGTATATTATAGACATATTAAAAAACAGAGAGATTACTTTGCCAACAAAGGTCCTTCTGGTCAAGGCTATGGTTTTTCCAGTGGTCATGTAGGGATGTGAGAGTTGGACTAGAAAGAAAGCTGAGTGCCGAAGAATTGATACTTTTGAACTGTGGTGTTGGAGAAGATTCTTGAGAGTCTCTTGGACTTCAAGGAGATCCAACCAGTCCATTCTAAAGGAGATCAGTCCTGGGTGTTCATTGGAAGGACTGATGCTGAAGCTGAAACTCCAATTTCAGCTCTGGCCACGTGATGTGAAGAGCTGACTCATTTGAAATGACACTAATGCTGGGAAAAATTGAGGACAGGAGGAGAAGGGGACGACGGAAGATGAAATGGTTGGATTGCATCACTGACTCAATGGGCATGGGTTTAGGTGGACTCGGGAGTTGGTGATGGACAGGGAAGCCTGGTGTGCTGAGGTTCATGGGGTTGCAAAGAGTCGGACACGGCTGAGCGACTGATCTGAACTGAAGAATACAAAACTGGTAGGAATTTTAAACTGTACAAACCACTTTATTAAATTCTCTGTCAATTTCTTACAAAGTAAAACACCATCTTAAGAGAAATTCTCACAGGAATATATCCTATAGAAATGAAAATACATGTCAACATAAGGGTTTGTTCATGAATCTCTTACCAGCTTTATTCATAATAAGAAAACAGTGGAAATAACCTGAGCATCTTACAAGTGAGTGGGTAACCAAACTGTGGTGTAAGTAAGTAAAAGCCAAGAAAATAGTAAGAATACTGTTGACTTGACCAAATTTGACATAATACCTTTAGAACACAGAGACCCATAGTGAGAATTCACAAACTTTGTAAGAATACATGAAATTTTACCAAAAAATCATAAGCTAAACAATGTTACCCAAAATGAATTTCACAAGATTGGATTTACTCAGTGTGTGTTCATTTTTATTTGCTTTTTATTTCTCGAGCTTTATTGAGTTATAAATATACTGTAATTTTGTAGAAGATAAAAATGTGATGATATGATAAATGTATACTTTGCACAGTGATTAACACAATAACATTAGTGAATACATCCCTTGGCTCACATAATTATTTGTTCTGTGGTATAATGAAAACATTTCCATTTAGTCTCAGCTATTTTAAATTGTAAATTAGAAATATAGTATTATTAACTGTAGTCATATATACATTAAATCCCCAGGTCTTTTCCATCCTATAACTGGAAGTTTTTCCTTTTGATCAGTATCTCCTAATTTTTCCTACCCCTTCTTAAACCCCACCACCATTCTAGTCTCCTTTTCTATGAGTTTTGGTTTTATTCGATTCTACATGTAAATGTAATTTTACAGCATTTATCTTTCTCTGTCTGACTTATTTCAGTTAGCATAATAACCTCAAGGTCCATCCATGTTGCCCAAATGGCAGGATTTCCTTCCTAAAAAGGCTGAATAGTATTCCATTATATATATTTTAATATATAATTTGAATGTATTTTATATTTAAGAATACATTCTTCCCACATCTTGGCATGTGTGAATAATGCTGAAATGAAGATGGAGGTGCAGATATCTTTTCAATATTCTATTTTTATTCCCTTTGATTTATACCAAAAAGTGGAATTCCTGGGTCATATGATAGCTCTATTTTTAATGTTTTGATGAACCTCTCTACTATTTCCCATAGTGGATGCACCAACTTACATTCCCATCACCAGTGCACAAGAGTTTCCTTTATTCACACACTCACCAACACTAATTGAAACATTGTTGTGGGTTAAATTCATTTCACATGCTTTCACTAATCAAAGTTTTAAGACTTGCATGTCCTCCAAGTTGCATGGAGCCTAAACAATAAGATCTTTTCTGAGTTATTTTCCAGGAACTTGGAGGCAGCTTGAGGTGTCTAGCTTCATGTAAGCCAGTTAAGACTCAATGAGACCACCCACCCTCCAACTGGGTGTGCACTCCAGGACCTTTTGACGACAGTGGCTTATTGCTTTGTCACACCTGGGCAAAATGATGATCACCACACCTGTTTCCAATCCCTGTTCCCCAGACTTCCCACACTTCCCTCTCACACCACCCTACTTCTTATTTATCATCCCATAATGCACTGAGTCCCTTGGCTTCAGGAGGTAGTTCTGAGATCTGTTCACCAATCTCCTAGCTGACTGCCTTGCAAAGGAGTGCTCTATTTGTTGCAAACCTTGGTGTCTCAGCATTTTGGTTTGTGGAGAGTTAGGCAACAAACCTGATTCACAAACATTTGTTGTTTTTTAGTAATAGTCATTCTGACAGAGGACTTCCCTGTTAGCACAGATGGTAAAGAATCTTCCTGCAGTGCAGGAGACCTGGGTTCAATCCCTGGATTGGAAAGATTCCCTGGAGAAGGAAATGGCTATGCACTCCACTATTCTTGCCTGGAAAATTCCATGCACAGAGGAAGCTGGTGCGCTACAATCCATGGAGTCACAAAGAGTAGAACATGACTAAATGACTAACACACTCACCTACATTCTGACAGATGTAAGGTAATGTCTCACTGTGGTTTTGGTTGGCACTATCCTGATGATGAATGATGTTGAGCATCTCTTCATATACCTCTTGGCCACATGTATGTACCTGTATCTTATTTGAAAAAAAAAATGTCTATTTAAAGCCTCTTTCCATTTTTAAACAGATTTTTTCTCTTTTTTGAAAATTAGTTGCATGAGTTCAATATATCTTTTGGGCCCTGCATCTTGGATAAGCTGAGATGGAATTGGACCCCACTTTTCATGGCCAGGACTGAGTTCAGCAAACCTACTTCTGTAGGTGTGGATGGATGGGTCTACAGTCAGGCCCTTGAGTGTGTTGAGAGGCTCCTTGACAATGACTGGAGCAGCTGGACCATAGTGTAGTGTTTGTCAAGGTCTCCTGAGTGGCATGTATGAGAGTCTTTCACTGGGTCACTGTGTTGGCAGGACTGCCCATGGACTTGACTTGAGGGAGCAGTAGCCTGTTTTAGGGTCGTTTCAGGATCCCCATGATGCAGTAAGTACCCAAGCCAGGAGGACTGTTCCCAGACTGTGGCAGAGATTGGCTAGAACCCAGTTACAGTAACTTTCCAGAAATATGTACATACATTCACCAAAAGACAAGCAAAAAAATGGTAATAGCAGAACAATTTTTAATATCCTCAAGATGAATTCCCCAAGTGTCCATCAAGAAGGGAACTTGGTATATTTAAATAATGCAATGTTATACAGAAATAATAATGATTAATCAACTGCTACACAAAACATGAAGAACATTTAAGTACACAATATAAGAAACATAATATTATAAATATAAGCAAAAGAAACAAGATATATCAATTATCTCATTTAATTTTAAAGTTTTTATTTTTAAAATTTAATTGGAGGCTAATTACTTTACAATATTATATTGGCTTTGCCATACATTGCTATGAATCCACACTGTGTGTACGTGTGTTCCCCATCATGAGCCCCGCTCCCACCTCCCTCCCCATACCATCCCTCCGGGTAATCCCAGTGCACCAGCCCTGAGCATCGAACCTGGACTGGCAATTCATTTCACATATGATAATATACATGTTTCAATGCATTCTCCCAAATCATCCCACCCTCGCCCTCTCCCACAGAGTCCAAAATACTGTTCTATATATCTGTGTCTCTTTTGCTGCCTTACATAAAGGGACATATTTGTTACCATATTCCTAAATCCCATATATATGCGTTAGTATACTGTATTGATGTTTTTATTTCTGGCTTACTTCACTCTGTATAATAGGCTCCGGTTTCACATACTGCTCTATAATGTTAGAAAAAAGGTATGATGCTTAGCTTTGAAAATTTAGTAGAGACAGGAAAATAAACTTAAAAAGATTTGTCTGAGATTCCACTATAGCTGTGATGTTTGCCCTAGATGTTAGTTTCACATGTGTATTCAGTTTGTGAAAATTTATTTCTTCATACATTAAGATTTGTAAATATTTTTCTATATATAGTATACCTCAGTTAAATTTAAAATATAAAACAATCATTAATGACTGTGATAGTATTTGTATCTCCTAAAACGGCTGGCATTTTCTTTAATATATAAAGTATGATCTCAGTTCAGTTCAGTTCAGTCGCTCAGTAGTGTCTGACTGTCCGCGACCCCATGAATTACAGCACACCAGGCCTCCCTGTCCATCACCGACTCCCGGAGTACACTCAAACTCATGTCGACAGAGTCAGTGATGCCATCCAGCCATCTCATTCTCCGTCGTCCCCTTCTCCTCCCACACCCAACCTTTCCCAGCATCAGAGTCTTTTCCAGTGAGTCAACTCGTCGCATGAGGTGGCCAAAGTATTGCAGTTTCAGCTTTAGCATCAGTCCCTCCAATGAACATCCAGGATTGATCTCCTCTAAAATGGACTGGTTGGATCTCCTTGCAGTATAAGGGACTCTCAAGAGTCTTCTCCAACACCACAGTTCAAAAGCATCAATTCTTCGGCGATCAGCCTTCTTCACAGTCCAACTCTCACATCCATACATGACCACTGGAAAAACCATTGCCTTGACTAGACAGACCTTGGTTGGCAAAGTAATGTCTCTGCTTTTTAATATACTATCAAGGTTGGTCATAACTTTCCTTCCAAGGAGCAAGCGTCTTTTAATTTCATGGCTGCAATCAGCATCTGCAGTGATTTTGGAGCCCAAAAAAATAAAGTCTGACACTGTTTCCATTGTTTTTCCATCTATTTCCCATGAAGTGATGGGACCAGATGCCATGATCTTTGTTTTCTGAATGCTGAGCTTCAAGTCAACCTTTTCACTCTCCTCTTTCACTTTCATCAAGAGGCTTTTGAGTTCCTCTTCACTTTCTGCCATAAGGGTAGTATCATCTGCATATCTGAGATTATTGATATTTCTCCCAGCAACCTTGATTCCAGCTTGTGCTTCTTCCAGCCCAGCGTTCCTCATGATGTACTCTGCATATAAGTTAAATAAGCAAGGTGACAATATACAGCCTTGACGTACTCCTTTTCCTATTTGGAACCAGTCTGTTGTTCCATGTCCAGTTCTAACTCTTGCTTCCTGACCTGCATACAGGTTTCTCAAGAGGCAGGTCAGGTGGTCTGGGATTCCCATCTCTTTCAGAATGTTCCACAGTTTATTGTGATCCACACAGTCAAAGGCTTTGGCATAGTCAATGAAGCAGAAATAGATGTTTTTCTGGAACTCTCTTGCTTTCTCCATGATCCAGCGGATGTTGGCAATTTGATCTCTGGTGCCTCTGCCTTTTCTAAAACCTGCTTGAACATCTGGGAGTTCACGGTTTACATACTGCTGAAGCCTGGCTTGGAGAATTTTGAGCATGACTTTACTAGCGTGTGAGATGAGTACAATTGTGCGGTAGTTTGAGCATTCTTTGGCATTGCCTTTCTTTGGGATTGGAATGAAGACTGACCTCTTCCAGTCCTATGGCCAGCGCTGAGTTTTCCAAATCTGGTGGCATATTGAATGCAGCACTTTCACAGCATCATCTTTCAAGACTTGAAATAGCTCAACTGGAATTCCATCACCTCCACTAGCTTTGTTCGTAGTGATGCTTTCTAAGGCCCACTTGACTTCACATTCCAAGATGTCTGGCTCTAGGTCAGTGATCACGTTATCGTGACTATCTTGGTCGTGAAGATCTTTTTTGTACAGTTCTTTTGTGTATTCCTGCCACCTCTTCTTAATATCTTCTGCTTCTGTTAGGTCCATACCATTTCTGTCCTTTATCGAGCCCATCTTTGCATGAAATGTTCCCTTGGAATCTCTAATTTTGTTGAAGAGGTCTCTTGTTTTTCCTATTCTGTTGTTTTCCTCTATTTCTTTGCACTGATCACTGAGGAAGTCTTTCTTATCTCTCCTTGCTATTCTTTGGAACTCTGCATTCAGATGCTTATATCTTTCCTTTTCTCCTTTGCTTTTCACCTCTCTTCTTTTCACGGCTATTTGTAAGGCCTCCTCAGACAGCCATTTCGCTCTTTTGCATTTCTTTTCTATGGGGATGGTCTTGGTCCCTGTCTCCTGTACAATGTCACGAACCTCCATCCAGAGTTCATCAGGCACTCTATCAATCAGATCTAGTCCCTTAAATCTATTTCTCACTTCCACTGTATAATCATAAGGGATTTGATTTAGGTCATATCTGAAAGTATGATCTATGAATACATAAAATTCTGTCAACATTTTTACCGTCACCAGTTGACATGAACGTAGTTCATAGAGAAGGAAAATGAAAATGTTGTATAAATACTGAATCTCTTTCATGATAAAATCATTTATTTCATAATATAATAAACACAAATTAAAATAATACTGATATAATGGTTCATTTATAATTAAATTAGCAAAGATCCAATAGCTTGACAGCACACTGTCTTCATGAAAGTTTGAAGAAACAGGAACTTGATACATTACTGGTATCAGTAATACCATAAAACAGTAATAGCAGGATGGATCAGTATTGAAATGGCTCAGATCTGTACACTGACAACACCAAGTGCTTTCAAGTATATTGTTGTTTTCAGTCGCTAATTCATGTTTGCCTCTTTGCAACCTCATGGACTACAATATGCCAGGCTTCCCTGTCTCTCACTATCTCCCGGAGACTGCTCAAATTCATGTCCATTGAGTTGTTGATGCTATCTAACTGTCTCATCCCCTGTCACCACCTTCCCTTTCAGAAAACCCCCTTTATTGATGATGGAAATGCAAAATGGTACAACCCTTGGAAGATAGTTTGGTGGTTTCTTACAAAACTAAATGCACTGTTATTAAGCAATCATATTTCTTGATGTTTACGCATGAAATTGAAAGCTTAAGTCCACACAAAAAACTGCACACTGATTTTTATATCAGTTTTATTCATAATTGACAAAATTTATAAGCAACCAAGATGTCCTTCAATGTTTGAATAGATTAAACCATAATAAAACCAGACAATGAAATATTATTCAGCACTACAGGGAATGAATCATCAAGTTCTTATATAAAAGACATGGAGGAAACTTAAATGCATATTATTAGGTGAAAGAACCCAGTCTGAAAAGGCTACCTACTACATGATTCCAACTATATGACATCTTGGAAAAGGCAAAGCTATGGACACAACAAGACAATCATTTGTTTCCAGGAGCTGGGTGAAGGGATAAGTAGACCTAGCACAGAGGATTTTTAAGGCAGTGAAAATACTCTATGTTACTGTAATAATGGCTTCACATTATTGCATATTTGCCTAAATCCATAAAGTGTACAATACAAATAGTGAACCATAAGGTAAACTGTGAAATTTGGGTGATTATGATGTAGGTTCATCAACTGTGACAAAGGTAGCACTCTGATGGGTATGTTGATAATGAGAGAGGTCATACATGTGTGGAGACAAGAGGTGTATGGGAAACCTGTGTTCCTTCCTCTCACTTTTGCTGTGAACCTAAAACAGTTCTAAAAAAATAAAATATTTAAAAAAGAAAAGAAATGGAGGCTATTTTGGAAATATCCCTCAATATTTTAAGTATTTTCCGCTGATAGGAAATTACCTTAGATATGTGCTCATATGTGTGAAAATGACTTCATTTACCCTGTTATATTAATAAGATATTGAAAACATCTTGAATGTGCATCAGAATGTGTGTGGTGATCACCAGTAACGTTTTTCTCTTGGTCACACTACTTTTTATTGTCTTATTGTCCCTATTATTAAATGGGGCACATGACTGAGTTGTGTGGGTTAACAGAGTGTGGGAAGAGGTGATGTGCTGGATTCCTAAACCCTCCACCCCTCTGTCTATACAGAGGTATTTAAAATATGTTGCCTGAGGCTTCGGGTTCAAGATGGCAGAGTAGAAGGACATATGCGCATCTCCTCCTGTAAAAGCACTAAAAGCACAACTAGCTGTTGAACCATTGACAGGATACTGGAACCTATCAAAAAAGATACTCCATGTCCAGAGACAAAGAGTAAGCCACAGTGAGATGGAAGGAAAGGCACAATCACAATAAAATCAAATCCCATACCCCCTGGGTGGGTGACGCACAGACTGGAGAACAATAATACCAAAGAATTTCTCCCACGGTTGTGAAGGTTCTGAACCTCACGTCAGGCTGTCAAGCCTGGGGATCTGACAAAAGGACTGGGAATCCCCAGGGAATCTGACCGTGAAGGCCAGCAGGATTTGATTGCAAGACTTCCACAGAACTAGGGAAGGAGGGATTCCTGTCTTGGAGGACGCAAACGAAACTTTGCACACACCAAAAACTCAGAAGAAAAGAACAGTGACTCCACAGGTGACTGAACCAAAACTACCTCCTAGGGCTGCAGGATCTCCTCTGGAGGCATGGGTCGGTCAGCAGGGGCTCACCACAGGAACAGAGGCACTGGCAGCACCACTCTGGGAAGGACCCCCTTGGAGTAAACCCTTTTGGAATTTGCCATTAACTGATTATAGGGCCCATAGACCTGATGGCTGGGTCACCTCAGGCGAAAAAACTACCAGGGCAGGAGCACAATCCCACTCATCAGCAGGTGATTGGATTAAAGTTTTACTGAGCAAGGCCCTGCCCACCAGAGCAAGACCCAGTTTTTCCCACCACCAGTCCCTCCCATCAAGCTTACACAAACCTCTTAGACTCCTACATCAGAGGGCAAGCAGAAGAAGCAAGAAGAACCACAGTCCCACAATGACTAAAACAAAAACATTAAAGAAAGTTAATCACCATGCAAAAGTAGAAAATTATGTCCCAGATGAAGGGACAAGATAAAGCTCCCAAAAAACGATGAAATGAGATAAGCAAACTTTCAGAAAAAGAATTCAGAATAACGATATACAAGATAATTCAGGATCTTGGAAAAGGAATGGAGGCAAAAATTGAGAAGATGAAAGAAATATTTACCAAAGACCTAGAAGAACTAAAGAACTAAGCAAGCAGAAATGAATAATACACTAGAAGAAATCCAAAGCAGAATAACTGAGGCATAAGAAAAGATAAATGACCTGGAGGACAGAATGGTGGAAATCACTGCTACAGAACAGAAAACTGAACAAAGAATGAAAAGAAATGAAAGCCTAAGATACCTCTGGAACAACATTAAATGCATGAGAATTCACATTATAGGGGTCCCATAAAGAGAAAAGAGAAAAGACCTAAGAAAATATTTGAAGCGATAACAGCTGACAACTTCCTTAACATGGGAGAGGAAATAATCAACAAAGCCCAGAAAGCCCAGAGAGGCCCAG
Source organism: Moschus berezovskii (assembly GCF_049115385.1). Classification (NCBI taxonomy): domain Eukaryota; kingdom Metazoa; phylum Chordata; class Mammalia; order Artiodactyla; family Moschidae; genus Moschus; species Moschus berezovskii. The sequence continues at coordinate 12,853,134 of NC_142482.1, read as the reverse complement.
GAAGCATAAATCCAAGGAAGAATATGCTGAGACACTTAGTAATCAACCTGACAAGAATTAAAGACAGAGATAAACTATTAAAAGCAACAAGGGAAAAATGACAAATAGCATACAAGGGAACTCCCATCAGGCTACCAGCTGATTTCTCAACAGAAACTCTACAAGCCAGAAGGGAATGGCATGCTATATTTAGAGTGAGGAAAGGGGAGAAATTATAACCAAGAATATTCTACCCAGCAAGACTCTTGTTCAGATTTGGTGGAGAAATCAAAAGCTTTACGGACAAGCAAAATTTAAGATAATTCTCTAAAGAACAGAATTCTCTAGAATTCTCTAAAAGAACCTCCATACTATTTTCCAAAATGGATACAGCAGTTTACATTTTCACCAACAATGCAAGAGGTTTCCTTTTTACCCGCATCCTCTCTAGCATTTATTATTTGTAGTTTTTTGATAATGGCCATCGTGACTAGTATGAGATGATACCTCATTGCAGTTTTGGTTTGCATTTCATTAATAATGAGCAATGTTGAGCATGTTTTCTTGTGTTTATTGGCTATTTGTATGTCTTCTTTGGAGAAATGTCTGTATATGTCTTCTGCCCATTTTTTAATTGGGTTGTTTGTTTTTCTGATATTGAGTTGCCTGAACTGCTTATATATTTTGGCGATTAATCTTTCGTCAGTTGCTTCATTTGCAATTATTTTCTTCCATTCTGAAGGTTGTATTTTCATCTTATTTATAATTTCTTTGCTGTCCAAAAGCTTCTATGTTTAAGGTTGCATTTTTTTTTTAAATTTCCATCAATCTAGAGGGTGGGTCTGAGAGAATCTTGCTGTAATTTATGTCAAAGAATGTACTGCCTATGCTTTCCCTTAAAGGCTTTATAGTTTCTAGCCTTACATTTAATACTTTAATCCATTATGAGTTTATTTTTGGGTATAGTGTTAGGAAATATTTTGATTTCATTCTTTTACATGTAAATATCAAGTTTTCCTGGAACCACTTATTCAAGAGAATGTCTTTTCCCAATTGTATATCCTTGCCTCCTTTGTCAAAAATAAGGTGTCTGTTTGTGCATAGGTTTATTTCTGGGCTTTCTCTCTTGCTCCTTTTGTCTACATTTCTCTTTCTGTGTTAGTACTATACTGTCTTGATTACTATAGTTTTGAAGCATAGTCTGAATGCAGGGAGGTTAATATCTCTGGTTCCATATTTTTTCTCAAGATTTCTTTGGCTATTTTGAGTCATTTGTGTTTTCATATAAATTATGAAATTTTTTGTTCTGGTTCTGTGAAAAGTGCCATTGATAATTTGAAAGGTATTTCATTGATCCTGTAGATTGCTTTGGATAGTATAGTCATTTTGACAATATTGATTCTTAAGAACATGGTATATCTATCCATCTGTGTTATCTTTGATTTCTTTAATCAGTGTCTTAAAAATTTTCTGCAAACAGGTCTTTTGTCTCTATAGATATGTTTATTCCTAGGCATTTTATGCTTTTTCTTGCAATGTTGAATGAGATTGTTTCCTTAATTTCTCTTTCTGATTTATCATTGTTAGTGTACAGGAATGCAAGGGATTTCTGTGTGACTTTACTAAATTTGTTGATTAGTTCTAGTGTTTTTTGTGGCATTTCTATCATTTTCTATGGGTAGTATCATGCCATCTGCAAACAGTGTGTTTTACTTCTTTTCCAATCTGGATTCTTTTATTTCTTTTTCTTCCTTTATTGCTTTGGTTAGGACTTCCAAAATTATATTGAATAATAGTTGTGAGAGTAGGCATCCTTATCTTTTTACTAATGTTATAGTAAATGCTTTCAGTTTTTCTCCATTGAAAATATGTTTGCTGTGGGTTTGTCATATATGGATTTTATCATGTTGAGGTAGGTTCCTTCTATGTCAATTTTCTAAAGTTTTTTTTTTTAATCATAAATGGGTATTGAATTTTGTTAAAAGCTTTCTCTGCATCTGTTGAGATGATTATATGATTTTATCTTTCTTCTTGTTCATATGGTATATCAGATTGATTTGTATATGTTGAAGACTACTTGCATCTCTGGGATAAAATCCACTTGATCATAATGGATAATTCTTTTAATTTGTTGTTGAATTTTATCTGTTAAAACTTTGTTGAGGATTTTTGAATTTACATTCACAAAGATATTGACCTGTATTTTTCTCTTTTTCTAATATCTTTGTCTTGCTTTTGGTATAAGGATGATGGAGGCCTCATAGAATGAGTTTGGGAGTTTGCCTCCCTCTACAGTTTTTGGAACAGTTTGAGCAAGATAGGTGTTAGTTCTTCTCTAAATATTTGATAGAATTCACCTGTGAAGCCATCTGGCCCTGGGATTTTGTTTATTGGAAGATTTTTTAATCACAATTTCAATTTCGGGGCTTGTGATTGGTCTGTTCATATTTCCTAATTCTTCCTGGTTCAGTCTTAGAAAGTTGTACTTTTCTAATAATTTGTCCATTTCCTCCAGGTTGTCCATTTTAATGGCATATAGCTGCTTTTAGTAGTCTCTTATGATCCTTTGTGTTCCTTCATTGTCTGCTGTAACTTCTCCTTTTCCATTTAGAATTTTATTGATTTGTCTTCTGTTTTTTCTTGATATGTCTGGGTAATGGCTTGTCAATTTTATTTATTTTCTTAAAGAATCAGCGTTTAGTTTTATTGGTTATTGCCATTGCTTCCTTCATTTCTTTTTCATTTTTCCCTCTTTTGATTTTTGTGATTTCTACCCTCCTACTAACTTTAGGGTTTGTTGTGGCTGTTGTTCTTTTACTAGCTGCTTTAGGTGTAAAATTAGATTATTTGGTTGATGTTTATCTAGTTTTTTTCAGGGAGACTTGTATTGCTATAAACTTCCCTCCTAGCACTGCTTTTACTGCATCCCATAGGTTTTCAGTTGTCTTTTCACTGTCATTTCTTTATAGATTTTTAAAATTTCCTCTTTGATTTCTTATGTGATCTCTTGGCTATTTAGAAGTATTGTTTATTCTCCATGTGTTTGTAATTTTTAGTTTTTCTTCCCTGAAATTGATATCTTATCTCATCAGTTAAGTTCAGTCGCACAGTCGTGTCCGACTCTTTGAGACCCCATGAACCACAGCACGCCAGGCCTCCCTGTCCATCACCAACTCCCGGAGTTCACTCAAACTCTTGTCGATCGAGTCGGTGATGCCATCCAGCCATCTCATTCTCTGCCGTCCCCGTCTCCTCCTACCCCCAATACCTCCTAGCATCAGACTCTTTTCCAGTGAGTCAACTCGTCGCATGAGGTGGCCAAAGTATTGCAGTTTCAGCTTTATCATAAGTCCTCCCAATGAACACCCAGGATTGATCTCTTTTAGAATGGACTGATTGGATCTCCTTGCAGTCCAAGGGACTCTCAAGGGTCTTCTTCAGCACCACAGTTCAAAAGCATCAATTCTTTGGCGATCAGCTTTCTTCACAGTCCAACCCTCACATCCATACATGACCACAGGAAAAAGCATAGCCTTGACTAGACAGACCTTGGTTGGCAAAGTAATGTCTCTGCTTTTTACTATGCTAGCTAGGCTGGTCATAACTTTCCTTCCAAGGAGTAAGCGTCTTTTAATTTCATGGCTGCAATCAGCATCTGCAGTGATTTTGGAGCCTAAAAAAATAAAATCTGACACTGTTCCCACTGTTTTTCCATCTATTTCCCATGAAGTGATGGGACCAGTTGCCATGATCTTTGTTTTCTGAATGTTGAGCTTCAAACCAACCTTTTCACTCTCCTCTTTCACTTTCATCAAAAGGCCTTTGAGTTCCTCTTCACTTTGTGCCATAAGGGTAGTGTCATCTGCATATCTGAGGTTATTGATATTTCTCCCGGCAATCTTGATTCCAGCTTGTGCTTCTTCCAGCCCAGCGTTCCTCATGATGTACTCTGCATATAAGTTAAATAAGCAAGGTGACAATATACAGCCTTGACGTACTCCTTTTCCTATTTGGAACCAGTCTGTTGTTCCATGTCCAGTTCTAACTCTTGCTTCCTGACCTGCATACAGGTTTCTCAAGAGGCAGGTCAGGTGGTCTGGGATTCCCATCTCTTTCAGAATGTTCCACAGTTTATTGTGATCCACACAGTCAAAGGCTTTGGCATAGTCAATGAAGCAGAAATAGATGTTTTTCTGGATTGCAATAAAAATAAATGCTTGATACAATTTCAATTTTCTGAAATTTATCAAGGCTTGATTTGTGACCCAAGATTTGATCTATACTGGAGAATGTTTTGTGTGCTCTAGATAAGAAAAAGTATATTCTGCTGTTTTTGAATGAAATACCTTATAGGTATTAATTATGTCTATATCCTCCAGTATATCACTTAAGGGCTGTGTTTCCTTAATTTCTATCTGAATGATTGGTCCATTGGTGTGAGTGAGAAGTTAAAATCGCTCACTACTTTTGTGCTACTGTTGATTTTCCCTTTTATGGTTGTTATCCTTTGCCTTATGTATCGAGGTTGCTTCTACACTGTGTGCATATATATTTATAATCATTTTGCCTTCTTGGATTGATCCCTTCATCATTATGTAGTGTCCTTATCTGTTTTAACAGTCTTGTTTTAAAGTCTGTGGTATCTGATATGTCTTGTTACTTCTGCTTTCTTTTGATTTTCATTTTCATGGAAAATCTTTTTCCAACTCCTAAATTTTGATCTGTATGTTTCCCTAGATCTGAAGTGGGTCTGTCTCTTTTAAACAGCATATATAGGAGTCTTGTTTTTGTATTCATTCATCCAGTCTTTGTCTTTTGACTGGATTATTTAGTCCATTAACATTTAAGGTAACTATTGACATGTGTGATCCTATTATGTATGATAAAGAACCCGCCTGCCAAAGAGGAGACGTAAGAGACTCAGGTTGGGAGGCCCTGGATCAGGAAGATCCCCTGAAGGAGAGCATGGCAACCCACTCCTCCTCACATGGACAGAGGAGCCTGGCGGGCTACAGTCCAGAGAGTTAAAATGAATTGGACACTATTGAAGCAACTTGGCACAGCACAGCATGATCTTATTAACATTTACCTTTTCGATTAAGGTTTGTTTTTGTCTTTGCTTTCTTTTGTCATTCCTGTCTAAAGAAGTTCCTTTGTGGTCACGCTGAGTTCTTTTAAATTCTGTTTATCTGTGTAGCTTTTGGTTTTTCTGTCTAATCTGAATGAGATCCTTGCTGGATAGAGTAATCTTGGTTGCAGGGTTTTGTTTTGTTTTTCCATTTCATTACTTTATGTATATCCTGTCACTCCCTTTGGAGAAGGAAATGGCAGCCCACTTCAGTCCTCTTGCCTGGAAAATCCTATGGATGGAGGAGCCCTGTAGGCTACAGTCCATGGGGTTGCTAAGAGTCGACACGACTGAGCGACTTCACTTCACTCACTGCTTACTTTATCACTGGAGAAGGAAATGACAACCCATTCCAATATTCTTGCCTGGAGAATCCCATGGACAGAGGAGCCTGGGGGGCCATGGTCCATGGGGTTGCAGAGGGTCAGACTCGACTGAAGTGACTAAGCAGCAGCAGCAGCACTCCCTTCTGGATTGCAGTTCCTGCTGAAAGATTAACTGTTAACCTTATGGGGATTCCTTTGTATGTTATTTGTTGTTTTTCCCTTGCTGCTTTAATCATTTTTTCTTTGAGCTTAATTTTTGTTAGTTTGATTAATATGTGTCTTGGTGTGTTTCTCTTTGGATTTACCCTGCATGGGACTCTTGGGGCTTCCAAGACTTGTGCAGCTATTTCCTTTCCCATGTTAGGGTGGCTTGCAACTATAATCTCCTCAAACATTTTCTCATATCCTATCTTTCTCCTTCTTCTGGGACTGCTATAATTCAAATGTTAATGTACTTAATGTTGTCCCAGAGGTTCCTGAGACTGTCCTCATTTATTTTTATTCTTTTTTTTCCTGTATTCTGTTCTACTTCAGTTATTTCTACCATTATATCTTCCAGCTCACTTATCCATTCTTCTGCCTCAATTATTCTGCTATTGGTTTTTCTAGTGTATTTTTTATTTCAGTTATTATATTTTTCATTGTTGATTGTTTGTTCTTTATTTCTTCTAAGTCCTTGTGAAATATTATTTTTATCTTCTCAATCTATACCTCCATTCTATGTATCTGTGCTTCCATCTTATTTCTGAGGTTTTGGATTATCTTTAGTATCATTATTCTCAAGTCTTTTTCAGGTATACTGTCTATTTGCTCTTCATTTTTTTTGAGGGGGGAGAGGGGTGTCTGGTGGGTTTATACCATGCCCCTTCATCTGCTGTATGCTTTGCTGCCTTTTAATTTTGTTTTATTTTCTGTTTCGGTCTCCTTTCTGAGGGCTGCAAGGTTGGACCAGTGTCTTGTGAAGGTTTCCTTGTTGGGGTGGGAGGTGGCTGGTGTCTATGTTGTGGTGTGGGGAGCCAAATCTTGTCTCTTTAAAAGGCAGTGTCATGCTCAGTGGTGTGTTATGGGGTGTTTTTAGGTTGGTAAGACTGCACAGACTGTCTGCTAGTGAGTAGGTTTGTGTTCTTGTTTTTCTAGTTGCTTTAAGGCCTTTGGGAAAGAACTCTCACTGATTGTATCCCAAGGGACTGAGAATTCTCTGGTGATCCAACATCCTGGACTCAAGTCTCCTACCTCAGAGGTCCAGGCTCGAAGCCTTGCTGGAGCACCAAGACTCCACAAGCCATACTGCACAGAAGAGAAAAAGAAAGAAAGAAATAGGGAAGAATTCAAACAAACAAAAGAACAGATTGAAAAAGCCTCAAGACAAATGGTAAAAGCAACATCAGACAGAAGTACACAAAGAAACTCACATTCACACACAAAAAGAGAAAGAATAAAGAGAGGAACCAAAAAAGAAGGGAGTAATCAAACCAGTAAGCAAACCCATAAATAAAAACAAATGCTAAAACCTAGAGTAACCAAAATACAAAACCAAAAACCTGGAAAAAATGCAATGCAATGAAAAGATATTATAGAAATAAGCAAAATAAAACATTAATTTATTTAACAATAAAAGCATTAAAATGGAAAAAAAGTATAAAGTTTAAAGATTAATAAAAATGAACAGTAGAATAAAATGAAAAAGAAAAAAACACATACATATATACATATATATATATATATATAGAGAGAGAGAGAGAGAGAGAGAGAGAGAGAGAGTAGAGGGAGAGGGAAAGGTAGAGGTAGAGAGGTAGTAAGAAGAATATTTTCTTGTGATGTCAAATTTCCTTACCACAGAGTGAGCTCCAGGCAATCTGCCTACACCAAAAAGTCCTCGAGTATTTCTAAGAAGGTCTCTGGACCTGCTATGGGCACTTCGGGGTCAGTTCCGAGGCAAATCTGGCCTTACTCCTGGTTGTACTTCCTTCCAAAGTCCACAATTGCCCCCAAAGTCCATCGTCTCGAGCTAATAAGTGGATTTAATCCACTTCACCTGCTGCTATAGAGAAGTGAATTTCTTTCCTCCTCTTCGAGCATACAGCCCCTTGTGCTCTGCTTTGGTTTTGGCCCTTCCTCTCCTTGTAGGCTACCCTCCAGGGTCCGTTCCCTACCCAGACAAGAGGTGCAAAGGACTCACATGCTTTATTAGGGCTGACACGCTCAGTCGGGTAGGGAGAGGGAGGAGAATGGCAGCCACTCTTGGATACGCAAGGAACGCCTGCGGCAGTGGAGACCTGGCGGAAGCTGAGACAGTCTGTGGTGGGTTGTGTGCTCTCCCAAAGGAATTGGCGCTGGGTCATGGTTCACTCCACAGAGCCAAGCTGCATAGTCTTCCAGAAAGTTGTGCACCTGCTCACAGCTTTGTGGTTTCTGCAGTGGCTCTCACACCCCACTGTGTCATCACAGACCACAGACCCTTCTTGCCCCCTGCCACCTCTGGCACTAGCTCCAGCCCTGGTAGTGGCAAGGCCACTGGTGTGCCCACCTCCGGGGTTGCAGACTGCAATCAGCTCATCCCTACCTGTGGAACTCGAGGTCATGCAGTCTGGGAGCATACAGAGTTGGAGTGTCCCTGCGACAATGATCTCCCGCCTCTCTGGAAGGTCAGGCTTTTCCCTGGACTCTCTCAGCTGTTTCGTACCCAGCCCCCTTAGAGTAACTTCACGGCAGTCAACGCCAGTAATCTCCCAGGTGTTTGACCCCTGAAGCCTGAGCCTCAGCACCAGTCCCCACTCACTGTGGTGGTCAAGCAAACAGCATCTTGGCTGGGAAATTCTGATCAATGATCTCTATGCTGAATTTTCTGTTTTGCCTTCTGAGCATTTGTTGCTATGCTCCATTCTGAGGTTCTGAATCCCCACCATGTCCCCTCCTGTGAGGGGGTTTTTGAGTGTGCAGAAATTTTCCTCCTTCACACCTCCCTGAGGCTCAGGTCCCATCTTGATTACTTTGTCTCTTTTTACTACTCCATTATGTAGAGATTAGCTTGTCTTTTTGGAAGTCTGAGATTTTCTGCCAGAATTCAGTAGGTGTCCTTTAGGAGTTATTCCACATGCAGCTGTATTTTTTATGTATTAGCAGTGAGGAAGGTGATTTCCAAGTCTTACTCCTCCACCATCTTCAACCCTTTCCTCACTAATATTATGAAGTTGTGGCAATGCCCTATTTCTTACTGTTAAATATACAGTACAGAATATGAATAATGATGTTTTAGAAAAGTGGGATTGAACGCACCTGTATAACACTCTCAGATTGTAAGTTTCAGGAGGCAATTTTTCAAATAATTTCATTCTCTTGACTATCTTTTATTCAGACTGTGAAATTTCGTTGTGTCATATTTGGTAAAATATATTTTCTCATAGGATTATTCTGAACCTTTTTATTTGTAACTAGAAAAAAATGGAATTTGCTTATATTCTAGAAGTTTCCTCTTCGAAATAATATTTTTTAACCTGAATTGTAAATTGACCTTATTTGAATGGGTATCCAGCATGATACAGTGTTGTGCTTTAACAAACGTTCATCTACCTTCATAGGGTAGACATAGCTCATTTTGTACTTAAGCCTCCCAGAATTTTGTGCCCTGTATTAACACATAAGGACGTATTAATATCAGTTTACTCTTAAAATTTTTACTTTAAACTACTTGTTATATTCCCTGGTGGCTCAGATGGTAAAGCGTCTGCCTGCAGTGCGGGAGACCCGGGTTTGATCCCTGGGTTGGGAAGATCCCCTGGAGAAGGCAATGGCAACCCACTCCAGTACTCTTGCCTGGAAAATTCCGCGGATTGAGGAGTCTGGTAGGCTACAGTCCATGGGGTAACAAAGAGTCAGACATGAGGGACTTCACTTTCACTTGTATTCAATACAGGATTTAATTTTAAATTGAAAGGTACTTTTTATTAAGATTTTAAAATGAATGTCTGTATTTCCAATTCGGAATATTTTCTTTAGCACTAGAAAGAAAATATATGTAAATGCCAATTAGAAAAACATAAAAACACCCATCAAACTTAAATAGTTGTTCTATTTGTAGGGAATGCCTATGTACAGTAACTGCAGTTTTACAGGTGTTTCCCAAAGTTTGTTTTTGTTCCCAAAGTGTTCAGTTCAGTAGTTCAGTCTTGTCCAACTCTTTGCAACCCCATGAATCGCAGCACGCCAGGCCTCCCTGTCCACACCAACTCCCGGAGCTTACTCAAACTCATGCCCATCGAGTAGGTGATGCCATCCAGCCATCTCATCCTCTGTCATCCCCTTCTCCTCCTGTCCCCAACACCTCCCAGCATCGTAGCAGAGAACTCTAATTTTGTTCACTGAAAAAAAAAAATCATACTGGAACCTATTATTGTTTTAATCAAAATAATAGGTTCCAGTGAGATGTACTTGTTTTCAGAAAAAAAACCTCACCAGATACAAGATCTGCTGGCACCTTAATCTTAGAATTCCAGCTTCTAGAATGTGAGAATTAAATGCTTGTTGTTTTGTAAAACAAAAATGCTTGCTGTTTTGTAAAACAAAAGTATTAATAAAGTTGCTGTTGTTCAGTGGCTAAGTTGTGTCCGACTTTTTGTGACCCCATGAACTGAAGCATGCCAGGCTTCCCCTGTCGTTCACTATCTCCTGGAATTTGCCCAAACACATGTCGATTGACTAAGTAATGCCATACAAATATTTCATCATCTGTCACCTCCTTCTCTTGACTTCAGTCTTTCCTAGCATCAGGGTCTTTTCCAATGAGTCAGTTCTTCACATCAGGCAGCCAAAGTATTGGAGCACCAGCACCATCCTTCCAATGAGTATTCAGGGTTGATTTCTTTAGGGTTGACTGATTTGATCTCCTTGCTGTCCAAGCAACTCTCATTAGTCTTCTCTAGCACCACAGTTCAAAAGCATCAATTCTTCAGCCCTCAGCCTCCTTTATAGTCAAACTCTCATATCCATACATGACTACCGGAAAAACCACAGCTGTGACCTTTGTCATCAAAGTCACAAAAACCACAGATGGACTTTTGTCAACAAAGTGATGTCTCTGTTTTTTAATATGCTGTCTAGATTTATCATAGTTTCTCTTCTAAGGAGCAAGCGTCTTTTAACATAATGGCTGCAGTCACGATCCTCGTGATTTTGGAGACCAAGAAAATAAAATCTGTCACTGTTTCCACTTTTTCCCTGTCTATTTGCCATGAAGTGATGGGACCGGATGCCATGACCTACATTAATAGAAAACAGAATAAAACAACACGGAGAAATGTGTGTACTAATAAAAGACTACAATCATTACCAAACAGTAATGTAATTTCAAATATACAGAAAAAAAGTGTCTATCTGAAAGTTTGGGTCAAGGTTGGATAAATCGGTGATTAAATTTTGGAGAGGGCAAGGGATGCTAAGCGATCTGTGTCTAAGAGATAAACATGGAAGACCACGTGTCAAGTTGTGGTCTCTCTTGTTCCCACAGTATCAGCAAGAATCGTACCTGGAACTTGCCTCTCAATTAATTTGAACACAGACAAGAAAGTGCAAATGAAAAAAGGCTACCTGTCACTGGAAGTGTGTAGCTTCTTAATTCAAAATAGAGGGTAGAATAGGAGCAGGATGGTTGATGGGACCCAAATAAGTTAGGAAACATCACTGAGAAGGAAAAATAAAATGGGGAGAGGGGTAAAGTGTTGCTTTAATTTTTCTGGGGTCTGCTGAAAATGTTACTTATCAGGGTTCTTGGCCTCTCTTTTTACAAAGCATGATTTTTTAATTAATCGTTCATGGCTGCAATAACTGAAAAATTGTTGGAGAAACTTCCAATTTGAAATCATTCTTTCGTTAATTTTTTTTAAATTTTATGCTTTAAAAAATGTTTAATTGGAGGATAATCCTTTTATAATGTGCTGGTTTCTGCCACAATGTGCTGGTCATACACAATGAGAATGAGTCATAATTATACATATGTATATACATATAACTAAGATCATGACAACTGGTCCCATTACTTCATGGGATATAGATGGGGAAACAGGAGAAACAGTGTCACTTTATTTTGGGGGGCTGCAAAATCACTGCAGATGGTGAAGCAGCCATGAAATTAAAAGACGCTTACTCCTTGAAAGGGAAGTTATGACCAACTTAGACAGCATATTAAAAAGCAGAGACACTACTTTGCCAACAAAGGTCCGTCTAGTCAAGGCTATGGCTTTTCCCATGGTCATGTATGGATGTGAGAGTTGGACTGTGAAGAAAGCTGATCACAGAAGAATTGATGCTTTTGAACTGTGGTGTTGGAGAAGACTCTTGAGAGTCCCTTGTACTGCAAGGAGATCCAACCAGTCCATTCTAAAGGAGATTAGTTCTGGCTGTTCATTGGAAGGTCTGATGCTAAAGCTGAAACTCCAATACTTTGGCCACCTCATGCGAAGAGTTGACTCCTGGAAAAGACTCTGATGCTGGGAGGGATTGGGGGTGGGAGGAGAAGGGGACAACAGAGGATGAGATGGCTGGATGGCATCACTGACTCGATGGACATGAGTTTGAGTGAACTCCTGGAGTTGGTGATGGACAGGGAGGCCTGGCGTGCTATGATTCATGGGGTCGCAAAGAGTCAGACACGACTGAGTGACTGAACTGATATACATACACACACACACACATATATATATATACACACACACACACATACATACATACATACATACATACATACATATATATATATACACACACATACATATATATACATACTCTCTCTTTTGGGCCTCCTTCCCCTCCTCCCATCCTACCCCTCAAGATGGTCAAATGACACCAGGCTGGGCTCCCTGTGTTACATAGCAGATTCCCACTAGTTATGTTACTTTCTCAGTATATCCTACCCTCTCCTTCCCCCACTGTTTCCACATGTTCTTTCTCAACATCTTTATCTCCACTCCTTCCCAGCAAATAAATTCATCAGTACCATTTTTCTAGGTTCCATATATATACATTAATATACAATATTTGATTTTCTCTTTCTGACTTACTTTACTCTGTATAAAAGACTACTTTCATCCACTTCATTAGAAGTGACTCAGATGCATTCCTTTTTATGGCTGAATAACAGTCCCTTGTATATATGCATATATATCTTCTTTATCCACTCATCTATTGTTGGACATCTAGGTGTCTTCCATGTCCTACCTATTGTAAATAGTGCTGCAATTAAAATTGATATATATGTGTCTTTCTGAATGGTGGTTTTTCTCAGAATGTATGTCCAGTTGTGGGATTGCTGTGTCATATGTTAGCTTTATTCCTAGTTTGTTAAGGAACCTCCATACTGTTATCCAAATGGCTGTATCAATTTACATTCTCACCAACAGTACAGTTGAGTTCCCTTTTCTCCAGACCCTCTCCAGCATTTATTGTTTGTAGTTTTTATGATGATGGCCATTTTGTTTGATGTGAGGTGAGACCTCACTGTAGTTTTCATTTGCATTTCTCTAATAATGAGTAATGCTGAGCATCTTTTCATATGTTTATTGGCCAACGGTATGTCTTCTTTGAATGAACATCTGTTTAGGTCTTCTGCACATTTTTTGATTGAGCTGTTTATTTTTCAGATATTGAGCTGCTTATTTTGGAAGTTAATCCTCCTTAATCAATAGAAATTGATCAGAGGCAAGAGAAGAAATTCAGGCAAGGTTTTATTGGGACACTGCCTTCTGAGAAATCTGTATGCAGGTCAAAAGCAACAGTTAGAACTGTACGTGGATCAACAGATTGGTTACAAGCCAGGTAAGGAACACATCAAGTCTGTATATTGTCATCTTGTTTATTTAACTTATATTCACAGTACATCATGAGAAATGCTGGGCTGGAGGAAGCACAAGCTGGAATCAAGATTGCCGGGAGAAATATCAACAACCTCACATATGTAGATGACACCACCCTCATGGCAGAAAGCTAAGAAGAACTAAAGAGCCTATTGATGAAAGTGAAAGAGGAGAGTGAAAAACTTGGCTTAAAGCTCAACATTCAAAAAACCAAGAACATGGCATCTGGTCCCATCACTTCATGACAAATAGATGGGGAAACAGTGTCAAACTTTACTTTGGGGGCTCCGAAATCACTGCAGATGGTCACTGCAGCCATGAAATTAAAAGACACCTGCTCCTTGGAAGAAAAGTTATGACCAACCTAGACAGCATATGAAAAAACAGAGACATTACTTTGTCAACAAAGGTCTATCTAGTCAAAGCTATGTTTATCCAGTAGTCATGTATGGATCCTTTTTTTTTTTTTTTTTGTATAGTTCTTCTGTGTATTCCTGCCACCTCTTCTTAATATCTTCTGCTTCTGTTAGGTCCATACCATTTCTGTGCTTTATCGAGCCCATCTTTGCATGAAATGTTCCCCTGGAATCTCTAATTTTCTTGAAGAGGTCTCTTGTTTTTCCTATTCTGTTGTTTTTCTCTATTTCTTTGCATTGATCACTGAGGAAGTCTTTCTTATCTCTCCTTGCTATTCTTTGTAACTCTGCATTCAGATGCTTATATCTTTCCTTTTCTCCTTTGCCTTTCGCCTCTCTTCTTTTCACAGCTATTTGTAAGGCCTCCTCAGACAGCCATTTAGCTCTTTTGCATTTCTTTTCCATGGGGATGGTCTTGGTCCCTGTCTCCTGTACAATGTCACGAACCTCCGTCCAGAGTTCATCAGGCACTCTATCAATCAGATCTAGTCCCTTAAATCTATTTCTCACTTCCACTGTATAATCATAAGGGATTTGATTGAGGTAATATCTGAATGGTCTAGTGGTTTTCCCTACTTTCTTCAATTTCAGTCTGAATTTCGCAATAAGGAGTTCATGATCTGAGCCACAGTCAGCTCCTGGTCTTGTTTTTGCTAACTGTATACAGCTTCTCCATCTTTGGTTGCAAAGAATATAATCAATCTGATTTCGGTGTTGACCATCTGGTGATGTCCATGTGTAGAGTCTTCTCTTGTAAAAGATCTTCACGACCAAGATAGTCACGATAACGTGATCACTGACCTAGAGCCAGACATCTTGGAATGTGAAGTCAAGTGGGCCTTAGAAAGCATCACTACGAACAAAGCTAGTGGAGGTGATGGAATTCCAGTTGAGCTATTTCAAGTCTTGAAAGATGATGCTGTGAAAGTGCTGCACTCAGTATGCCAGCAGATTTGGAAAACTCAGCAGTGGCCACAGGACTGGAAGAGGTCAGTCTTCATTCCAATCCCAAAGAAAGGCAATGCCAAAGAATGCTCAAACTACCGCACAATTGTACTCATCTCACACGCTAGTAAAGTCATGCTCAAAATTCTCCAAGCCAGGCTTCAGCAGTATGTAAACCGTGAACTCCCAGATGTTCAAGCAGGTTTTAGAAAAGGCAGAGGCACCAGAGATCAAATTGCCAACATCCGCTGGATCATGGAGAAAGCAAGAGAGTTCCAGAAAAACATCTATTTCTGCTTCATTGACTATGCCAAAGCCTTTGACTGTGTGGATCACAATAAACTGTGGAACATTCTGAAAGAGATGGGAATCCCAGACCACCTGACCTGCCTCTTGAGAAACCTGTATGCAGGTCAGGAAGCAAGAGTTAGAACTGGACATGGAACAACAGACTGGTTCCAAATAGGAAAAGGAGTACGTCAAGGTTGTATATTGTCACCTTGCTTATTTAACTTATATGCCGAGTACATCATGAGGAACGCTGGGCTGGAAGAAGCACAAGCTGGAATCAAGGTTGCTGGGAGAAATATCAATAACCTCAGATATGCAGATGACACCGCCCTTATGGCAGAAAGTGAAGAGGAACTCAAAAGCCTCTTGATGAAAGTGAAAGAGGAGAGTGAAAAGGTTGGCTTGAAGCTCAACATTCAGAAAACAAAGATCATGGCATCTGGTCCCATCACTTCATGGGAAATAGATGGGAAAACAGTGGAAACAGTGTCAGACTTTATTTTTTTAGGCTCCAAAATCACTGCAGATGCTGATTGCAGCCATGAAATTAAAAGACGCTTGCTCCTTGGAAGGAAAGTTATGACCAACCTTGATAGTATATTAAAAAGCAGAGACATTACTTTGCCAACCAAGGTCCGTCTAGTCAAGGCAATGGTTTTTCCCGTGGTTATGTATTCATGTGAAAGTTGGACTGTGAAGAAGGCTGATCGCCGAAGAATCTATGCTTTTGAACTGTGGTGTTGGAGAAGACTCTTGAGAGTCCCTTGTTCTGCAAGGAGATCCAACCAGTCCATTCTAAAGGAGATCAATCCTGGATGTTCATTGGAGGGACTGATGCTAAAGCTGAAACTGCAATACTTTGGCCACCTCATGCGACGAGTTGACTTACTGGAAAAGACTCTGATGCTGGGAAAGGTTGGGTGTGGGAGGAGAAGGGGACGACGGAGAATGAGATGGCTGGATGGCATCACCGACTCTGTGGACATGGGTTTGAGTGTACTCTGGGAGTTGGTGATGGACAGGGAGGCATGGCGTGCTGTGATTCATGGGGTCGCGGAGAGTCGGACACGACTGAGCGACTGAACTGAACTGCACTGAACTGAACATGTATGGATCTGAGATTTGGACTATAAAGAAAGCTGAATGCCAAAGAACTGATGCTTTCGAACTGTGGTGTTAAAGAAGACTCTTGAGAGTCTCTTGGATGGCGAGGAGATCCAACCAGTCCATCCTAAATGTAATGAGTCCTGAACATTCATTGGACGGACTGATGCTGAAGCTGAAACTCCAATACTTTGGCCACCTGATGCAAAAAGCTGACTCATTTGAAGTGACCCTGGGGGCGGGAGAGAAACAGATCTAAGATGGTGGAAGAATAGGATGGGAGGCCACTTTCTTGCCCACAAATTCATCGAAAGAACATTTGAACACTGAGTGAATTCCACAAAACAACTTCTGAATGCTGGCAGAGGACATCAGTCACCCAGAAAGGTAGCCCATTGTCTTCAAATGGAGGTAGGACAAAATATAAAAGATGAAGAGAGAAACAAAAGAGGTAGGGATGGATATCCACCCCGGGAAGGGAGTCTTAAAAAAGAGAGGTTTCCAAACACCAGGAAACACTCTCATTGGAGAGTCTGTGGTTAGCCCTGGAACCTCAGAGCGCAACATAACTGGTAGGAAAAATAAATAAAAAATTAAACACCACAGATTATGTGCTTAAGGGCAACTCCGAGTGGAGAAGCAGCCCAGACTCTCGTATCTGCCACTAGCAAGCTGGGGCTGGACAGGGAGGCGCGAGTTGCATTGCTTAGGGTAAGGACGGGCCTGAATGCCCCAAGGGCAATCTGAGGGAACTAACTTGAAATAACAACCCAGACTGTGGAATAGCTATCCCGTGAAGAAACCTACCCTAAGACACTGATAGGCCCGCTCACAGAACAAAGGACTGAGCAGAGCTACCTGGGTATGGACCGGCCCATTCCCCACTGCGGACAGGTAGGCGAGGGAAGCCTGAGCCGGATGCAGGTAATCGCGGTCCCAGAGAGGCATCCTCTACCAATCAGCAAGCAGGCTTCATTGCTAAACAAGATTTCTTGGGATTATGGACGGTCAACATCCGCTGGGAGGGTCACAGCCAGAGATTAACTCACCAAAAGAGACACACGGTACAACTGAGAAGGCACGCCCATTGTACAACCAGAAAACTAAGCAGCTGGGATGGGGGAGACGATAAGACATAGCCCCCAAATGGGGCAACTATGCGCACCAAGCACTTGGTCACCTGAGCTGCTCGGACCTGGGAAGGGCACAAAACGCAGGCCCAACCAAGTATGTGCCTTTGTGGAGTACCTGAGAACCTGAACCTAAGTGGCTTAGACCTAGGAAGTGCATGCAACACAGGGCCCACCTCAGACAGTTCCTGGCAGAGCAACCTAGAGCCTGAACAGTGTAGACTGGGAAAGCACATACTCTGTGAGCGGGGGCAAAACCAGTGTGGCCGAGACACTGCGAGCACTCCCCACACACGCCAGTGATATTTGTTTGCAGCGTTCCTCCCTCCCCACAGCATGACAGAACAAGTAAGCCTAAAAAAACGACCACCACAGACCCTTTGTGTCAGGCCGGAAAATAGACACTGAAGAGACCATCAAACAGAAGAAGCTAAAATAAACAAGGAACCACTTTGGAAGTGACAGTTGCAATAGATTAAAACCCTGCAATTAGCACTGACTACAAAGGAAAGTGCCTATAGATCTTGAGAAGTGTAAGCCGGATCAAGGAACTCTCTGAAAATGAACTGACCCCACACAATCCACAAAACCAGAGAAAGTCCTAGATATATTTTAATATTATCATTTTTAATAAATTTTTTTTTATTTTTAAGTTCTCTATTACTGCTTTAATTTTCACTTTTATAACCTACTATTACTTTACAAAAAAAAAAAAGACCCTATTCTAAAGCAAACTTCATGTATATATATATATATTTTTTTAATTTTTGTAACATTTTCTTCTTAATATTCTATTTTTGAGAATCTAAACTCTACTCTCCAGCGGCGGAGACGCAAGAGACGCTGCCTCCGGCACAAAAGGCCACGCACAGAAGCGTGGCTGAGAGGAGCTACCCCACGTCCAAGGTAAGGTACAGCAGCTGTGCTTTGCGGGAGCAGCTGTGAAGAGATATTCCATGCCCAAGGTAAGAGAAACCCAAATAAGACGGTAGGTATTGCGAGAGGGCATCAGAGGGCAGACACACTAAAATCATAATCACAGAAAACTAGTTGATCTGATCGCATGGACCACAGCCCTGTCTACTCAATGAAACTAAGCCATGCTGTGTGGGGCCACCCAAGACGGCTGGGTCATGGTAGAGAGTTCTGACAGAATGTGGTCCACTGGAGAAGGGAATGGCAAACCACTTCAGTATACTTGCCTTGAGAACCCCATGAACAGTATCAAAAGGCAAAATGATAGAATACTGAATGAGGAGTTCCCCAGGTCGGTAGGTGCCCAGTATGCTACTGGAGATTAGCAGAGAAATAACTCCAGAAAGAATGAAGGGATGTAGCCAAAGCAAAACCAATACCCATTTGTGGATGTGACTGATGATAGAAGCAAGGTTCAATGCTGTAAAGAGCAATATTGCATAGGAACCTGGAATGTTAGGTCCATGAATCAAGGCAAATTGGAAGTGGTCAAAAAGGAGATGACAAGAGTTAGCATAGACATTCTAAGAATCAGTGAACTAAAATGGACTGGAATGGGTGAATTTAATTCAGATGACCATTATATCTACTACTATGGGCAGGAATCCCTTAGAAGAAATGGAGTAGCCATCATGGTCAACAAAAGAGTCTGAAATTCAGTACTTGGATGCAATCTTAAAAAACGACAAAATGATTTCTGTTCGTTTCCAAGGCAAACCACTCAATATTAAAGTAATCCAAGCCTATGCCCCAACCAGGAACAATGAAAAAGCCGAAGTTGAACGGTTCTATGAAGACCTACAAGACCTTTTAGAACTAACACCCAAAAAAGATGTCCTTTTCATTATAGGGGACTGAAAGGCAAAATTAGGAAGTCAAGAAACACCTGGAGTAACAGGCAAATTTGGCCTTGGAGCAGGAAATGAAGCAAGGCAAAGGCTAATAGAGTTTTGCCAAGAGAACACACTGGTCATAGCAAGCACCCTCTTCCAACAACACAAGAGAAGACTCTACACATGGACATCATCAGATGGTCAACACCAAAATCAGATTGATTATATTATTTGCAGCCAAAGATAGAGAAACTCTATACATTAGCAAAAACAAGACCAGGAGCTGACTGTGGCTCAGATCATGAACTCCTTATTGCCAAATTCAGACTTAAATTGAAGAAAGTAGGGAAAACAAGTAGACCATTCAGATATGACCTAAATCAAATCCCTTATGATTATACAGTGGAAGTGAGAAACAGATTTAAGGGACTAGATCTGATAGATAGAGTGGTTGATGAACTATGGACAGAGGTTCTTGACATTGTACAGGAGACAGGGACCAAGACACGGAAAAGAAATGCATAAAAGCAAAATGGCTGTCTGAGGAGGCCTTACAAATAGCTGTGAAAAGAAGAGAAGAGAAAAGCAAAGGAGAAAAGGAAAGATATAAGCATCTGAATGCAGAGTTACAAAGAATAGCAAGGAGAGATAAGAAAGCCTTCCTCAGTGATCAATGCAAAGAAATAGAGGAAAAAAACAGAATAAGAAAAACAATAGATATATTCAAGAAAAACAAGAGATCTCTTCAAGAAAATTAGAGATACCAAGGGAACATTTCATGCAAAGTTGGACTCGATAAAGGACAGAAATGGTATGGACCTAAAAGAAGCAGAAGATATTAAGAAGAGGTGGCAAGAATACACAGAAGAACTGTACAAAAAAGATCTGCATGACCAAGATAATCACGATGGCGTATTAACTCACCTGGAGCCAAACATCTTGGAATGTGAAGTCAAGTGGGCCTTAGAGAACATCACTACGAACAAAGCTAGTGGAGATAATGGAATTCCAACTGAGCTATTTCAAATCATGAAAGATGATGCTGTGAAAGTGCTGCATTCAATATGCCAGCAAAGTTGGAAAACTCAGCAGTGGCTACAGGACTGGAAAAGGTCAGTCTTCATTCCAATCCCGAAAAAAGGCAATGCCAAAGAATGCTCAAACTACCGCACAATTGTACTCATCTCACACATTAGTAAAGTCATGCTCAAAATTCTCCAAGCCAGGCTTCAGCAATATGTGAACCGTGAAATTCCAGATGTTCAAGCAGGTTTTACAAAAGGCAGAGGAACCACAGATAAAATTGCCAACATCCGCTGGATCATGGAGAAAACAAGAGAATTCCAGAAAAACATCTATTTCTGCTTCATTTATTATGCCAAAGGCTTTGACTGTGTGGATCACAATAAACTGTGGAAAATTGTGAAAGAGATGAAAATACCAGACCACCTGACCTCCCTCGTGAGAAACCTGTATGCAGGTCAGGAAGCAACAGTTGGAACTGAACATGGAAAAACAGACTGGTGCCAATAGGAAAAGGAGTGCGTCAAGGTTGTATATTGTCACCCTGCTTATTTAACTTATATGCAGAGTACATCATGAGGAACGCTGGGCTGGAAGAAGCACAAGCTGGAATCAAGATTGCTGGGAGAAATATCAATAACCTCAGATATGCAGATGACACCACCCTTATGGCAGAAAGTGAAGAGGAACTCAAAAGCCTCTTGATCAAAGTGAGAGAGGAAAGTGAAAATGTTGGCTTGAAGATCAACATTCAGAAAACAAAGATCATGGCAAGTGGTCCCATCACTTCATGGGAAATAGATGGGGAAACAGTGGAAACGGTGTCAGACTTTATTTTTTGGGCTCCAAAATCACTGCAGATGCTGATTGCAGCCAGGAAATTAAAAGACGCTTACTCCTTGGAAAGAAAGTTATGACTAACCTAGATAGTGTATTACAAAGCCGAGACATTATTTTGCCAACCACGGTACGTCTAGTCAAGGCTATGGTTTTTGCCGTGGTCATGTATGGATGTGAGAGTTGGACTGTGAAGAAAGCTGATCACTGAAGAATTGATGCTTTTGAACTGCGGTGCTCGAGAAGACTCTTGAGAGTCCCTTGGACTGCAAGGAGATCAAACCAGTCCATTCTAAAGGAGCTCAATCCTGGGTGTTCATTGGAAGGACTGATGCTAAAGCTGAAATTCCAATACTTTGGCCACCTCATGCGAAGAGTTGACTCACTGTAAATGTCTCTGATGCTGGAAGGATTGGTGGCAGGGGGATACGGGGACGACGGAATGAGATGGCTGGATGGCATCACTGATGCAATGGACATGAGTTTGAGTGAACTCTGGGAGTTGGTGATGGACAGGGAGGCCTGGTGTGCTGTAATTCATGGGGTCGCAAAGAGTCAGACACGACTGAGTGACTGAACTGAACTGAACCACTACTGTAGATTTTTGATCTTTGCTTTTTGGTATTTGTTTTCAATTTTGTACCTTTAAAAACCCACTCTCCAGTACCCATTTTTACTTGGGAGCGAGATTACTAGCTTGATTGCTTTCTCCCACTTTTGATTCTCCATCTTCTCTACCATGTCGCCTCTATCTCCTCCCTCACCCTTCTCTTCTGTACCCAAATCTATGAATCTCTTTCTGTGTTCTGGGGTGTGGAGAACACTTAGGGAACTGATTACTGGCTATGTCAGTCTTTCTCCTTTTGATTCCCCTTATTATCTTCCTGGTCACCTCTATCTCCTGCCCTCTTCTCTTCTCCGTGTAACTCTGTGAACCTCTCTGAGGGCTTCAGACCGTGGAGAGCACATAGGAAAGTGATTATGGGCTAGCTGGCTCTCTCCCCTCGTGATCCTCTTCTCCTCTTGGTCAGCTCTACCTCCCTCCTCCCTCTTCTCTTCTCCATGTAAATCTGTGTACCTCTCCGGGTGTCCGTCAGTGTGCAGAAACAGTTCATCATTAACCTAGATGTTCTATAATTGGTGCTTTAGATGGAGAAGTCTTGAGGCTATTGCAAGAATAACACTAAATACCAGAGGCAGGAGGCTTAAGTCCGAATCCGGAACACACCAGAGAACTCCTGCCTCCAGGGAACATTAATTGATAGAAGCTCATCAAATGCCTCCATCTCTAAAGGCGTTTGAAACCAGGCAACACCCAGGGGTCAACAAGTTCCAGAGCAAGACATACCACGCAAATTCTCCAGCAACACAGGAAAATAGCCCTCATCTTCAATATACAGGCTGCCCAAAGTCACTCCAACCCCATTAACATCTCATAACTCATTACTGGACACTTCACTGCACTCCAGAGAGAAGAAATCCAGCTCCACCCACCAGATCACCGACACAAGCTTCCCCAACCAGGGAACCTTGACAAGCCACCCATCCAACCTCACCAACAGGGAGGAAACTCCACAATATAGAGAACTCAACAAACTGTCAGAAGATGGAAAGGCCACCCCAAACACCGAAATATAAGCAAGATGAAGAGGCAGAGAAATACCCAACAGTTAAAGGAACATCATAAATACCCAGCAACCCAAACAAAAGAGGAAGATAGGGATCCTACCTGATAAAGAACTCCTAAAAATGATAGTGAAAATGATCCAAAATCTTGAAAACAAAATGGAGTTACAGATAAATAACCTGGAAACAAGGATAATGAAGATGCAAGAAATGTTTAACAAGGACCTAGAAGAAATAAAAAAGAATCAATATATAATGAATAATGCAATAGATGAGATAAAAAACACTCTGCAGGGAACCAACAGTAGAATAACGGAGGCAGAAGATAGGATAAGTGAGGTAGAAGATAGAATGGTAGAAATAAATGAAACAGAGAAGAGAAAAGAATTCAAAGAAATGAGGACAACTTCAGAGACCTCTGGAACAATGTTAAATGCCACAACATTAGAATCACAGGAGTCTCAGAAGAAGAAGACAAAAAGAAAGGAAAAAAACTATTAAAAAATCCACCTATGGAGGCTGAATGCATGCTGCTGAGTAACTAACAAATCACAGAGGAAATAAAAGAAAATCAAAATATACATAGAAATTAATTAAAATGAAAACACAACAACCCAAAACCTTTGGGACAGTCTAAAAGCAGTGCTAAGGGAAGGTTCATAGCAATACAGGCTTAGTTAAAGAAACAAGAAAAAAGTCAAATAAATAACCTATCTCTACACCTAAAGCAACTAAAACAGGAAGAAATGAACCCCACGGTTAATAGAAAGGAAGAAATCTTAAAGATTCAATTCAGTTCAATTCAGTTCAGTTCAGTTGCTCAATCACATCCGACTCTTTGCAACCCTATGAATCGCAGCAGGCCAGGCCTCCCTGTCCATCACCAACTCCCGGAGTTCACTCAAACTCATGTCCATTGAGTTGGTGATGCCATCCAGCCATCGCATTCTCTGTCGTCCCCGTCTCCTCCCGCCCACAATCACTCCCAACATCAGAGTCTTTTCCAGTGAGTCAACACTTCACACGAGGTGGCCAAAATATTGGAGTTTCAGCTTTAGCATCAGTCCTTCCAAGGAACACCCAGGATTGATCTTTAGAATGGACTGGTTGGAACTCCTTGCAGTCCAAGGGACTCTCAAGAGTCTTTTCCAACACCACAGTTCAAAAGCATCAATTCTTCGGTGATCAGCTTTCTTCACAGTCCAACTCTCACATCCATACATGACCACGGGAAAAACCATAGCCTTGCCTAGACGTACCGTGGTTGGCAAAGTAATGTCTCTGCTTTTTAATATACTATTTAGGTTGGTCATAACGTTCCTTCCAAGGAGTAAGCGTCTTTTAATTTCCTGGCTGCAATCAGCATCTGCAGTGATTTTGGAGCCCACAAAAATCTGACACCGTTTCCACTGTTTCCCCATCTATTTCCTATGAAGTGATGGGACCAGATGTCATGATCTTTGTTTTCTGAATGTTGAGCTTCAAGCCAACTTTTTCACTCTCCTCTTTCACTTTCATCAAGAGGCTTTTTAGTTCCTCTTCACTTAGGGCAACCAAAAGCTGGTTCTTTGAGAAGATAAGTAAAATTGTCAAACCATTAACTAGACTCACCAAGAAACAAAGGAAGTATAATCAAATCAACAAGATTAGAAATAAAAATGGAGAGATCACAACAGACAACACAGAGATACACAGCATTATAAGAGACTACTATCAGCAACTACATGCCAGTAAAAAAGAAAACTTGGAAGAAATCGGCAAATTCTTAGAAATGTACACTTCCAAAACTGAACCAGGAAGAAATAGAAAATCTTAACAGACCCATCACAAGCACGGAAATTGGAACTGTAATCAGAAATCTTCCAACAAACAAAAGCCCAGGACCAGATTCTTCCAAAAATTTAGAGAAGAGCTAACACCTATCCTAATCAAAATCTTCCAGAAATTTGCAGAGGAAGGTAAACTTCCAAACTCATTCTATGAGGCCACCATCACCTTAATACCAAAACTGGATAAAGATGCCACAAAAAAAATAAAGAAAACTACAAACCAATATCACTGATGAACATAGATGAGAAAATGCTTTACAAAATTCTAGCAAACAGAATCCAACAACATATTAAAAAGATCATACATCATGACCAAGTGAGTTTTATCCCAAGGATGCTAGTAATATTCAATATGCACAAATCTATCAATGTAATATACCACATTAACAAATTGAAAAATAAAAACCATATGATTATCTCAATAGATGCATAGAAAGCCTTTCACAAAATTCTACATTCATTTATGATAAAAACCCTCCAGAAGGTGGGAATAGAAGGAACATACCTCAACATAATAAAAGCTATATATGACAAACACACAGGAAACATTATCCTCAGTGGTGAAAAATTGAAAGCATTTCTCCTAAAGTCATGAACTAGACAAGGGTGCCCACTCTCACCACTACTATTCAACATAGTTTTGGAAGTTTTGGCCACAGCAATCAGAGCAGAAAAAGAAATAAAGGAATCCAGATTAGAAAAGAAGAAGTAAAACTCACTGTTTTCAGATGACATGATCCTCTACACAGAAAACACTAAAGACTCCACCAGAAAATTACTAGAGCTAATCAACAAATGTAGTAAAGTTGAAGGGTATAAAATCAACACACAGAAATAACTTGCATTCCTATAGACTAAAAATGAGTAAACAGAAAGAGAAAATAAGGAAACAATTCCATTCACCATTGCAATGAAAAGAATAAAATACTTAGGAATATATCTATCTAAAGAAACAAAAGACCTATATATAGAAAACCATAAAACACTGATGAAAGAAATCAAAGAGGACACTAATAGATGGAGAAATATACCATGTTCATGGATCGGAAGAATCAATATAGTGAAATTGAGTACAGTAGCCAAAGCAGTCTTTAGATTTTATGCAATCCCTATCAAGCTACCAACGGTATTCTTCACACGGCTAGAACAAATAATTTCACAATTTGTATGGAAATACAAAAAATCTCGAATACCCAAAGCAATCTTGAAAAAGAAGTATGGAACTGGGGGAATCAACCTGCCTGACTTCAGGCTCTACTGCAAAGCCACAGTCATCAAGACAGTATATTACTGACACAAAGACAGAAATATAGATCAATGGAACTATATAGAACGCCCAGAGATAAATCCACACACCTATGGACACCTTATCTTTGCCAAACAGACAAGAATATACAATGGAGGAAAGACAATGTCTTTAACAAGTGGTGCTGGGAAAACTGGTCAGCCACTTGTAAAAGAATGAAACTAGAACACTTTCTAACACCATACGGAGAAATAAACTCAAAATGGATTAAAGATATAAACATACGACCAGAAACTATAAACCCCCTAGAGGAAAACATAGGCAAAACACTCTCTGACATAAATCACAGCAGGATCCTCTTTGACCCACCTCCCAGAATATTGGAAATAAAAGCAAAAATAAACAAATGAGACCTAATTAAAATTAAAAGCTTCTGCACAGCAAAGGAAACTATAAGCAAGGTTAAAAGACAGCCTTAAGAATGGGAGAAAATAATAGCAAATGTAGAAATTGACAAAGAATTAATCTCAAAAATATACAAGGAACTCCTGCAGCTCAATTCCAGAAATATAAACAACCCAATAAAAAAATGTGCCAAAGAACTAAGCAGACATTTCTCCAAAGAAGACATACAGATGGCTAACAAATACATGAAAATTGCTCAACATCACTCATAATCAGAGAAATGCAAATCAAAACCACGATTAGTTACCATTTCACGCCAATCAGAATGGCTGCTATCCAAAAGCCTACAAGCAATAAATGCTGGAGAGCGTGTGGAGAGAAGGGAACCCTCTTACACTGTTGGTGGGAATGCAAACTAGTACAGCCACTATGGAAAACAGTGTGG
The DNA here is from genome assembly GCF_049115385.1 of Moschus berezovskii. Classification (NCBI taxonomy): domain Eukaryota; kingdom Metazoa; phylum Chordata; class Mammalia; order Artiodactyla; family Moschidae; genus Moschus; species Moschus berezovskii. The sequence goes on along the minus strand of NC_142482.1, from coordinate 12,826,752 downwards.
AGATTCCTTAAAAAACTGGAAATAAAATTGCCATATGACCCAGCAATCCTATTGCTGGGCATACACACTGAGGAAACCAGAATTGAAAGAGACACGTGTACCCCAATGTTCATGGCAGCACTGTTTATACTAGCCAGGACATAGAAGCAACCTAGATGTTCAATAGCAGACGAATGGATAAGAAAGCTGTGGTATATAGACACAATGGAATATTACTCAGCCATTAAAAAGAATACATTTGCATCAGTTCTAATGAGGTGGATGAAATTGGGGCCGATTATACAGAGTGAAGTAAGCCAGAAAGAAAAACACCAATGCAGTATATTAATGCATATATGTGGAATTTTGAAAGATTTTAACCATAATCCTATATGTGAGACAGCAAAAGAGACACAGTTGTGTAGAACAGTCTTTTGGACTCTGTGGGAGAGGGCAAGGGTGGATGATTTGGGAGAATGGCATTGAAACATGTATATTATCATATGTGAAAGGAATCACCAGTCCAGGTTCGATGCATGTGGCAGAGTGCTCAGAGATGGTGCACTGTGATGATCCAGAGTTGATATGGGGAGGGAGGTGGGAGGGGGGTTCAAGATGGGAACACATGTACACCCGGGGGAGATTCATGTCAATGTATGGCAAAACCAATACAATATAGTAAAGTAATTAGCCTCCAATTAAAATAAATAAATGTATATTAAAATAGAAAGTAATAAAAGACCTTGGTTCTGGGAAAGATTGAGGACAGGAGGAGAAGGGGATGACCGAGGATGATATGGTTGGATGCCATCACCGACTCAA